>NW_026606111.1:8650000-9042500 GCF_029834395.1 Sorex fumeus
CACAAAACCTCCCACATACATTCTAAAATTCATGGAATGTTTTCTTCCTTGAGTTATTTTTAACTACATCAGAAAAGGGGGGAAAAAGAATACTCTGAGGCATGAACATATTTCTAAGAAGGACAATGTGTTTAATCTCCCAAATTCTCATGCACTGTATTCTGGATTGGAAATTTGAAGATTTTATTTTGTTCAGTTTGCTTGTGTTAGTTCCAAAAATTTTAGAAGTTTAAGATGGGCACCTTTATTTATAAAGTTTATGTTTGAGAATTTTCTAAGTTGTGCACTATACAAGAGAAGAAAAAAGGAGTAAGAACGTTGGATCACTGAAGCAGTTTGCAGATGGCAATGTTTGTGACATGAACACAGTATGTTGAAGAACACCTATAAGAGACTTTATTTGATTCTATGCAGTGAGGAACTTTGAACTGATTTGATTCACCTCCAACAGCTCAGTATTTTAATGTCTGAGATTTTCTCTTTACCTGTAGACCCATAGATCAATTAAACATTGGTTTTTTAGCACACTAGAAACCACTTTTCCCACTTATCTGGCAGCTTAAGGTAAGCATTCACTCACCGTAAAGGAATGTATCACTTTTTTCAATATTATTGGCTGGATTTAAATAAATTATTTCCATGGAGAGTGGGGACAGAATACTTCTTTTCTGTCAAAGGCCATTTGGATGTTTGTCACTTCATTCACAGACCACTCATGTGACTGGAAATGGAAGAGAAGCATACATGTCTGCTTCATCTTGTTCCAGGGCCAAACCACAACATTTCACATATAACCCATAGGTTAGACATTCTCTACTCATTATGTAGAGGCTCTAGCCAGAACAAGATCTACATATTGATGAAAGTCTGTCAGGGACAGATTTGTATACTAAAACCTTGGAGCTGGAAGAATCACTCTGGAGCTATATCTAAATAAAATTTTATTTTTTTAAAATGTGCATAGCTGTTTTGAGAAACGTGTTAGAAAAGAGTCAGCTCACATTAACCTTTGAAAACAATGGTCTCTGGGGTATTGGACCACTGATATAAAAGAACAAAGTTTACATGCTTCTATACCAATAACACGTATAGATTCTCATTCAAATTCTCCATTACAGCTGATTTCTACAATACAGAGGGATAAATTATAACCAGGTGGATATCTTAACATTATTCTTAATGATGTTCTGTATAAGGTCATTATTTTACAAAGGATTTTGGGTTGTAAGAAATTGTTCTGTGTGCTCATCATGGCCATGGTATCAATTTCTGTGTGTCAGAATGCCAAAACACATACACTGGAATGAATCAGCTGTAACCTGAAAAACCAAGTAGGAAGTTTTAGTTTAGAATAGTTTTAAAAAATGTCATGGATGAATCTGAAGGATTTGATTAAGAAATTAATGCATTAATATAAAAGCTAAGAGAGAATTATGTAAGAAAGTTAAAACAATACTTACATTTAAAATTATTTAATGGTTAAATTTAGCTTCAGGCAGTTAAATTTGAAGCTTCCATCATCCTATGATGAATATCATTCCCATATTCAGGTATTGAAACTTCCTACAATATGCTCCCAAGCTGTCTTACAGGCTGCAGCTCCCTCCACAGATTCTAAATATTTTATCAACAATTTAGAAATTTCATATTTAGAACATTGAATGCTTCTCAATAACTCATTTGGTATCAGAGCCCAAACTTAATTGGTATAGCTATTTATTTTATTAATTTAATTGTATGTAAAGTTTAATTGTATATTATTTATTATTTAATTGTATGTTATTTTGTGTAAATATTCTCAAGTTTGCTGTAGAAATGCTGCTTTATTTGATAAGTAGTTGCTGCCCAGAACCCACATGGTATGCTTGAATATATAAGATATGAACTGTGTTTCTTTTTTAAAATTTAAAAAATTGAGAATTCCAAAGGGCTGGAGTGATGGTCGACCCGAGTTCGATTCCTCTGCCCCTCTCGGAGAGCCCGGCAAGCTACCATGAGTATCTCGCCCACACGGCTGAGCCTGGCAAGCTACCCGTGATGTATTCGATATGCCAAACACAGTAACAACAAAGTCTCCAATGGAGACATTGCTGGGCCCTCTTGAGCAAATCAATGAACAACCGGAGGACAGTGACGGTGACAGTGAGAATTCCAAAATGTATATGACCTCAATGGTTTCTGATAAAAAAAAAATGGGTTACTGTACTTTCAAATGACTTTATGAGGGAAAAACAAAACAAAATATAAAAAAAACGACATTACCACCTACTTCTGATATGTTTCTTGTGCTGATGAAATGGTTCTTTTTATTATTTTGGCTAATATTATCTTACTACCTGCATTCTTCTTTTTTTTTAAATTTTACTTTAATGAAACACTATGAGATACAGTTACAGACTTACAAACTTTCGTGATTATGTTTCAGTCATTTAAGTACCTATCCCTTCACTCATGCCCAATGTTCCCTATCCCTCCCACTACCCCTTCTTACCCCCTGCCTCTATGGCAGGCACATTCCCTCTTACTCTCTCCTTTTGGGTGCCATAGATTGCAATACAGGTGCTCAGCGGCCATCATGTTGGTCCATAGTTTACTTTCAGCATGCATTTACCATCCTGAGTGAGCCCTCCAACCATCATTTACTTAATGGTCCCTTCTCTATCCCAGCTGCCCTTTCCCCATACTTGAGACTGCCTTCCGAGCCATGGAGTGATCCCCCTGATCCTTATCTATATTGTCCTTAGGTGTTAGTCTCCTATTATGTTACTTTATGTTCCGCAAATCAGAGCAGTCATTCTATGTCTATCCCTCTCTTTCTGATTCATTTCACTTAGCATGATACTCTCCAAGTCCATCCACTTATATGCAAATTTCATGATGTCACATTTTCTAACAGTTGCATCGTATTCCATTGTTTAGATATACCAGTTTCTTTAACCAGTTATCTGTTCTGAGGCACAACCTGCATTCTTAAGAATTTCCTCTCTACTCAGTCATATGAAAGTTAAGTTTGCATTCCACTCTCTTGCATGCCTATGGCACCTGAAAGTGACACCTGTTATAAT
The DNA here is from genome assembly GCF_029834395.1 of Sorex fumeus. Lineage (NCBI taxonomy): Eukaryota > Metazoa > Chordata > Mammalia > Eulipotyphla > Soricidae > Sorex > Sorex fumeus. The sequence goes on from NW_026606111.1 coordinate 8,653,066, forward strand.
TCTGAATCTAACATTTATATATATGTTATATAAGCGGAACTCTCTGAGACCTTGGACTCCAGGCTCGGCGGACCCAGGGACAGAGCTTCTCTGCTTGCTCCCACCACCACAGGTGACAAAGGGATTCTAATTAGGAGCCCCACCCTACCCTGCCCTGTCTGCTTCCATCAACCACCCAGGGATCGAATTGTGCACAGGAGACCCACCCTACGCAGATAAATATCCCACTGGCAGACTTCCACTCTCGACACTACTTCCACTACCCAGCCGTCGCCACACTCCAGGACGCTTTCCGGACCCGCGCGGCCGCAAGCGGCCGCGCAACGCATCATAAGACACTAAATACCCGTCTTCTGGAATTGTCGTACCATATTTGATAGGGTTCAAATATGGTAACACCTACAAGGGTGATTAGAGGTCACCCCAAAAGCCTCTATACCTCTCGGAAAGACTGGCAAGCTACCGAGAGTATTCCGCCCGCACGGAAGAGCCTGGCAAGCTATCCGCTGTGTATTCGATATGCCAAAACCAGTAACTACAACTGGTCTCATTCACCTGACCCTGAAGGCTTCACCGACATGGCAGCACTGAGAAGGATGAGAAAGGAGAGGCCGACAAAATCTCAAGGCCGACCTAGGCTGCCACAACGAAGGAAGACAAAAATGATCGTCTGTACTTTCAATGCACGTACGCTAGCATCAGATGCATCCATCGAGGACCTGATGGTACAAGCGCGAATGATCAAGTACGACATCATTGGTCTGACCGAGACAAGAAGACACGAATCTCACCATGCCATTTTCGACACTGGAGAAGAATTGTTCCTCGGAACATGCGATAAAAGAGGTGTTGGAGGCGTCGGTGTCCTTGTCAACACAAACTTGGCCAAGAGCATTGATTCATTCGAATGCCTAACAACCCGAATCGGACGTTTACATTTGAATAGATGTGGCTCACTGCCTGCAGTTTCTATCTTCGTTGTCTACGCACCAACATCTCATTATGATGAAAGAGAAATCGAGAAGTTCTACATGGAGCTAGAGAAGTTCTATAAAGAAGACCACACCTTCTACAAGATCATTGTGGGTGATTTTAATGCCAAGATAGGACCGAGAAGATCAGCTGAAGAACTTCACATCGGGACCCATGGCCTAGAATGGAACGAACAGGGTGAGAGACTGTCTGAGTTCATCATGTCGACCAAGACCATTCATGGTAACTCACAGTTCCAGAAGGCAGAATCTAAACGATGGACATGGGAGTCTCCCGGTGGACGATTCCACAACGAAATAGACCACATCATATTCAATCGACGGTTTTGCCTGACTGATGTCGCTGTTGTCCCAAAATTTCGAACGGGATCAGACCACCGTCTCCTTCGTGCAAAATTCTACTTCACAGAGCAGGGAGAAAGGGCTGCAAAGTTCAAAAAGAGAACTCCCAGAACGACCACCAACTGGGAACTCTTTGGTACTATTGCGGCAACATGGGAAGATGCCATTGTTGACAACATTGACGAGGAATACGATCGACTGGTTCAGCACCTCCATGAATGTGCGAGGAACGCCAAGAGAGAGATAGCCACAAAAAGTCGCCTATCTTCGAAAACTCTTGAGCTAATTCGCCAGCGTGGTTTAGCACATGCCTCAGGCAACCGCAAGCTAACGTCTGAGCTTGCAAAGCAGTGCAGAGATGCGATCAAGGAAGACCTCAAAGAGAGAAGAGCAGAAGTACTGGTAGATGCGGCAGAAGCCGGGAAAAGTATTCGTAACGCCCGCCTGTCCTTCACCAACTATAAGACCAAGATGACTGCCCTCCGATGTCCTGATGGATCCATCACATCCTCCAGAACGGCAATGGAGAAGATTATCCATGACTTCTACTCAAATCTCTTCGATAGCCATGTCCACTTGCCGACATACCAAATTCCACAGGATGGGTATGTCGTTCCCAACGTTCTCCCCTCCGAAATCCGACACGCCATTTCGTCAGTAAAGAAGCAAACAGCACCCGGCCCAGACAAGGTCAGACCTGAACACCTGAAGAACCTGCCGTCAGTACTCATCAATACACTGGCTCGGCTCTTCACTCGCTACCTGTCTGAATGCAAGGTTCCATCTCAGTGGAAAACCAGCAGGACCGTACTACTGTTCAAGAAGGGAGACATCCATGACATTGGCAACTATCGCCCGATCTGCCTATTGTCTGTCATCTACAAGTTGTTCACTCGAGTCATCCTGAATAGGATTGGCAGAACACTAGATGAAGGACAACCATGTGAGCAAGCAGGGTTCCGCAAAGGATTCAGCACCATCGACCATATCCACACGATAACCAAACTCATTGAGGTTTCTCGGGAGTTCAAGATGCCGCTCTGCTTAACGTTCATTGATTTAAAGAAGGCCTTTGATTCTGTTGAGACGGAAGCGGTCATTGAAGCCCTAGCCAATCAGGGCATTCAAGCCCAATACATCAGGATCCTCCGTGAGCTGTATTGCGGATTCACTACCAGGATCTCACCATTCTACAAAGAAGTGATTGTTGATGTCAAGAGAGGGTGCGGCAGGGTGATACCATTTCACCAAAACTCTTCAGTGCCACCCTCGAGAACATCATGCGACGACTGGAATGGGAAGGAATGGGAGTGAAGATAGATGGTCGGCAACTACACCACATCCGCTTTGCTGATGACATTGTTTTAATAACACCAAACATCAGCCAAGCGGCACAAATGCTGGCCGACTTTGACCGTGAGTGTGGAAAGGTAGGACTACAGCTGAATCTTACGAAGACAATGTTTATGAGAAACAGCCTTGTTCCTGACGCCCCATTCGCTCTCAATGGAACGACCATCTCCGAATGCAACAGCTATGTGTACCTAGGTCGAGAGGTCAACATGACAAATGACCTGGCACCCGAGCTGCGCAGGAGGAAGAGAGCGGCTTGGAACGCCTTCAAGAACGTCGAAGAAATAGCTAAGAGGACGAAGAACCTCCGGCTCCGGGCACATCTCTTTGATTCCACTGTTCTTCCTGCATTAACATATGCCTCAGAGACCTGGGCCCTACGCAAACAAGATGAGAACGCCATTCAGGTCTCCCAAAGAAGAATAGAAAGAGCTATGCTTGGAATATCACGTTTCACTCAAATGAGAGAACGAATCCGGAGTTCTGACATCCGTCGACGATCAAGGATCAGGGACGCTGTCTCATTTGCCAAGGTGTCGAAAATCAGATGGGCTGGTCACGTAATGAGATTTAAAGACGACCGTTGGACTAGAGCTGTTACTGATTGGATTCCACCGGATGTCAAGAGACCGCGTGGCCGCCCACCTACCAGATGGTCAGACTTCTTTGTCAAGGTCATGAACGATCGGTTTGAGGCCCTCCATGTTCCCGGAGCGAAGAGATGCCATTGGGCTACACTAGCACGCGACAGGGACAAATGGAGACGTTACTGGCGCCCGCTCGAGCAAATCGACGACTAACGGGAAGTTAAGTGAGTGATATATATATATATATATTTGTAGCTATAAACTTCATGAGAGAACAAACTAATCTGATTTTCCACGACAGTCGTGAGGTTGTGATTATTGCAGCAGATTTTGTCCGAAGATGTGTGTTTATGATAAGACTTATGATACAAACAAACAAACAGACCAAAAACCAATATCTATTTGTAGCAATGTTTAAGATCTTGGCTACCTATGTAAAGTTCCAGAATCAAGATTACTAATAAAAATTTTGATTAAAATTTCTTTCTTCTCATCTTCTTTTTTTTTGGGGGGGGGACCACACTGAGTGTTGCTCAGGGTTTATACACCTGACTTTGCACTCAGGAATCACTCCTGGCAGTGCTCAAGGACCATATGGAGTGCTGGGGAATCCTACTCTGGTCGGCGCATGCAAAGCAATTGCCCTATCCACTTTACTATATCTCCAGCCTCACAATTTTGATTAAGAAATGATCTTTCCAGGGGCACAGGTTAAAAACCAAATAAAGGTAGCTATGATAAAAAGACTAACTACCATGCCTTTAGCCTGAGTTTCGAGGGCTGTGCAGACATTTTAGTTACTGTTTAATTTAGTCTTTGAAGTTTTAAGGAAGTTCTTAGTATCTCCATTTTACAGGCAATAAATTGCATCCTAGAAATGTTAATTCTTTGAAATCTAGAACATAACTAATAAGCATAGATTTTAACGCAGTCACTTTAAAATTTTGAACCATATTTATAACCACACTGCCTGTAGTATGTTTTCTAGTGCAACAGGCACAACTAAAACTATTCTCAATATGACACAATAGAATAAAAATAAGAAGAGTTATTGCCACACATGAGAGACTGAAGATCAAGTACATATAGAATCATTCAGACTTGAAATTTCCTCAGCTTTCTTCAGGATAATTCTTATTTGGAGTTCTTAGCTTTTATATTTGTTTTGTCTCCAATAGTAAGTTATAGTGTCTTGAGTATAATATAAAATAAATAAGTGTTTGTGAAATTAATTCCTGCTGAGTTGGTGGAGCTAAACAGCTTGGTAGGAACATATTGCTGTTGACACCTACTTCATAATATGAGGCAGTTTCCTTATGTTATAAGTTCTGGAGATATCAGAATAAAGTTTAGCTATTTATAAATATTAAATATTACTAATAAATTTCATATTTCTTCTCTTGGACATAGTGTTGGAAGCCACATTAATTTCCTCCAGAATTATTTTATGGTTTCTGTGGACTGGAGGTTTTTTTTGATGTATGAAATATATTGGGTCCAAGGGGATAACATCCCCAAAGTGCTAACAAAAAGCTGACATTCTATATTCTGCTCAGTTTAGTCTTTCATTTTGAATCCTATCTGTATAATCAGCAACTTTCACTCCGGGAATGGAGATTGTGAATGAATTAATGAGGTCCCTCTCAACAATTTATGGTAACTAAATTAAAGTCACCTGTTGGTCTAGGGCATTAGCATTGCAGGATCTTTTCTCAAACCCTTCAGGATTAATTTAAGCTCAGAGGGATAAATACACATAAGTAAAAAATGTGTTTTTCCATTTATTATTCCAGAAAGTTGTAGAAGCAGCTGAGATCTTTTTCTTCCTATTATATTTTGCTTTTAGTTCTCTTGAGGAGAAGAAAGAAAAATATAAGAGGTTGTGAAACCTCTATAGCTATACATCAGGTGTTCATTACTAATCAATAAAGATTGTCAATGAAAGACCTAATATGTAACCATGTATTTTTGATCTATGATTTGGAGATTGATTTCAGATCTCATCTAACATCTACTTTAGGAATCTGCTAGAGAAAAATTCTGGGTTTTTCCATATGGGAACACCAACAGCAGAGTAAAAAAAATTATTTATTTATTTATTATTTATTATTGAATGTAACCATGAGATATACAATTACAAAGTTGTTAATGATTCAGTTTCAGTCATCGAATATTCCAACACCTGTCCTTTTCTCAGTGTATATTCCTCACCACCAATGTCCCCAGTTTTCTTCCCATCTCATATCCCACCTCTTTCTTCTTCTCTCTCTCTCTTCTCTCTCTCTATATAAGTATACATATACACACACATATATACATATAGATTTATATATAAATTAAATCAGAAATCAAATCATAACACAGAGCACTGAGAACCCTTCATGTAATACCCAACATTTCAAAGATAAGCTGGAAAACAACTGTCTCATTCTATTCATAACAATCATTAAACCTTTACTCAGATTTATATTTTTACAAATATGTATATATACGTATGTGTATTAAATAGCAGAGGATGGTTTCGATCCATTGACCTCTGGGTTACGGGCCCAACTCGCTTCCGCTGTGCTACTCTGCTAGCGTAGATCTCCAAGCCTGCTTGGATTGGGACTGGGCCTCCTCTACCCAGATCCCCCATCTTCCAGTATGTAGGTGTTACACCCACCAACTGCCCCCTGCGCCGTGTAATCCCATCAATGACCAAGACCCAGAGACTATAAAATCCAGGTCCTGAAAGAGAACAGCACAGAGCACTTCCTGCCTCCGAGCCTGGCTGTCCTCACTGGGGCCCCTTGGAGGAGGGTGGGTTGAGTTTACCTCCCCAGCCCAAGCAGAGTCCCGGCAGCTGAAGACCTCCAGTTTCAGACACAGTCATGCTTAGGCCACTCTCCACAGTTCGGAAGAGCCTCATGCATGAAGGAACCAGCAGAGGAACCCAGGTGTGCGGGACCTTGGGTGTAGATCTCCAAGCCTGCTCGGATTGGGACTGGGCCTCCTCCACCCAGAAGCTCATGGCAGCATTGGCAGCCATGCATCATCTTATTATCTAGTTCTTACTCTGGAGAACCTGGCAGGCTATCCTGCCCACACAGCAGAGTCTGGAAAACTCCCTGTGGCGTATTCAATATGCCAAAACCCAGTAACAATGGTGGGTCTCATTTTTCTGACCCTAAAAGAGCCTCGAATGTGGCACTTTCTAAAATCTCAGGGCTAGGACGAAAGAGACATTACTGGTTGGTGCCTGCTCAAGGAAATCGATGAACAACAGGATGACTGTGATACAGTGGTACATATGTGTATATATATACATATATATGAGTGATGTAAATGAATATTAAAATGTTAAGTGATAAGTGTACTCCTTATTATGGCAGTCACTAATACATTGAGAACTTGAAATATTACTTGATGAACATGAAGTGTGCTGTACATATATATCAGATTTTGACAATATTATTGGAAAATGCAAAATACAATCTTAAATTCTACTTTATATTTAAATTACTGTTTAAATAAATATTAGAATCATTAAATTAATATTAATTTTATTTACATTTTATTATTTCCTTTTGAATGGGGTCAGGAGAAGATTTAGAATTGCATTTGTGTTTTGTGTTCTACTTTTGCTGGAGAACACAGCTCTATATTCCAGAAGATTGAAGCCAAAGGAAATAAGATAAAACATTTGATTTCTTTTAAATACAATTTAAATCTTCTCTTCTCCAACCCCAATATATGAATTTTGCCACTTTTTGAGCACCAACTCTTTGCCAGGCACTTGTATAAATGATATTTCTATTTCTCATAACAAGACTCTTATAACTATTACTATGCTCATTTTTTTAAGAGGAGAAAACTGCTGCTTAGGAAGCATAACAATGCATTATAGGAGATAGCATTGATGGAATGCTTACTAGATGTCAGAAATTCTACTTATTATATATAAAAGTAAGTATTCTGACCATTTTAAACAAGAGCGAGAAAAGGCTTAAAGTTTTCAGGCTCTTTGTCCAAGATCATGTAGACAAAAATCACTGCTCCAGGTTTCAAGTGGGGCTAACCCAGAACTCTTGCTTTTTTTCCCATCACAGACACAGATAAACAATTCCCTATAATATTCTGAGCACCTTTGTTTAATAAACCACAGGAAAAGCAGTTAGAATGACTAGCCTTTAGCAAACATTGAAACTGAATGATAGACTCAATATATTGGCTTTTCACTACTTATCACATAGCACATAGTTTGCAACCCCCTGCAACTTCTTGTCTCAGTGCTCCCGTTGGCTGAATTAAGTTCTGATGAAAACCTCCCATTAGCCTCACCTTCATTCTTTACCCTAGGGCATCTGTTGCAGGTGTTCAGCCATTTTGGGACATGGTACCACTACGTGCTGGCAATAGAAGCAGCCTTTGGGGGGAAATGTACCTATCTGAAAACTAGGTTGATTAACCAGCATCAGTTTTATGATGAGTAATCCAGGGCCAAGTACTTGGATGAGTAATCTACCCTGGGGATCTCTGACTCCGAGGTGGTAAATGCACCTGTGTTTGTGCTTATATGGAATGAAAGGATGTGAAAGCTGCCTTCCCACTGACCCTGATAGGCCAATCAAAGAGTTATTTAATCAAGTAAAATTTAATGTGATTCCAAGTTGGTGCAGTAGGATCTACCATTCCTTAACAACACAAAAGATACAGATAGAATGTCTAATAGCATATGCTATCAGAATTCCTGCTATGAATTAGTTCCAGTGCCAGATTCTTTACAGATATTACCTGTAATCCTCAGGACAACCTTGAAATCTAACTACCACTATCTCTATGCAAAGAAAGAGGCAATTTTTAGACTAAAGATGTCATACTCTCAGAATGGAGTCTCCAGTATATTTAAGTTTCCTGAGATATTTGTGTGATTATAAAGCAATTGATTTTTTCAAAGTGGGAAGATTTTGAAAAACTATAGCAATTTTAGTATTTTTTCCCTTTGCTTCTGAAATTATAGAGACATTGTTATAACTGTCTAGAACTCAGAAGGTAAGTTGCCTAAGTTGTTTTGGTAATATTAAACAGAGAGGTTTTAAAGAAAATCTATTTTATTCTCCCATTCCTATTCAATCATTCCTATACCTCCAATTTTCACATGTGCAACAAGCAAAAACAGTCCCCTATTACCATCTACATTAGTTATTATGTATAATAATATACTTTATTAAAAGGGTACTGATTTCACTAAGTTCTGATATTTTCTAAATAAGAGGAAACAGGAAAAAAGGGGGAAAATGTGGAGATAGTACTTACAATAAATGGTATGTAAGGAGTTAAATAATAATGTTCTTAAAATAGAATTGATAAGTAGGCACATGATAAAATTGAAGACAGATTGGTGTGTTTTAAAATAAAAAGCTTTTCCACAGATAGTATCAAACTAAGCAACTTTAAAATCTATGAAAGTCACAAATGTTGAAATACTGCACTAAAATTACATTTGGGAGTTTGAAATAAATCCTTCAGCGGATATCTAAACCCCAAAAGTGACAATTATAACATATGAAGAACAAATGTGGGCTTTACTACATTTTTAATACACCATAAATTAAATTATTTCTAATGTGAGTGGTTTAATACTATAAAATTTGCTTTTCCTGTGGGCTAGAAAATGTAGTTAGCATTGTATGCATGTAAATATTATATACTATAAAAGAGGAGAGTTTAGAGCCAAGTTGCTGAGGTTTCTAGAGGGGTAATGTTACATCAGTGAAAATCAAATTTCCACTTGTCTGGTTGCAAAGACCTGTGTATCAGAAAGAGGAGGATTTGGGAGACGAGGCTGGTTTTCCCTCCCACTTTCCAGCTAAATAATTAATGACAAATCACTGACCCATTTTGAATCTTAGTTGTTTAAAATGAACAATAAATCTATACTTTATATACTTTGTTGCCATCGGGATTAAATTAAGTAACTTTAAAATGTAACTTCAGACAGTAAAATAGGAAAATAAAGATATTACTTTCAAATTTCTTTAAAAAATTTAATAACAAAAATGCATTAAGTTGGAATTTAAGTCATCTAAATGACTAATTTGATAAATCACCAATTAATTTGACTGATCTCCCCCTTTTTAGAAAAAAAATAGTAACTTAACATTCCCCGAGTAATTAACACTTTGGTTGGTGGACAATTGGGATTGAACCCTGGTAGCCAGCGCCCTACCAGCTGTACTCTCTATCCCCCTATCTAACTTTTTTTAACGAACAGTGCCCCCTAGATGCACCTGAGGTTACTACCACTCTCCGGATCATTAAGTAGCCTCATCCTTCTACCCTACCAAGGTAATATTGTCCACCTTGGGAAAATTTATATGAAGTATCATGTTTTTATTATGCATAAATTCCTAGAATAATTTAAAATGCATGGTATGATTAGGACTATTTGCCCTTTAAAACCTATTCTAGAATGCTTCTCCTAAATGTAATGTTTAGGGATGTTTAATTTAATTTAAATTTAACTAATTTTGAATTATGTCACTCTCTGTCACTGTCCTCCCATTGTTCATCGACTTGCTCGAGCGGGCCCAGTAACATTGTGAGACTTGTTACTGTGTTTGGCACATCGAATATGTCACGGGTAGCTTGCCAGGCTTTGCTATGAGGACAAGATACTCTCGGTAGCTTGCCAGGCTCTTCGAGAGGGGCAGAGGAATAGAACTCAGGTCGGCCATGTCGGCCGCATGCAAAGCAAATACCCTACCTGCTGTGCTCCAATAAATTTTACAATTATAAGAGAAATTATAATTTAAAAATATATAAAGTGCTGTTTATTTTAAACTCCCATTTAAAAATAATCACGCCTTTGTAACAAGTTCTAGATTTTATTTATTTATTTATTTTTTGCTTTTTGGGTCACACCCAGCGATGTACAGGGGTTACTCCTGGCTCTGCACTCAGGAATTACTCCTGGAAGTGCTCAGGGGACCATATGGGATGCTGGGAATCGAACCCAGGTCGGCCGTGTGCAAGGCAAACACCCTACTCACTGTGATATCTCTCCTGCCCCAAGTTCTAGATTTTAAACAATCTGAGGTCAGGGATTTCTCTTTATATTTTTCTACAAATAAGTATCTGGTTCACAAGTAAACTACTGGAGCATTTCTACTAGGTAGATAAAAATATCCTGTTAATCATTGATTGCCTCGAGCAGGCCCCAGTAATGTCTCCTTCATCCTAGTCCTGAGATTATATTCAAGGCTCTTTAGGAGAATGAGACCCATCATTGTTACTGGTATTTGGCATATTGGATACGCCACGGGGAGTTTGCCAGACTCTGCCGTGATAAAAATATATGGCTTGAAGACACTCTTCTAAGGAAAATATTTAATAATTTTTCTCTTTAATATATCTACATTGCTCATAAAATTGACTATAAGCCTTATTGAAGACCATATGGAATATATATCCATAACACAATGTCTCAAATAACTACCGTAAGCCTATCCAATTTACATTGTTCATATATTATACTGTTATTAAATGTATTAAATTCAGACTGGTGATTTTCAAGTAATACTCTATCTCACTGCTACCTGATAATCCTATCTCATTCGTCCAAGCACTCCTAAATTTGGACATTGCCTTTTGTCTTTCTCTTTTCATTTTGACAACATTGAATTTACAGAATTTTTATGGAAATTATAGACCGTAGGAGAGTTACTGTTCAGCTTATTGTCACAATCTACTAAACCTATAGAAGAAGGTAGCTTACTTTACTTTTAAATAATGAATAGAAAATAAGATTGCTAAACAATGTTGTCCTTAAATCTTTTCTTCTTCACCCCTTGTAGCTCAGATATGTGCAATTTCTTCCATCTGCAAAGAGTTCCACTGTAACATTTATCAGATGGCACCAAATCTCCTGATAACGTCACAATGCTTCTGCTAGTCATGGTCTCTTGGATGTTTTTAGTGTAGTACAGCTAGCAAAGTGACTGGTGATAGCTGACACTCAATACATGACTGAAATGCATGAATAAATCATCTAATTCTTGAATCACAAAACCAATTTCTTGTGAATGTTATGCCTGAAAAATAGAATGAAAATATAAAACATGTTATAATAGTTCTAAATTTTCTTCCAAAAATTGCAAAGGAATATTATGAGAGTTGCTTTGTTTCTCTTTAAAATGCAAATGTAGCTAAGGAGGGCCAGAAAGATTGCTCCAAGGGCTGAACTCACACTTTACAGAGAGAAGGAGTAGGGTTAATCCCTTAGTTTGGTATCTCTTCAGCAGCACAGGGAGCTACTCCTTGAGCACAGAGCTGGCAGGAATACCTGGGCAATACTAGGGTGGCTCCAAAAGGCAACATCTCCAAATAAAAAGCAGATAATTCAGAAAATTGCCTAAAAATCTCTTTCTTCCATTTTGTTCTTGTCTCTGTCAATGAACACCCCACCCACCTCCGACAAAGAAGAGTCTGTGGGTGACTGTGTTGGGTGAGGTTTACAGTTAGAATCATCATCAGGTACAGTGAAAATAGTCAACATTTGTTCCTCAGAATGCCTAGCAAAATATAAAACAACAAAGATATTCTTTGTGTATTTGGAATTTTACCTTTGCGTGTCTATATATAGAAACACAAAAATTAATAGTATATGTTCTAATTTTGTTTCAATAATGAGGCTAGTTTTATTGTAAGAAAACTCTTGCAATTTTTTAAGTTTTTCTCAGACAATTAGAAGGTAGAATTCAGAAGGTTTGGTTTATGGGTGATATGAGAAATCCACATGGTACACAGAAGAATCTAGAATAAATCTCAAAAATTTTAAATTATCAAACAGGTAGGATTTTATTTAATAAAATCTTAATTTAGTTTAAAGTGATATTGAATATTTAAAATTAGAAGATTTTGTTATTTTAAAACTTCACTTGGAATTTCTATGCAATAATTTACTAATGCAAAACAGTGACAATCATTAAAACAAATTTAATATTGTATAGTAGATGTGTTTCTATGTTTAAAATAGATAACTGTATATGTGAATACTATAATAAACACACTACCATAACTATTCTGAATTTAAAATAATTTTTACAAATGAACTTATAATTTAAATGCATTTGCATTTTAACTCAGGCAAGGAAAAATCATAAGTATTTTAAAATATTAATTTGACCACATTTGTATCGAAGAAAAATATAGTTTGCTTTTTTTTTTTTTTTTGCTTTCTGGGTCATACCCGGCAATGCACAGGGATTACTCCTGGCTCTGCGCTCAGGAATTACTCCTGGCAGTGCTCAGGGGACTATATGAGATGCTGGGATTGAACCCGGGTCTGCCGCGTGCAAGGCAAACGCCCTACCCGCTGTGCTATTGCTCCAGCCCCAGGAAAATATAGTTTTATGCTGATTATAACTCAGTTCATAAACTGCAAAATTATATTTTATTCAAAATTATTCCAAAGTGTTGATTTGACTATGGGAACAGAGACTATTTCTTTGTATATTCAATAATTTTTTAAGGTCTACTTGAGCACTAAAGCTTATTATTGATCTGTTAATTCTATCATTTGATAAGTTCTCTGGACTCTACAAAAAAACTATTGCAATTTCTTGGTTCCTCCTTTAAGTATCCACTCTCTTCACAAGTGTGATCTAAAATGAAAAGGTGTAAATTATAAATTTCATCATTGAGCCCTTATCAAAGTTTGTGAAGAATATAGCTGTTGTCATTGTGTCACTGAGTTGCCATGGAAACTTGAGAATAAGGAAAAAGTTATGGTCTTTGCTTTTTGAGAGAATGTATCTGTATAAATATATTGATAATGTATATTCCATGGTTAAAACAAGTGCTTTTTACCACTTGTAAAAAAAATAAAACAGTGAGAGAGAATTCAGGAGAAAGGCAGCTTTGTATGGCTGGGGAATGGTTGTTGAGCAAGGTGAAAAAAAATCATATTGGAAAGGTGATGTTTTGAGAGAAATCTAAAAGAAAATAAGGAAAAGTTCTGTAAGGATCTGAGGGAAAGAGTTTGACTAAAGGAGTCAGAACATATGCCAGGATGCAGCAGCATGTTTGGAATCTTTCTGTTCACAAAATTGCAATCACACTGCAGCAGAGTGGGTGTGAAAGTGGGAGATGACTGACTTTTCATGTATGTGACATCTGGAGGGACTATAGGACAATGAACAAAGATTTACCTTGATCTAACTTTTATGTTACTCTGACTGTTCATTTTAGGAAAGATTGCAGGGTGGCAAGGATGGAAATAGGAAGCCATTTCAATAATTCTGTGTGAGAGAGAGGTTGGTGGTTTAGGTTGAAAGAAGGAAGTAGGAGTGGTGAGAAGAGTTTTGTATACATTCTAAAGGAGAGGACAAAAAAGCACAGTGGGCAGGGTGCTTGCCTCGCAAGCTGCAGACCTGGGTTAGTTCCAAGCATCATATTTGGCCGCCAAACATTGCCAGGAGTAACATCGAGCACAGAGCCAGGAGTCAACCCTGACCACCACTGGCTGTGTTCCCTCTCCCACCAAAAAGTACAACAAACACATTCTGAAGTTGGAATCTTTAAAATTTGTCAAACAGAAGAGAAAAATCAGCTTCGTTGGCTTGAGAAATTGGAAAGGATGGGTTTGTCACTTACTGAAATAGAGAATGTTATGGAAGAAGAAAGCTTTGTCTGGGTGATGATGAGAATCAGGAATTCACTTTTTGTTGATGTTACATTTGAGATTCCAATTTGATTTCCACCTGAAACTGTGAAATAGGCCATTGAATATATGAATTCAAAGTCTAAAGTGGAAATCTGGGTTGGAGATACATGTTTGGGAGGTCTCTACGTATCTTTGAATTTAAAGTTGTGCAACTGACAGGTTATAGAGGAATGAATCATAGAAAGAAAACAGATAAGAATTTAGGTATGTACAGCACCCAAAAGGAGAGAAAGAACAAAAGGGAATGCCCTGCCACAGTGGCAGGGGGGATGGGGGGGAGGGATATTGTCCATGGTGGTGGAAAATGGGCACTGGTGGAGGGAATGGGTATTTGATCATGGTATGACCGAAACCCAGGCACAAAGATTTGTAAATCTACAACTGTACCACATGGTGTTTCACTAATAAAAAATAAAGAAAAAAAAAGAAAAAAAATTTAAAAAAAAATAAAAGAACTGGACTTGTTAAAAAAAAAAAAGAATTTAGGTATGAGCTTCTTGCCCTGCTGAGACCATGAGTTGCCCCCTACCAGCTGCTCTCCAGCACGGCTATGGCCCCAGAGACACATGAACCAAATTCGTAACCCAACGGCTTTTGGCAGAGATGTGAATGGACTATACATTAAGCTATGGTGCCGTGCTCCCCCATGGAGGGAAAGGGTGTCTGTATCTTCCACCTTCTACCTGTGGCATGGTGGCCACGGCCTCAGAGCTTATTGGACAGCTAGGTATGAGCCGGCAGCAACTGCGGCCTCAGGGGATGCGGGGATGGTGGGGGGCGGGGAGGGAAGAGAGTGGAACTGGCACGTCCTTCTTGCCCAGTTGAGACCGCGAGTTGACTCACACGAGCAGATCTCCGAAACAACCATGGACCCAGAGATACACAAATCAGTGTCGGAACTTTGCGGCTTTTGGCAGAAATCCTTAATTAGTAAAATATCAGAAATCCAAAATGACGTGGCAGCAATAGTATATGGTATTCATACCTGCAATAGAAAACAAATTATTTCAGTGCAAAGGCCAGACAAAACAGGTTCAAATCCCTGTGGCTCCTGTGTTATCCTCCTAGGCAGGAAGGATTGTTTTATATTTTATGGATGATGGGAATGATTGCATCACGAAAGGAGATTGATAAATCCAGAGTGAAAAGAGATGGTTATTGGAGTGGTGCACTTGAGTTGTGCTATACAGGAAGAACCAAAGGGTTAGTCTTAGACAGTGATGTGGGATCAGTCTTGGTAAGAGAATAGAAGCCTGAGTGTCTGATGCAGAGGCTGGTCAATTGATAGATATAATAGTGGAGGTTATGAAATAAAAGACAAGGTTATCAGAACAAAGTAATGCCTGGCAGAGAAATGTGGGGCATTTGGGAGAGAAGAGAATATCTGTCATTGAGGAGGGAATGTTATAGAAAAGCCTAGGAAAATGAATTAGAATTAGGGGGTTCCATGGGCCTGTTTATTTATTACAGAGATAACTGGCTACCCATTAACCAAAATCCAAGTTCTTTTCTTCCCAGTGCACACAGATGGCAGTTCTCAAATTGTCTTGCAACTATGAGAGATCTGATGACTAGAATGTGAGTGGAAATGATAGGTTCCACTTTAAGTTCTCAGGAGCACTCCTCTATTTTCCTCTCTGACAGGCAGAATGGAGATAAACCCCAGAATGACCTTAGAAGACCAGATTGAAGAAAGCAGGGTCTTTTGTCAACCTGGTACTCGGAATGAAAAGAAGACTCATCACACTGACATGTTCACCTACAAGTACAGTTCTGGAAGCAAGAAATCCCTTTCAGTGCTACATGAGCATTGTACTTTTGTAGACTGTGACAGGGCAAAGTTGTTGTCTTAAAATAGTTTATATTCAGAGCACCTAATTGGTTTTCATTATTTTTGACTATGTGTGTTTCTATGTTTTATTGGTTGATTTATTCATTTCTCTGGCTTTCTTATCAAGAATTAATTTCTAATTTATCTGACAGATTTTTGAAAGAAAATCATCAGAAAAAATAGCAAAAATATAAACAAAAATAACTAATGCATTGCATATATTTTATTATATATATATTTTACACTGTGTATATAGAAATTTAATTATATATGTTTTCTAGGGGTGCCATAACAAAGTACTAGAAACTGGATGGGTTAGAACTATAGTTTCCTTGATATGTAAATTGGGGGTGGGGCCCAGGCCCCAAAGAAATTTTTGGATTTCTTTAGAACTAGAAACATCTCCTCAATTTCTAACTTCATTATTACTTGGTATTTTTCCATGTACATGCCTGGCCAAGCTAGAAAGATAGCACAGCAGGTAGAGCATTTGTCTTGCACGTGGCAGACCCAGGTTCGATTCCTCTGCCCCTCTTGAAGAGCATGTCAAGCTACCGAGAGTATCTCCCCTGCACAGCAGAGCCTGGCAAGCTCTCTGTGGCGTATTCAATATGCCAAAAACAGTAACAACAAGTCTCACAATAGATATATTATGGGTGCCCTCTTGAGCAAATCAATGAACAATGGGAGGACAGTGCTATAGTGCAGTGCTACATGTCTGGCCAAATTTTCCCTTCTGTAGTCACCAGTCGTGCTTGACTAAGACCCATACTAATACCTCATTGACGTCAATAAAAATTGTATTTTCAAATACAATCATATTCTGAAATCATGAGCATTGGTACTTCAGTAAATAAGTCTTGGGGAGGACACAATTTTTTAAAAAAATTTTGTATTAGTAAAACACCATGAGGTACAGTTGTAGACTTACAAATTTTTGTGCTTAGGTTTCAGTTATACAATGATCGAGTCCCATCCCTCCACCAGTGCCCATTCTCCACCACCACTGATCCCAGTATCCTTCCACCCCTCATCTCCCCAACCCACCCTGCCTCTGTGGCAGGGCATTCCCTTTTGTTCTCTCTCTCCTTTTGGGTGGGTGCTGTGGTTTTCAAAAGAGGCATTGAGTGGCAATCATGTTCGGTCTATAGTCTACTTTCAACATGCATAAGGGAGGACACAATTTAACCCATAAGAATATAAAACTAGGAGTTCCTTAGCAAAAAAAGAAGGGATATGGGATCATGAGTGTCCTAGAATCAGATGTGGATCCCAGTCCTGAGGCTCACTCACATCTTTGTGACTAAATCCTAGTCAATTTACTTGAGCTGTAAGTTGTTTCTTTGTAGTCTGAAAAAGGAATGCCAATTTCATCAGACTTCGGGTGTAGGCTTTAAATAAAATATTAGAAACTGAGGCCAGAGTGAGGGTAGAGCATTTGCTTTTCCTTGCTTGCGGCTAACCTGAATTAGATCCCTGGCATCCCATCTCATCCATCCCCAGAGCAACACCAGGAGTAATTCCTGAGTGCAGATCCAGGAGTAATCCCTTTGCATTGCTGGTTTGACCCATAAAAAAAAAAGAAAAAATAGAAACTTGTGGAGCACTCAGTAAATGATAGTTATCCTAAAAATAAATATTATGGTACATACCAGAATAAATATTGCTGTTATGATCCCAGTACACATCATAATACTTTACCATTGCTAGGGAAAGGTAAGTGTGTTAAGAGATTATTCTAATGCCATCATAAAAAAAATTCAAGTAACCTAAGCTGTCTTAATTTAATTACTATTAATGTCATACTTTCAATGCAATCTTGACTGTGGGATTCACAATCTCAATTCATCCTTTATTAATTGACACCTGTACTTGAATGCTTGTCCTTAGCTGAGTTTTATTTGATATGAAATGATAGCTATATCATGGGATTAGCTACTTACTTCAAAGTCATGTTCTTTCGTGATTTGTGTGTTGAAATGAATCAGTTGTTTGCAGTTGAAAAGCTAATGAACTATTCACAGGACTGCAAAAGCTCCCCCAAAATTTAGAATTCTGAAAGTACCTTCGCATCTGAGGAGCATACAATCAGTTCCCTTTCCGGTGTCACATTGTCCTTGAAAACAGAGTGCCACCAGATTCCACAGTATAAATTCATGGTTCTTTGATACGCAAACATTCCCAGAACAGTAGCAGTAAAGGCATGTTCACTTTTATGTCATTTTTTAAATTTCCTTTTCTTAAAAAAGTAAACTTACAATGCTTATTAGTCTTCCCAACAGGATAAAGTGCATAAGAGGCAGCTGCCAGGCTAATAGCAAGAACAGCTGGCTCTATTTTTGGTTCAGTTACTGCATAAACCTGTATCTGTTCACCTACTAACCAACAAGTTTGATCCTTAGACACAAATGCTAAAACAGAAACGGAATTGGTGGGAAAAAAAAAAGAAATTAAAAAAAAAAAGTGAAGTCTCAGAACTTGGCTAGGAACTTGATAAGTAGAAGGAAAGAGTGAAGTTTAGAAAGCAATTGTAATATCAAATGCATCCGGATATGATTATCAAAAAAAAACCAAAGCTAAAGTGCCCAGGCAGTTAAAGGCAGACAGGTTCGTTTTCAGACATTTTCCATTGCTTTTTGTCCAAGTGGATTAGTGCATTGGCATACGATGGCCCCAGGCAACATTTTTCTACTTACATTTTTTACCTGTCACTATACAATTTGTTTCAGACTTAGCTTTTGGAATTAACTTAAAATGGATTCTGGAGCTTCTAGTAAGGGGAAAAAGAGAAAAAACAGCTGACATGAGAGTTGCCACAAATCATTCATAGCAGTAACTGTTCTGCCCACGTTCCATTTCTATTTACCAAGCTGAGTGCTAAGTACATCCATGTCCATGCTACACATTTCCTTTATAAGGCTATAAAATGCTTGTTGGAGCTATTAGCACTCACTACAACTAGGGTTTCATTAAGGAGAATAGATACAGTACCTGGAGATGTCAGTCATAAAACTCCATTCAGAGTATACACAGTGCTTAAAAAAGGCAGAAGGACAGCGGAATAAAGAAGATGGTGTGCAGCCATTAGACTGGGGTTGGAGGGGAGAAGCAGAAAGGAACTGAAGCAGAAAATTAAATGGTCTGATACTGACTTTGAATAATAGCTCTGGGTGACCCTGAATCTTACTACTGGAAGTGTGCACATATTAAAATTCTCCAGTTGTGATCCATTTTCTCTGTGCTAGGTATATTTCCCCCCTCAAAATGTGCTGGGGGGTGAGCGGGAAGATGTCAGTCACTTAAAACTCTCTTGGAAGCTCTACATCCATTTTACATTCGGGTGAAGTCTGGTGATTTCCTCTCCTTTCATTAACTCCTCCAGAAACATTGGCCCTCATGTGGGTCCTTCACTCATCAGGATCTAATTATCGCCATCCATTTTGGTTCAACTGCCCAGACCAAGTACTCAGAGAGTACCACAAGGGAAATCAGGGCTGTAGAGGTATTTGTTAGCACTGCCAGATGCATCTCCACTGGGATTCCTCCCTTCCCCCCACCATTTTTATTAACTTTTGTTTTAAAACCGTCCACCCTTTTCCATATTTAATTATGTTTACCAATGATTTACAACAAGAAAAACTTCTATCTTAATTGCTCAACCTCCATGTTTAGTTGTGACCCTTTTTCTTTATGTGCTAAATATACTTATCCCCTCGAAATATGCTGGGAGGTGATCGAGAAGATGTCAATCATTTAAAACTCTTAAAAGTCATTTAAATCTCCATGTTTAGACTTCATTGCTTACAGTTAGTTAAGTGCATGAACAGTTCCATTGATAACTTGGGGCTATAAACTATACAGAAACATAGTTTTCTGGCTCTTCTGATATTTTATATGTAGTCACTGCTGTTATTTTTCAACCTAAGAAGAAAGTTCTCCCCACCTTCATTGGACAATTATTTTTAAGTTAATTAAAAATGTTTTAAAGGCTGGAGACATAGTATAGTAGGTAGGGTGCTTCACTTATACACGTCTGACCTGGTTTCAATTCATGGTACCCTGTATGGCCCACAGAGCACTGTTAGGAGTGGTCACTAAGTATATAGTGAAAATAAGCCCTGAGCACTGCTGAATATGGACCTAAAAGAAAACAAAAGTATTTCAAAAAGTTCAAGAGGAAAGAAAATATAAATTTATAGAAAAGTATAAGGGAAAAGAAAAATAAGTAGTCAAGTTGGAAATTTACTTTTCAGTTCATTGGAGGATCCAGTCCAGCACTGAATATTTTCCCAAATTATTTCTGATAAACTACAGTTTTTACACTTAAAACTTAATATTTTATAAAAATATTTATCTTAGAGGTAATTAGAATTTTTGAACTGGAAAACTCAGATTTAAAGATTTGTTTTAAATCATTTTTTTTATATTTTATCATGACAGCTGCAAAGGAATTGATATTTCCTTTACATTGAGATTATGATATAAATGAGTACAAGTCATTAAATTAAAGTGTTAGAAGATCATTCTGCATCTTTAAAAGCCCACGAAACCCAACTAAGTTTCACTTACTTCCCTTATCTTCTCCCCAACTCTAAGTTTAGAGCCATCACATGTATGCTATTTGGTCATGCACCAATGAATTTCTAGGTTATAATAAAGTTAACAATTCTCCAGACCCTCTTTATAGTGTCTTTAATCTTTAAATGGGTTTATATAATACCCATAATAATAGATGTCTATTGATGTTATAATAAATTGCCATAAAACTTTAGAGACTGAAAACAACACAAATTTATTACTTTACAGTTCTGGAGGCTCTAAGTCCAACCTGGTCTTACAGTGCCAGCTTCCAAATGAATTGCAATAGGGCTTTATTCCATTCTGGCGCCACTTACTTGAATATCTCTTTTCCTTGCTTGTTCAACTTCCAGAGATGTTCTCCTTGTTTTATAATTCCTTTCACCTGCAAATCAGCGTTGCCAGTTAAATCTTTGGTTTTAACAAGTCTGTCTCTCTCACCCATATAAGGCTACATATGATCACCCAGTTAATCTAGTCTAATCTTTCTATGGCCAGCTGACTAGCTAAGATAATTCTGTACGTGACCTTAGTTTAACATATCACATATTTCGGATTCCGGTGATTAGAATATGCATATTTGGGGAGGGCATTATTCTGCCTACTATACCTTTCCTGTTAGAAACCTGAAGTAAAGAGGCATGGATGAAATTAACTTGAGATAGTACAGGAAATTTTCAATTGCTTGAGCCCAATGACTGAATCTAGATGTATTTAAAGATTATATTCAGGAATGTAGAGATAGTACAGGAGATAAAGCACTTGTTTTTCATGCAGATGACCCTGGTTCAAAAACCTGATACCTGTTTAAATTCTTGACACCTGAAGCACTGCCAGGAAGTAATCCCTGAGCACAGAACCAGGGATATGATTCAAGCACCACTGGATGTGCTACACTCACCCCAAAAGTAAACTTACTGCAATTTAAATTTGTAAACAACTTGTCCTTTAATTTCATTTTTAAATGATTCGTCTACTTGCTAAATTGGAGACTTAATGTGACCTATAATAATTATCTTTAAGATAAATATATTTAGAATAAATAGGATCTGTATTTAAACCATAAATTCATTACTTATTGAGCCTCAGTTTTCTCATCTTAATAATGGAGACAAAGTAAACTATCATAAGTGCTCTGAAAAGGACAAAATTAGGAACTCAAAGTTAGACGAAAATGTTGCAATATTATTTTTTCCCACCACAGTTTTTTCAGCTTTAGTAAAACACAAGACATAGTCATACTGAAGGTAGACCATCTTCACTGTCACTGTCTGAGCGGGCCCATTAAAGTCTCCACTGTGAGACTTGTTAATGTGTTTGGCATATCAAATACATCACGGGTAGCTTGCCAGGCTTTGCAGTGCAGGTGAGATACTCTCAGTAGCTTGCCAGGCTCTCCAAGAGGAGCAGAGGAATTGAACCCGGGTCGGTCGGGTTGGCCACATGCAAGGCAAAGACCCTACCACTGTGCTATTGCTCCAGCATGTTCAAGTCACTGTGGGGTCAAGCAGTGGTACTGGCTTTAAGTATCAGGAACATATTTATGCCCTGATAGATTGCAGCACCAGAAGGGGTTGAGCACATATACTACACTGAAGGCAAGAATGGATCATCATCAACTGGAGGCAATCAGGACATGGTGATATACACAGCACAGATGCTAAATTCCACCAGCTTCAGGGAGCAGCTCTCAAACTGCACCTGGATTCCACTTGTTCTGTCCCACCTGGAAGATGAGCCCTTCCCCCAAATTACTTTAGAACTTGTGAACTCAAATTGGAACAAGGAATTGCTGTTTGCAGTAAAGGAAGGTTACTTGTAACTTCGGCACATTTGTTCAGGGTCCATCACCTTCCCTCACAGAAAAGAATTTCAGGAGGAAGCAAAATGGTCAAGCAAGATTGTTTTTATTGAAATTTATTTAGAAAGATGTGAGAGATAGGAAGTATAGGTTCAAGAGAAAACAAGGGATTCTCCAGAGTGAATAAAAGCAAGCAAAAAAAACAGAGAGACACACAACTGAGATGCACATTAAGGGAAAACAACTTGTATAGCAAGCCTGTTGCAATACTTTTGACCTATGGATTCCATAACTTACTAGAATGAGAACACCACGGTAGCGATTTGGAAAATGTTATCACACTGTTTTCAGTGTAGAAAGAATACGCTATATGTTGGAAGTCTTACAAGGAACACTCAAGTCTCGCACAACACAAATCGGGGGCTGACTTTGTACAGAAGTCTAGAGCCATTTCCAAACATTGACCACAGCTTATCTTAGTAAAATTGTCATAGAAAGTAATTTGTCCCAAAGTGGCATGAGAGCTGGCAATCATTTCACCCAGGAACCATCAGCTTTTTCAAATTGATATTTTACTACTTCATTTATCTTCCTTTCTCTTATTTCTTTTATAAATCCACTGTTAAATATAACATGAGGAGAAACTATTTTAATTGGGATTCATTAAAGAGATGCACATATGGTGTTTCACAGATCAAATTAATATAGATTAAACCTTAGTAAAACACTATCTATTGTTCATCTTAAATATGTAGCACAGCAGCACTGTTCTCCCATTGTTCATTGATTTGCTCGAGTGGGAACCAGTAACATCTCACAACAAATTGTGAGACTTGTTGTTACTGTTTTTGGCATATCGGATACGTCACGGGTAGTGGGTAGCTTAAATATGTAAATAATATACATTTTATTCTATGGTTGACTAAGAAACAATCACCAAAGATAAGCACAAACTAATTCCTGGAATCTGTGAATATTTCTTTATATGTCACTGTCACTGTCCTCCCGTTGTTCATCAATTTGCTCAAGTAGGTCCAGTAACGACTCCATTGTTACACTTGTTACTGTGTTTGGCATATCGAAGACATCACAGATAGCTTATATTATATTATATTAGAGATGCATTTAAGATTCTCAGTTTACCTTGAGATGGGGAAATTAATTTGGATTGGCTGGGTGTGTCCAATGTAATTTCATGACTCCTTAAATATAAAAGAGGGAGTTTAAGGGGGCTCAACTGGTAGAGCACATGCCTTACATGATAAAGGTCTCAGACTTGATTCCTCGAATGGTTTGGTCTCTCCAAGAACTTTGTGAGGTGGACCTCACAACTACTAACATCAGCAACAGCACTTATATGGGGTTGGAGCCATAGTAAAGAAAACAGGGTGCTTGCCTTGCACTTGGCTGATTCAGGTTCAATCTCTGGCATCCTTATGGTCCCCTAAGCACTGCCAGGAGTGATCCCTGAATTAAAGCCAGGAATAAGTCCTGACCATAGGCAGATGTGACTCCAAAACCAAACCATACAAATAAAAAACAAAACAAAATCAAAAACAAAACACCAACAAACCAATATAAATACAACAAGAACACAAAGAACAAATTACTTGAAGTATAGTCTCATAAACAAGCTTAGGCTTCTGTTGGTGATTTTGAAAATTAAAATCCTATGAACTTTAGAATACTGGTGGAATCTAGAAATAGAAAAAGGTAATAACATTTTACTCTTGATTGGTCCTGAAAGGAATACACCTCTGCCAGCATCTACATCTTACTCCATTTAGATATGTATTGAATATTTTATCTCTGAAACTGTAAAATAATATATTTCCTTTGTTCTAAAGGATTGCATTTGTGGTAATTTGTTATAGTACCTAGAGAAAATAAATGTGTTTAATATGTAACTAAATTGCTATAGGTATTTACCCTTAGTTATGTAACAAATTATTACCTGATGATAGTTTTAAATTATTCCCCATTAATATCTATTCAAATACTTTTTTACTGCTATTCTGTTTAATATATTTCTTTCAAAGGTGCTGTCCTTCATAGACAAAATTTTTATGAAATCATGTAGTGAAAGTTAAGTTATAGAAAAACTTATATATTTCAAAACAAATGTATTAAAGTGCAGGACATTGCCTCTACATAATTGTATGCAAATAATTTTCTGATCCTATGAAAATGAAAAATGATAACCATATTAATTGGGACAAATGACGTAAATTTTTTCAGATATGGGGGAAAATTAATTTGGTTTTAAAGGCCATTTACTGTTTGTGCCTATTGCACCTATAGGTTAAATTATTAAAGTTTTGAAACTATAGGATTTGATGAAAACACAGAATGCTATTTCAAATAAAATCATTGCATCATAATAAGGTAAGGAAGTTGCATTTACTGACAAATACACAAACACCTTTAATATTCTGACTATTCTATCAAGAAGATGACCCATGGTACCCCACACTTCAATAGCTGCACCAGAAAGGTGTACAAGAGGCAGAATTAAGACTGCCTCTTGCTACATGTTCAAAGAGAGGCACGATCAAGACTATATTTTTATGTGAATATTTTTATTATTCAGAAAAAATATTTTAGGCACCATGATTTACAGTATTAATAATGGCAGCATTTCATGCAAGAAACTTTTTAACACCACACTTTCCATCTTAATCCAGGTCATTGCAAAAGGCTGGGTTGGATAAATAGGAAGCCTGAATCTGCAAGCTTAGGGTTTGCATTTTCTGCTTTGCCTAACTGCAATGCCTCTTCTGTGAAATGTGTTCTTTCTCCAGGCTCTCCTGTGATGGTGTTACTGATGTCCCTTCGCCTTTACTTTCCACTTCAAAAAAGACAAATAAGGGCATGGAGGAAACTTAAGTGAGACATACTTCAAAGTCAGTGTTTTGTTTGTCATACCTAAACTTGCCTTTCCTCTACTCCTGAGAGAAGCTTGCTAGAAGACTGAGATTTGACTTGAACACTTTAGAATGTTCTGGAAGTGTGCTTGGTAGCAATGCCCCTAAAGAAAATGAACACTTGTTCCGTTACTGCTGTGAAGCAAGTCAATGCACACAGAAAGAATTGTCCATCTTCTTCTGGCTCCAGGGGTCTCTTGAAGGCTGTTTGACACATAAACTTTCCACCTCACTTGGTGGTAAAACTGCCGGCTGCTGCCTCTCTATAGGGAAAAGTTGCTCAAGTTGTGTGATGGGAAAGTTGTTACTTCTGTTACCAAAACAACAACAACAACAACAACAACAACAACAACAACAACAACGTGCAGAAAATTGAATGGGAAGTAGGAAAAGAAGAGAAAAAGTAAACTCACAAGGAATTAAAAAAAAAAGAAACACAACTATCGAAGCATCACTTTGAAATCTTAAATGTTTTCAGTTTCATTTTAAAACAGTAAAAGATCCGGATATTATATAGCCATAAAATTTCCCCAAAAGGCTGGTGCTATAATTCTAGTAATTAGCAGAGAATATAGCTTGCTGTCTGCTTAGGTGCTCTTCTTCAGGAAGGTACATGAATATTTATATCTGGTACACATTTTTAATTTTGACCATTATGATCATTGAACACAGGTACACATTGAATGCACTGACTTGTCTAAAATACAGATTTTTATCATTAAAATTCCCTCTTTTACAGGATCTTTTTAAAGTTCTTTAAATCTCTGACCACAACCACCTGTGAAATGGGCTATTTACAAGATTTTGAAAAAATTCTGGTTTATATCATTAAACGCTGTGTGCCTTTTCTGAATTTGCCATTTAATTTTATTTTTTTCCCTCAATATTCATATATTCATTGGTAAACATAATGGTGGCAATTGTTGTAGTTCTTATGAAGAGGAATAATAAGTCATATAGAAAAATGCTTTGTGTAATTGCAAAATTTAGATGCTCTATATATATTTTGTATCTTCCGTCCTTCTATTTCTGCTTTTTAAAATTATAATATTCCTACATCTTCTTTTGTCATATTTTCGTAGTCCCCTCACCACACATACTTTTCAAGTGCAGCTTGATTTTTGAAGGACTTTGAAAGCTTGAGTTTTAGGCTCTATAACACCCTAGAGACCTGTGTTACTTATGGTTGGTTCCATAGAATTAGTCACCTAAGTGGACATTTATGTACTTCTATAAGATATAGATACATTTTTTCCTGTCTTTGCTTATTTGTTCACAATTATCTAAAATAGAAAAGTAACAGTATAGAACCAGAAAATTCTCTGTCTCTGTAAGGGACATATTCTGAACTATCACATTATATAACTATGAATGTTCTTAGTTTTAGTCTCACTAACAGCAGAACAATGATTTTATTTCAGGAGAGTCATAGGAGGACTCATGCAGTTTTCTAACTACATTTTGATGGTTTATAGAATGCCCAATGCATGCTAAAATAATAAATAGTAGTAAGATAGGCATAATTTTAAAGTTTAGAAACCTCTAATTAAAACAGGACGTGATATGGATAAATATTTGAGAACTTTAAAAATTTTTAAGTTTTGAATTCTAATATATTTAACAGAAGTCTTCCATCTTAACTATTTTGATGTATGCAATTCAGTGGTAGTAAATTTAATCCTGTGGTTAAGCTACCATTGTAACCACCCACAGAGCTCTTTCCAGCTTGCCAAACTAAAACCATATCATTAAACATTAACTTTCCAATCCTCTTCCCCCTTAGGCTTTGGCAACCACCATTCCACTTTCTTTCCCCATGAAGTGAGTGCCTAGGAACTTCACATTAGTGAAGCCATATAGTATCTGTCTTTTTGTGACTTGCTTATTTCATTTGGCATAATGACCATGTTTTGCTTCGTTCTTGTCTTCCATTTATTAGGGCTGAAGCAGATTTTCCTGTGCTGGTGGGTTCTTGGGAATTGTATGAATGTTTTGCATACAAAACTCAATGACTGAAAGTTTGTTTATTTTACAGAAAAAGAATATGGGCCCCTCCCCAGACATCCAGGCCTCTCATTTACCTGTAAATGATGACCAGGTCCTGTCTAGACTCACACAGCCTTATTTGACCTGAGAGTCATGTAGAGAGATGGATGAGTCCACAGAATTCGTGTTCAGAAGGTGAGAAAGGGACAAGATGGTGCTCGGCCTCCCTTGAATCAATAGTCAAAACCAACCCCTAGCCATCCCATTCTACATTCTGACTGGCTACCTGTCCTTTGGGCAGAGATTTAAAGTGAACTGGCGCTGTACACCTCACCTCCTGCTATAACATATTTATAAGCATTTCCATCCTTTTAAAAGTTGATTAATATTTTAGTTTATAATACGTCACTTTATATTTACCATTAACTTATTAATAAACTTCAGTTATTGCTCTCTGCTAGATATTGCAAAGAGTAAATCATAATCATAAATATACAAATATCAGTTTTAGATCCTACTTTCAATAGTTTGAGCTATGTACACAGAAAAGAAATGCTGGATCAGATGGTTTTCCATTATTAATATTTTAAAGAAGCTGGCATGCAGTTTTTCAGAGTTTTGACCCTATCTTAAATTCCCATTAACTCTGAATTAGGTTGATAATTTCTTTACATATTCACCAGTGCCAATTGCCAATTATTTTCTGATAGTTTTGTTTGTTTATAGTAACCATACTAAAGGGTGTGAGACGCCCGCTCCTCTCTGGAAAGAAAGATGGCGGCCGCACGGGAGCCTTGTGGACAGCAGGTTTGAGCCGGGCTCGGCGGGAGCGGCGGGGACCTCATGGGAAGGGGGGCTTTGTGGGCCGTCCCCCACGCCCCACCAAGGTCGCCAGCTGCCCCCCACGAGCGGCTCTCCGGCACGGCCACGACTCCAGGGCACAGAAGCCAGTCTCTTAACTATCTAACTTTTAATAGAAATTCTTCCAGGGTCAATAAGTAAAATAGCAGAAATTCAAAACCGCGCGGCCGCAATACGTGACATCATTTTATTCTTAAACCAAGTTGTAGAAAGCAAATCATTTCACAACGCTGTTTCAGCATATCTGATTGTGGGGGGTGGGTCGTAAACTCTAAACAATAATTGTGCATCTTCTATCGAAACAATCTATCTAGTCAAAGTAGATAGAGTATTAACTAGAACTCATCTGCCTCACAAGAATTGGGAGGGGTGGGGGGAGGTGGGGGTCTATTGGGGTTCGGGGTTAAAAATAAGTATTGGTAAAGGGAAATGTGTTTGATATTTACATGACTGAGACCTAAACCCGAAAGCTCTGTAACTTTTCCCACAGTGATTCAATAAATAAATAAATTATAAAAAAAAATAAAAATAAAGGGTGTGAGATAATCATTGTGGCTTTATTTTGCATATCAAATAACTAGTGATGTTAAACATAATTTCATTTTCTTATTGGTCATTTATTACCTTCTTTGGAGAATTGTTTATTAAATTCTTATGCCAAATTTTAAATCATATTTGATTGCCATTGTTGAATTGTGACAGTGGCATATTTTTAAGGTGAAAAGTAAAAGCACATGGCTTTATATCATTGTGTAAAAAGTCTCAAACTTTCTAATAATTTTAGAAATATATTTAAGATAAATATTGTCCAATTTTTCTATGTTTTATTTAAACTGGTGACATGATTTCAATAGTTAAGTCCAAAATAGAAAATGGTTGATTTTTCTTATATTACATGTTAACATTTCAGGCCACAGATACAAGACCACTTTATAAAGAGGCTTCTGAACTGTCCTCCTTCGCTCAGCCTTTTTATTATGGAAAAAACCCTTTGGAGATGAAATCTTATTTATTTTGTTGATTTGGGGGCCACACCCAGTAGTGCTCATGGTCCACTCCTTGTTCTGTACTAAGAGATTGCTTCCTGCATTGCTTGGGGGAACATGAGGCACCAGTATAAAAATCTGGGTCTCTTGCCCGCTGAATCTGAACTCACCCTACAGAACTGTTCTTCTGGCCTCTGCAAATAATATTTTATATGCTTACTAATTACATAAATGAAAAATAATATACTAAGTCACTTTAGCAATAGATTTAAGAGAAGTTTTCTATCTTTTAAAAGCATCTAAAAGTTCCAAAGGGAAAAAAAATGAAGACAAACTTTATTAAGTCCAAGATTACATTTAAGAACCTTTTTAGATTTGTTAGTCAACATAATTTAATCTTTTATTTAATGATATGGCAACAAAACCTAAATCAAGTTTCTAATATATCCTTGAGCACACTTTAGGCACATGGATCACACACACACACACACACACACACACAGAAAAAAAAAAACGGTGTGTTAGAATGTATGTATTCTGCCTTATATGGATACTTGATGCTATTTTCATGCTCACAGTAGAATATGTTAATAATTTTGTGAGTCCCCGCAATTTTACTATCCATTTCTTCCTAGTTCCATATAACATTTGGTGAGCACTAAACCCTAAAAGAATCAGGCAATTCATAACCACTCAAAGGTACATATGCTTACTCAAAATAACTGAACTACTTGATTCTACAAAATGAAGTTGAAAAATTCCTGAAGTACAAATTCTTATGGAATAGAAGTTTGCCAGATTATTTTCATTTATATCCCTTGGTATTTTTTCCAGAAAATTACATTCACCTCCATATTTCTTTATATAAATATTTCTTTTTTTAGCTTTTCCTGTTTGTCCCCAATGCTGTGCCAGTCTTCTTCCCTTTCCAGGTCAGTTAACCCACCAGTATTTGAACCCAGGACTTGGCTTTCTCCACGCAAGCACCCCAGGAGTCCTCCAGGACCCTGGAACGAGAGCATGGCTGAGCCTCTTCCTCTTCGTCCCCAATGCTGTGCCGTTTTTCTTCCCCTCACAGCTAGAACGCCCTTACACACACACCAGGTACCCGTGGGGGAGTGGCCCTTTCAGAAGAGGGCGTGGCTTCTATGGAAGTGGGTGTGGCCTAATTTTATGTGATTGCCACCTACAAGGATGCAGGTAGTTTACTCATACCAAGAAATCTAGTGTAACATCTTAGTCCCCATACCTCCAAACCAACAGAAAGAAACAACGCAAATCCCGACCATGTGGGGAGGATGATGAAAAGAGTCCAGAAGCCTCAGTAGGTGCTACTCACCTAAAGGACCTCTCTCAGAAAGAATTTGGATATGAAGTAATGAAGATATTCAATGAACTCAATGAAACAGTCAGACAGATATCCAGTAACATGAGAGAAACAATCGAGAAATTTCAGGAAGAAATGAGAGCAGAAATTGGAAAACTACTCACAAAAATTTCACGACTAAAAGATTTGTAGATGAAATAAAAAACTCAGTTTGTGCCCTCAACAGTAAAATGACAACAGCTGAAGACAGAATCAGTGAGTTTGAAGATCAGCTGCACCAAGCCAACAGGCAACAACAAACAATGGCAAGAGACCTCAAAATAGCTCGAGAGTGAATCAGAGTCCTAGGAGATGATTCCAAGAGGAACAACATTAGAATCATTGTAGTACCAGAAGGTCAGGGAAACAATTCCAACAAAAAAGACACGGTTAAACAAATCATTGCTGAAAAATTCCCAGAGCTGGACAATGCA
This sequence comes from Sorex fumeus, assembly GCF_029834395.1. NCBI lineage: Eukaryota > Metazoa > Chordata > Mammalia > Eulipotyphla > Soricidae > Sorex > Sorex fumeus. The sequence goes on from NW_026606111.1 coordinate 8,683,815, forward strand.
GACATTCAGATTCAAGGAGCCCGAAGATGCCAGCTAAAAGACCCTAACAAAAACACTCCAAGACGTACCATAGAATGATGAATGCTGCTGATAGAGACACAATACAGCAAGCAGCAAGGTCAAAGAAGGAAATCACATATAAAGGAGCACCCTTTAGATTCACAGCAGACCTATCAGAGGAAACTCTCCAAGCCCGAAGGCAATGGTGGGATATAGTGAAAAAACTCACTGAAATTAATGCTTCACCAAGAATACCCTATCCGGCTAAACTCTCACTCAAACTCAAAGGAATGGTACACTATTTACCAGATGAAAAGCAGCTCAGGAACTTCATAGACTCAAAACCAAACCTAAAAGAAGGGCTAAAGGGGATACTATAACACAAGACAAACCCTACAAACACAACAGACACTTACAGAAAGATGACACAAAACCCCATAACAATAACCTCTCTAAATCTCCTGGTCACAGTCCTCCCATTGTTCATCAATTTGCTCGAGCAGGCCCAGTAATGTCTCCATTGTGACACTTGTTACTGTGTTTGGCATATCGAATACCTCACGGGGAGTTTGCCAGGCTATTCCGTGGGGGCGAGACACTCTCGGTAGCTTGCTGGGCTCTCCGAGAGGGGCGGAGGAATCGAATTCGGGTCGGCCATGTTGGCTGTGTGTAAGGCAAATGCCCTACTGCTGTGCTATTGCTCCATCCCCTCTAAATCTCAATGGTCTAACTTCACCAATTAAGAGAGAAAAAGTGGTAAAATGGATTCAGAGACAGAACCCAACATTCGGCTGCCTATAAGAAGCTCATCTGAACAATTAGAGAAAACACAGATTCAAAGTTAAAGGGAAAACAATCCTGCAGCAAACAGCTCCCTCAAAAAAGCTGGGTGGCCAAACTAGTATCCAACAACATCAATTTCAGGTTGCAAAAGATTAGAAGGGACAGCAAAGGCCATTTTCTATTCATCAAGGGATACATAGAATAGGAAGAAAACACACTCTTAACTATATATGCACCTAATGAGGGAACAGCTAAATATTTAAAACATCTGCTAACAGATTTTAAGGAGGACATTGCTAGCAACACAATAATAGTTGGAGACTTCAACATGCCTTATCACTTCTGGATAGATAAACAAAAACAAAACTCAGCAAGGAAACATTGGCTTTGAAGGAAGAAATAGAAGAGAGAGGGTTTATAGGCCTATACAGGATTTTATACCTGAAAAAGAAAGAATACACAATCTTCTCCAATGCACACGGAACATTTTACAAAATAGACCATGTGCTAGGCCATAAAACATACCTCAAAAGAATCAGGAAGATAGAAATAGTATCAACAATCTTTTCAGACCACAATGCACTGAAGATAGAAGTGAATCACAGACAGACACGGAGAACCAAATAAAACACCTGGAAATTAAACAATTTAATGTTGAATAACGAGTGGGTCAGGAAGAAAGCCAAGGATGAAATCAAAAGATACCTGGAAGCAAATGAGAATGATGACACGAGCTACAAAAACCTATGGGACACGGCTAAAGCCGTGTTAAGGGGAAAATTTATAGCTCTGCAAGCATTTTTCAGGAAGGAAGAAAGGGCCCACATAAACAACTTGATTTCACAGCTCAAGATCTTAGAAAAGGACCAACAAAAGGAGCCCAAACCAGGTGGTAGCAATGATATCATAAAACTTAGAGCAGAAATCAACGACATGGAAACCCAAAAAACAATCCAAAAGATCAATGAAACCAAGAGCTGGTTCTTCGAGAAAATAAACAAGATAGATAAACCACTAGTAATACTCACAAAGAGAGAGAGAGAGAGAGAGAGAGAGAGAGAGAGAGAGAGAGAGAGAGAGAGAGAGAGACAGAGACAGAGACAGAGAGACAGAGCAAGAAAGAGAGAGAGAACCCTAATAAACCAAATCATAAATGAAAAGGGGAATATCACAACAGAAACCAAAGAAATTCAAAAGATCATCAGAGACTACTTTGAAAGTCTATATGCCACGAAACAAGAGGACCTAGAAGAAATGCATAAAATTCTGGATTCGTATAATCTCTCATGGCTGAATCAAGAAGATTTAGAGTATGGAGGGGACTTTTCTCAATATAGTTAAAGCCATCTACCACAAGCCCACAGCAAGCATCTTCTCAATGTGGAAAAACTGAGAGCCTTCCCTCTAATATCAGGGACGAAACAAGGATGCCCACTCTCTCCACTGCTGTTCAATATAGTACTGGAAGTACTTGCAATAGTGATTAGGAAAGAAAAAGATATTAAGGGTAGGAAAGGAAGAAATCAAGCTATCACTATTCGCACATGATATGATACTATACTTAGAGAAATCTATAACCTCTACCAAGAAACTCCTAGAAACAATAGACTTGTATAGTAAAGTTGCAGGCTATAAAAACAATACCCCAAAGTCCATGCCTTTTATATACTGAAATAGTGAGAGAGAAGAAAGTGACATGAAATAAACAATCCCTTTCAAATTGGCTAAAAGGCACATGAGAAAATGCTCTACATCATTAATCATTAGGGAGATGCGGATCAAAACATAATAAGATGTCATTTCACACCACAGAGACTTGCCCACATCTGAAAGAACAAAGGCAACCATTATTGGCACAGATGTGGTGAGAAAAAGACCCTCCTTCAATGCTGGTGGGAATGTCATCTGATTCAGCCCTTTTGGAAAACAGTATGGACCATTCTCAAAAAGTTATAATTAAGCTCCCATTTTACTCAGCAATCCCACTCCTGGGAATATATCCTGGAGAGGCAAAAAAGTAGTTGAAATGATATCTGCACTTTTTTGTTCGTTGCAGCACTGTTTACAGTAGCTAGAATCTGGAAAAAAACTGAGTGCCCAAGAACAGATGACTGGTTAAAGAAACTGGTACATCTACACAATGGAGTACTATGCAGCTGTTAGAAAAGATGAAGTCATGAAATTTACATACAAGTGGTACTACATGGAAAGTATTATGCTAAGCAAAATGAGTGCAAAAGAGAGGGACAGACATAGAAATATTGCATTCATCTGGGGAACATAAAGTAACAAAATAGGAGACTAATACCCAAGAATAGCCGATATAAGTACCAAGAGGTTCACTCCATGGCTCGGAATCCAGCCCCACATGCTAAGGGAAAAAGCAGCTCGGATAGAGAGGGAGCACCAAGTTAAAGGTGTTGGGAGGATCCTCTCAGGATGGGAGAAGCATGCTGAAAGTAGACTATAGACCAAACATGATTGCCACTCAATGCCTCTTTTGCAAACCACAGCACCCAAAAAAAGAGAGAGAGATCAAAAGAGAATGCCCTGCCACAGAGGCACGGTGGGATGGGGGCAGGGGTTGGAGGGATACTGGGATCAGTGGTTGTGGAGAATGGGCACTGGTGGAGGGATGGGTACTTGATCATTGTATAATTGAAACCCAAGCACAAAAATTTGTAAATCTACAACTGTACCTCATGGTGTTTCACTAATAAAAATTTTTAATAAATAAATAAATAAATATGTTCTTTTTTTATCCTGGGAATAATATCCCAGAGAGGCAAAAAAGTATAGTCAAAGTGACATCTGCACCTGTTTGTTCATTGCAGCACTCTTTATAATAGCCAGAATCTATTAAAGATTGCATTCATCTGGGGAACATAAAGTAACTAAATAGGAGACTAACACCCAAGAGTGGCCTAGATTAGGAGGTTTGCTCCATGGCTTGGAGGCCAGCCACACATGCTAGGGGAAAAGGAAGCTCAGATAGAGAAGGGAGCACCAAATAAAGGGTGTTGGGAGGATCCTCCCAGGATGGGAGAAGCATGCTGAAAGTAGACTATAGACCAAACATGATTGCCACTCAATGCCTCTTTTGCAAACCACAATACCCAAAAGGAGAGAACAAAAGGGAATGCCCTGCCACAGAGTCAGAATGGGATGGGGTAATGGGGGGTGGGAAGGATACTGGGGCCCCTGGTGGTGGAAAATGGGCACTGGTGGAGGGTTGGGTATTTGATTATTGTATAACTGAAACAAAAATGTATTTGTACTTTTTTATTGGATTCATATCTACATAGCTAAAATGTATTTGGTAATAAATATTTGCTAAATTATAAGGTAATTAGTTTGGTTTACCTTATATAAAATAAAATATAGTCTATAATCTATTCTAAGATATAATAAAGGTAAAGGTAAAGGCCCTCCCGTTGATCGTCGATTTGCTCGAGCGGGCCCAGTAACGTCTCCATTGGAGACTTTGTTGTTACTGTGTCTGGCATATCCAATACTCTCGGTAGCTTGCCGGGCTCTCCGAGAGGGGCGGATATATATATTAGGGTATAAATTTTAAAACAATCTTGGAAATATTTATTGAGTGGTATGCTGAATGTTGTATAGGTACAGCATAGGTTCTAATCAACAGCCATCTAATGATCCATGTTTTATGAAAATTGCACTAGGTAAAAAAGCCTGATAAAGTTGACTAAGAAAAAGAAAACAAGCAAACAAAGGATGACACAAAGTCATATTACCAAATACTTTTTGGTAAAAGTATTACATATACTACACAGAAGTGGAAAACCATATGCAGAGAAAATTGGTTAGAAAGGCCTTATTGGCTCTCAGTGAGGGTGTGAAAAATGAAATAATATAGATCGAGTCATATGAAATCAAATTTAAATGTGTGAGTGTGTGTATTGTGGACAGTATTGGTGGGTGGTTTGGTAGTAATTTGATTGTTTCAGAGACAAAGCAAAGCATAAGTAGAGAAAATAAGATAGTAAATCAGGTGTGGTAATTCAAACATGAAAGTAAAATGTAAGAAGGAGAACGGGATGCAGACCAAGAAAGGTTAGGCTCTCTAGATCATAGAAAGGATTTTATATTTCGTTTGATGATAAATCAATAGAAAGCCCTGAAGCTTTTTAAACAGTGCAAGGACACGATCTCTTGCACATTGTGAAAACAGAATTTTTTACCTTTTTACAGAGTAAATGGCAGAGTAAAAGTAGGAATTGGAAACATACTCTAATGTTTGGCACAGAATTTGCAGTATGATTGGAGTAGGGGAAGTAGAAACATGCTTATTGTTCTATTCTCCTCTCTTCTAGATGACTTAGGTTTTTTCATTGTTCCTCTAAAGTTCTACTTCCATTTTGGATACAGCAAGCCACAGTAAAGAACACCAACTCTGCAGCCCTGAGAAAAACATGTATAGTCTCAAAATCATCACTTTTGAGCCCAATCCACCATAGAGATCACAAGATAATCATGTGACCTAAATTTTACGAAACCTTTGGAGAAGGGTGGGACTCACAAACTCTCTGATCTTTGGCAAACCACAGGGTGAAGAAGTGACAGCCATATAAATAGGAAGGTTAGAGGAAGCAATGAAAAATTTAATAAATTTTAAAAAGTTGAATATAGAGTATCATGACAGTTTGAATCTATGAGAACCCCATTGTTGAGTGCCTGCTTTATTCCCCACTTTTCTCCACAATGAGAATGACTGAGATCAGTACAGGAAGCATTACTGTGGGCAGGTGATCTCAGAAGTCTTTCCAGTGCTCTAAGTGTGGAAGTTGCAGTCAAACTTAGCAGTGGGTCCCCACTAATAGACAGTCTTGAAATCTTGAGCATTTACTCTTCTTCTCTCATGTGAGAAAATATTGTCTTCTTCTGGGTGAAGGACAGGAAATTTGTTCTCCAGTAACACAAAATTACTGCTGCTGTCAAGAAAAGAATTCTGGTAAAATCTGCTACCAATGGTAGGGCAGGGGATTTGAAAATCTAGTGGTTTTCAGACAGGAAATTAAATTCTACTTCCCTTGAAAGAAGAGAAGGAAAGGTAGATATACTGAAAATATCATCGACTAGGACCATTTGGGGGATGTAGATAAAGTAGATAAAAAGATGATTCAAGAATGCTTAAATATATACAAGAAACACATGTATAGATCATTCTTAAGAAGATATCTTAGGTTTCTGAGTTTAAAAATTCAGTTGTTCCTTCTGTGGTGCTAAAATAAGTAAAATAGCCTATGGCCAGAGAAAAGCAAAGAAGATGCAGAGAACACGGCATTGAGCTATACCTGGGGCTGCAGAATGATTAGGTGAGGCATAAATACTAAGATACTTTAGAACTCACTGTTTTAGTCATCCTTCAAGATGGCAACAGTTCATATGCCCAGGGAGGAGTGTATTATCTGAGGTGCATTGAATATAACTATGGCAACAATTACAAAAACAGTAAACTATTTTTAAAGGAAGGAGTTTTTATTTTTATCTATTTTAATTAATCTATTTAGTTTTATTATTGTAAATGATGTCCAGAGGTTGCACACATTTTGTGGCACTGGGGATCACACTCAGGGATGTGGGGAGTACTGAGAATAGAACTCGTGACACCTCAGATCTTCAATGCTGACTGTTTACTATTCAAGCACAAATCTAGGTACTCAGTCACATTTTACAAATAATTTTAGTCAATTTTCAACTCCTCTATGATTCTATCCTCTCCCCACAGATTCATTAATAACCTAGGATAAGTAGAGCATACATGTTTCTAGGTGTGAATGTGATTTACCTCCATTTATAGCTTTTCTATCAGTGATTCAGTAAAATTGTGAGGCATATAAAAATTCATGTAAATGAAACAAATCTATTTTCAAGAATAAAGCAATCAACATAACCACACCCAGAGATGGTTCAGATATTGGGATATTCTGACAGAAGCTTTAAAATAATCATGATTAATATTTTAAAGTGTCTAGTAGAAAATATATGCATGAAGAGATGGGATAGTTTTTCAGAAAAATGCAAAGTATAATTAACTGTCAGGTAGAAACACTAGAGATGAAAAATGCTATGTCAGAGTTGAAGAATTCCTTCATAGGTCTTATCAGCTAACTGAACATGTAAGAGAAAAAGAATAGAAAACTTGATTTATTAATAGAAATTACCCTAATAGAAACAAAGCAGAGAAAAGAAAGTCTGAACAGAATATCTAGAGACTGTTGGAAAATAAAACGTATATATACAATCAAAAAGGAAATTGAAATCACAAAGGGAAAAATTATCAATCAGGAAATAAATATTAGAAATGACTGTCAATAGGTAACCAAAAATAGTGAAAGAAAGTAAATCACAGATTAAAGAGTCCTAGAGAAAATATAACTAGGTCAATCCCATCATAGTGCTATAGATTTATGCCTCTGCCAAAATTCCCATGTTGACATCACAACTGCCAGGTACCTCAGAATGTCACCCAATTTGAGACAGGAATTTTGCAGAGATAATAAATTTAAAATATGCCATATATGTGGGCTCTGACTTAATAACAAATCCTATCTTTATACACATAAAAATTTGAGCAAAACACACAGAGACTGATGTCAATGTGAGAATACAAGGGGAAGATTCCCTTTATACAGAACAAGGAGGGCTATCCAGAGCAGAGCCTTCTCTCAAAACCCTCCCAACAGACCAACCCTGTCCATACGCTTGTACTTCTTGTAAGTACAAGAGGAGAGAAACAAAGGATGTGAGACACAGGGATGAAAAGGTCAAAATGGAAAGATATTGCTGTAAAGTTCATATTTTAAGTTAGGATAATTTGAAGATATATTAAAAGGAAAACAGGAAATATACTATCAGATATAAAGAAAAAGATTGCTGTAGATCAGCAGATACTAAAATGATAATATATAAATAATGGAACAAAATTTATGACCATAGTTTGGTAAATCATGTGTAATGAACTGATTTATCTGTAACAAAAGTTCACTCATAAAGAAATAGGTAAATTAATTAACCCAGTAGCTACATAGATGACTAAAATTGTAGAAAACTTTGCCCCTAAAGAAAAACTTCAGGTTGAAATAAAATTATTGGTAAAGTCTACCAAAAATATAAAAGAAAGAAAGAGTACCAATTAATACAAAATACATAGAAAATTTTAAATAATCTGTAAAAATGTTTCAGGAGCCCAGCGTGGAGGCCCCTTTTCCCAGCAGAGCAGAACCCCCACCACCAGGCAGCCAGATGAGACTTTGGGGAACACCTGCCAGAGCTCCGCTGGACCTCCCACCAACCTCTTCAGGGCCCCTCCCTCCTCAGCAGGTTCCTATGTCAGAGCCTCCCTGCGACCAGATGGGGGCGTGGCCTCCACGTAGGGGGGCGTGGCCTCCCCAAAGTGGCCTTCTCCTAGTTACATTTCCCACGCCAAGCACTCTGACTCACATCCCAGCCTTTATCACCTAATTCTGTGGAAAAAATCCTGGCCGCCTCAACTACAATACAACACTCCACTGGCCTACTCCAATTCTAACAAAAGACCAGTATGCAAGAAGCTGTACAAGCCAATATTAAAGAGCACCTCCTCCAACTCTTCACTAGATGCCCATCATAAGCCAAATAATAATGCCTGAGAGGAAGGTCAGATTCTAGAAAGGGAGAAGGTTGACCACCATCAACCGACCTTATCCAGAATCTTTTCCCACAATAAGAGGGAGCAGTGCTAGTGAATGCCAAGGTTTTACCTCTAGACAACCAAAACAGCATGAAGAAATAGCGCAAATCTCCACTACAAGGAGAGGATGAAGAAAAGATCCCGAATCTTCAACCAGGGTTATCCACAAATATGCTCTCTCCGATAAAGAATTCCGAGATGAAATGCAAAGGATGTTCAAGGAACTACTCAAAGAATCAATGGAGGACACATCCAGAAAATTAAAGGAAGAAATGAAAGAAACAGTAGAATGGATAGTCGAGAAAATATAGGAAGAAATGAGAGCAGAAATAAAATGCTACAAAAAGAAGTGTCACAAATAATGGATTCGGTAGACAAAATTAAAAACTCAATGGCTGCCCTCAGCAGTAGAATGAATACCGCTGGAGACAGGATCAGTGAGCTTGAAGAAAAGCAACAGAAATCGCATAGGGAACAATAAACAATGGGAAAAGACCTCAAAATAGCTCTAAAGAGAATCAGAGACCTAGGGGATGACACCAAGAGTAACAACATTAGAATCATCAGAGTACCAGAAGGACAGGGAGGAAACCCCAATGAAAAAGCCACAGTGAAAGAAATTATTGCTGAAAAGTTCCCAGAGTTAAAGAATGCAGACATCCAATCCAAGGAGCCAGATGGTTGCCAGCTAAAAGTGACCCTAATAAAAACACTCCAAGGTATATCATAGTCAGAATGATGGATTCTATGGATAGAAACACAATACTGCAAGCAGCAAGATCAAAGAAGGAAACTACATACAAAGAAGCACCCCTTAGATTTACAGCAGACCTATCAGAGGAAATCCTCCAAGCCCGAAGACAATGATGGGATATAGTGAAAAAACTCAATGAGATGAACGCCTCACCAAAAAATACTTTCTCCAGCTAAACTGCCATTCAAACTCGATGGAACAATACACAATTTTGTAGATAAACAACAGTTCAGGAACTTCATAGACTCAAAACCAAATCTAAAAGAAGGATTTAAGGGGCTCCAGTAAGAGAAGAAGGAAAACACTTATAAACACAACCAACCCCTACAGAAAGATGGCCCATGAAAAAACACATGACAATAATCTCTCTCGATGTCAATGGTCTAAATGCACCAACCAAGAGACAGAGTGGCAAAATGGATCCAGAAACTGAAACCAACATTCTGCTGTCTACAAGAAACTCTTCTGAAAAACAGAGCAAACACAGACTCAGAGTTAAAGGATGGAAAAAGTCCTGCAAGCGAACAGTTGCCTCAAAAAAGCTGAGGTGTCCATACTAATGTCTGACAACATAAATTTCAGGTTGAAAAAGTTTAGAAGGGACAGCAAAGGCCATTTTCTTTAATCAAAAGATATGTACAATAGGAAAAAATCACACTCTTAAATGTATACGCACCTAGTGAGGGAACAGCTAAATATTTAAAACAGCTGCTAACAGATTTTAAGGAGGACATTGCTACCAACACAATAGTAGCTGGAGACTTCAACATGGCCTTATCACTTCTGGATAGATCAACAAGAACAAAACTCAGCAAGGAAACATTGGCTTTGAAGGAAGAAATAGAAAAGAGAGGGATAATACATCTATACAGGGATGTACACACCAAAAACAAAGAATACACATTCTTATCCAGTGCACACGAAACATTTTCCAAAATAGACCACATGCTAGGCCACAAAACATACCTCAATAGAATCAGAAAGATGGAAGTATTATCAGCAATCTTTTCAGACGAAGATGCGCTGAAGATAGAAGTGAATCACAAAAAGACACCGAGAAACAAATCAAACACCTGGAAATTAAACAACTCAATGCTGAACAACGAGTGGGTGAGAAGGGAAGTCAAGGACGAAATCAAAAGATACCTGGAAACAAATGAGAATGAAGACAATAGCTACTAGAACCTATGGGATGCAGCTAAATCCTTGCTAAGAGGAAAATTTATAGTGTTGCATGCATTCCTAAGGAAAGAAGAAAAGTCCTACATAGATAACCTAACCACACAGATCAAGATTTGGAAAAAGACCAACAAAAGGAATCCAAATTTGGCTGAAGGAAAGTAATAATTAAACACAGAGCAGAAATTAACGACATGAAAATAAAAAAAAAACAATCACAACATAAACCAATGAAATTCAAAAGATCACCAGAAACTACTTTGAGAGTCTGTATGCCACAAAACAAGAGAATCTAGAAGAAATGGATAAATTCCTGGATTCATATAATCTCCCAAGTTTGGACCATGAAGACTTGGGATACCTGAATAGACCCATTCATATCATGAAAATTGAAGCAGTAATCAAAAGTCTTTCCAAAAACAAAAGCCCAGGCCCAGAAAGATTCACTAGTGAATTCTTCCAAAAAATTAAAGAAGACCTTTTGCCAGTTCTCCTCAAGATTTTGCAAGAAATTGAAAAAACAGAAACTCTCCCAAACAGCTTCTATGAGGCATATATCTCCCTACTACCAAAAGCAAACAAAGACACCACCAACAAAAAAATTGATAGGCCAATATCCCTGATGAACACGGATGTGAAGATCCTCAACAAAATATTAGCAAACAGAATCCAAACACTCATCAAAAAGATCATACACCACAACCAAGTGGGATTCATCCGCGGATGCAAGGATGGTTTAACATTCGGATATCAATCAACATAATCCATCATGTCAACAAAAGTAAAGATAAAAACCATATGGTCATATTAATAGAGACAGAGAAAGCTTTTGACAAGATCCAGCACCCGTTCATGATGAAAACTCTCACCAAAATGGGTTTAGAAGGAACTTAACTTAAGATAGTCAAGCCATATACGACAAACCCATGGCAAGCATTATCCTCAATGGGGAAAAACCAAGGGCCTTTCCTCTAAGATCAGGGATAAGACAAGGATGCCCACTATCATCACTTCTGTTCAATATAGTCTGGAAGTACTTGCAATAGCGATTAGGCAAGAAAAAGACATTAAAGGCATCCAGATAGGAAAGGAAGAAATCAAGCTCTCACTGTTCACAGATGAGATGATACTATATCTTGAGATTTCTAAATCCTCTACCAAGAAACTCCTAGAAACAATAGACTTGTACAGCAAAGTTGTAGGCTATAAAATTGATGCCCAAAAATCCATGGTCTTCCTTTATGCAAATAATGAGACAGAAGAAAGTGACATGAAAAAAAAAATCCTGGGGGTATGGGGCTACCAGCAGGTCAATCTGTACCTGTGAGGCAAGTGCATCAGCAGCCTGATGGCACCATCAGACTTTCAGATACCCCAAAATTTGCTGCTGTGCCTTTGACCAGACACCAAAAACTTGGGGAAAGTTTACCAAGAAAATAAAAGACCAAAAGTTAGGTATGTGGGAGAAACACCCAAAACCACCTCCGGCCCAGCTATATAACTGGAGGCATGGCCTCTCTGGTTCCTGATCAAACTGTTTAACAGCCATGATCCCAGAGATTCAGAAACGAATCTCAGAATCCAAAGGCTTTTGGCAGAAATGCATCCTGTTCCTGCAGTAGGTTACTGGCACTGGGCAACTCCAGGTGGGAATAGTTTTTTTTGCCTTGGTTTCTTTTCCCTGGCAACCCAGTGACCACCATCCTCCAGAGGCCACTGGACAGTCAGGTTTGGGCCTGCAGTGAAGCGACACACAGGGCCTCACTAGATGAGGGTAGAACGGGCCCTTTCCTCCCCATTCCAATGAGATTCTGAGTTGCCCCCTACAAATGGCCTCTCTGGCTCCTGATTAGGGTGATTAACGGCCATGATCCCAGAGATTCAGAAACAAATCTCGAAACCCAGAAGATTTTGGCAGAAATGCATCTGGACTGCATAAAAGGTGGCCGCCGCCTCAGAGCTTATTGGAAAGCCAGGTATAAGTTGGTGGTGACAGGGCAACTGCAGTCTCATGGGAAGGGTACCGGCTCATCCTTCACGCCCTATCGAGGTCATGAGTTGCCCCCCCACGAGTGCCTCTCCGGAAGGGCTATGGCTCCAGAGGCAAAAGGACTCAGTCCAGAGCCCAGCAGCTTGCGGCAGAAAAGTGAATGGACCATGTCTTAAACTATGGCGCCATGCCTTGCCAGGAGGGAAAGGGTGTTGCTCCCTTCCGCCTTTTCTCTGCCCGGCAGCTAGGTGGCCACCACCTCAGAGCTTATTGGAAAGCCAGGTATGAGCCGGACGTGACGGGGCAACTGTAGTCTCATTGAAGGGAGGCGGTACCAGCTCGTCCTTCATGCCCTACCAAGGTCACAAGTTGCCCCCCCACAAGCGGCTCTCTGGCACAGCCATAACACCAGATGCACAGAAACCAATTTCATAATTATCTGGCTCTTTGCAGAAATCCAAAATCGCGTGGCCGCGATAACCATATAATAGATATTATATGATTCTCATAACCAGCTATAGAAAACAAAGTATTTCACTATGCCTTTTCAGCAATTTTGATTGTTGGGGGGAGGAAATTCTAAACAATAATGGTGCATCTTTTGTTGAAATAATGAATGTAATCAATGAGGCGAAGAGTCAAGTGGAAATCATCTGCCTCACAGGCATTGGGAGTGGGGGTAGGGGTTTTTATTGGGGTCTTGGTGGTGAAAAATGAGTACTGGTGAAGGGAGAGGTGTTTGATCATCGTATGACCGAGACTTAAACCTGAAAGCTTAGTAATTTTTCCCACAGTCATTCAATAAATAAATATAAGAAGGAAAAAAAACAATCCTGTTCACAATTGTTCCCCAGAAAATCAAATACCTTGGAATCAGCCTAACTAAAGAGGTAAAGGACCTCGACAATGAAAACTACAAAATGCCACTTCATGAAATAAAAGAGGACACGAGGAAACGGAAACATATCCCCTGAAGAAGGACAAGAAGAATTAACATTGTCAAAGTGGCAATAATCCCCAAAGCATTATACAGATTCAATGAGAGTCCTATAAGGATACACATGAAATTCTTCAAAGAAATAGACTAAGCACTCCTGAAATTCATATGGAACAACAAACATCCACAAATAGCTAAAGCAATTCTTGGGAAAAAGATATGGGGAGGCATTACCCTCCCAACCTCAAACTCTACTACAAAGTGCTAATAATTAAAACAGCATGGTACTGGAACAAAGCCAGGGCTGCAGACCAGTGGAACAGGGTGGAATATCCATACATAGAACTCCAAATGTATGAACATCTAAACTTTGATAAGAGAGCAAGGAATGTGAAGTGGAGCAAGGAAAGCCTCTTCAACAAATGGGTCTGGCATAACTGGACAATCACATGCAAAAATATGGGCTTAGACCTCGACATAATACCATGCACAAAAGTCAGATCAAAATGGATGAAAGGTCTCAACATCAGGCCAAAATCCATAAGGTACATCGAAGACAAGGTCAGCAAAACTCTCCATGATTTTGAGGCTAATGGTATCTTCAAAGACAACACTCCACTGACCATCCAAATGGAAATAGAGATAAACAAATGGGACCATCTTAAATTAAGGAGCTTCTGCAACTCAACAGATACAGTGACCAGAATACAAAGACAATCTACAGAATGAAAAAGTATATTCACCAATATATTTTCTGATACCCCTCTGATAAGGGGTTGATATCAAAGATATACAAAGCACTGATTGAACTCCACAAGAAGAAAACATCCAACCCCATTGAAAAATTGGGTGATGAAATGAACAAAAACTTTCTCAAAGAAAAATTTCTAATGGCAAAAAGCCACATGAGAAAGTGTTCTACATCACTAATCATCAGGAAGATGCAGAGCAAAACAACAATGAGATATCATCTCACACCACAGAGACTGGGCACATCCAAAAGAACAAAGGATGTGGTGAGAAAGGAACTCTCCTTCACTGCTGGTGGGAATGCCGACTGGTTCAGCCCTTTGGAAAACAGTATGGACGATTCTCAAAAAATTAGAAATTGAGCTCCCATTTGATTCAGCAATACCACTCCTGAGAATAAATCCAGGAGAGGCAAAGAAGTACAGTTAAAATGACACCTGCACTTCTATGTCCATTGCTGCACTATTCACAATAGTCAATATCTGGAAAAAAACGAGTGCCTGAGAACAGATGACTGGTTACAGAAACTTTGGTACATCTACACAATGGAGTACTATGCATCTGTTAGAAAAGATGAAGTTATGAAATTTACATACAAGTGATACTACATGAAAAGTATTCTGCTAAGTGAAATGACTTAGAAAGAGGGGGCAGACATAGAAAGATTGCATTTATCTGGGGAATATAAAGTAACAAAATGGGAGACTAACACCCAAGAATAGTCGAGATAAGTACCAGGACGTTCATTCCATGGCTTGGAGGCCAGCCACACATACTAGGGGAAAAGGCAGCTCAGATAGAGAAGGGAGCACCAAGTAAAGGGTGTTGGGAGGATCTTCCCAGGATGGGAAATGCATGCTGAAAGTAGACTATAGACCAAACCTGATTGCCACTCAATGTCTCTTTTGCAAACCACAGCATGAGAGAGAGAGAGAGAGAGAGAGAGAGAGAGAGAGAGAGAGAGAGAGAGAGAGAACAAAAGGGAATGCACAGACACGGATGTGGGGTGTTATGGGGGAATGGGGCATGGGAGAGATAGTCGGATCATTGGTGGTGGAGAATGGGCACTGGTGGAGGAATGGGTACTTGATCACTGTATAACTGAAACCCAAGCACAAAAATGTAATGTCCACAACTGTATCTCATGGTGTTTCACTAATAAAAATTTTAAAAATGAATAAATAAAAAATGTTTCAGTGCCCCCCCGAAAAAGTGTTTCCAGAGATCAAAACATTTTATGAAGGTATATATTACAAAAATAATAAACATTAATCAAAACAGTAACTTCAATACAATAGCAAATAATCATAAAAATTACATTTTAATAGAGCCAGTTAAGATTACATCAACACTATCATATTTTAATAAATGCATATAACATATTTAGTGCATAGCTTGTCCACTAATGCTTATGAAATATGCCAAAACAAAGGTGACTGATATAAATTGAGATTTTATGGATTATAACTTACTATATTAGTGATCACTTCCTGAAATTAATCTAGAAGAAACATTTTAAAGTTTATTATTTTTTGCTTAAATGCTTTAATAACTAAAGTTATTTCTAATCTGTGTATCTTTAAATAAAACTTTCTAAATATTCATCAATAATATTAATACAATTTGACTTTGAAATGGAATATCAGTCTCAAAAGTCAATGGGGAACATAAAAAGTATATATGTTAGCAACTTTTCTATTCATTCTCAAAACACTCATACTCCCAAACTATCAGAATCAGAGATATTTCATATCTGTAAAAGTAATTTGAGAAATTAAAAGTAAATAAAGCATTTGGAAATATTTTACATCTGTCATTTTCTCTTCTGACATATGATACATTTAAAAATATTCATCACATCAACATTTTCATGAGGAAAAAATAGATCAAGTTAAATATACTTGAAAAATAAGTAGACAACAGTTATACATTTGAAGTACAGAAATATGGTGTTTTGCTTTGGGACCACAACTGGATGTATTTAGAGCTTGCTCAGAGATCATTCCTGGCAGATTTAGGGGATTTTATGGAGTTTGAGGAATGAACCCATGTCAGCCGTGTGAAAGTACTACCAACATACAATCCTTCTGGCCCCATAATGGCATTTTTAAATTCAGAAAATATCCCTTAGCTCTTGTTACAAAATGAATGTACAATTTAAAATGTGAATATTGGAAATTTATTTGTAACATTTGATTTAACAAATATTTATTGAGCATCAGTTCAATGCTAGGACTTCTTCCAAGGATATAATATACATCAGTGAATAATGAGAAAATTCTATATAAAATTTATAGTATAACAGGAAAGAAAAATTAATAAAGAGAAACACATTTTAGTAATTCAAATAACACATATGTGTATGAAGGTAATAAGTGCTATAAAACAATAAAACTATAAATATTCAAGAAGGCAGTTCAGATAGAGAAGGGAGCACCAAATAAAGGGTGTTGAGAGGTTCCTCTCAGGATGGGAAATGCTTGATGAGAGTAGACTATAGACTGAACAAGATTGCAACTCAATGTCTCTTTTGCAAACCACAGCACTCAAAATGAGAAAGATAACAAAAGGGAATGCCCCACCGCAGAAGTAGGGTGGGATGGGGAATGGGGGGAGGGAGGGATACTGAGACTGGTGGTGGTGGAGAATGGGCACTGATGGGGGGATGGGTATTCGATCATTGTATAACTGAAACCCAAGCACAAAAATTTGTAAGTCTACAACTGTACCTCATTGTGTTTCACTAATAAAAATTTAAGAAGAAAAAAAAAGAATCAGGTGATGAAAATGGAGAAGTTCTGGGAGATCTTGCAATTTCACATACAATATTGAAGTTGCAAGAAGTAACCACATGTAGTATGCATGGATGATTAATGAGGGGAGAGTAAGAGTGAAGAGTTTTGAAAAGAAACTTGTCCTAGGGCAAGTGCATTACCTAGTTTCCTTTTTTTTTTTGCTTTTTTTAACATAATATTTGTTAAATCAAATGTTAGAAATAAATTTCCAATATTCCAGGTCACACCTGTCAATGCAGCAGGGATTACTCCTGGCTCATGCACTCAGGATTGAGTCCTGGTGGTCCTTGGGGGACTATATGTGATACTGGGAATTAAACCCCGGGTCAGCCGCATATAAGGCAAGCACCCTACCCTACCTGCTGTGCTATTGCTTCAGCCCTGCTCTTAACTTTCTTAAACATTTGCATATGAGGCCAATTTTGTTGTTAAGAGTAAACAAAAGAGCAGGAAGAAACATAAAACATAAGAAAAGAAAAGTACAAACCAATATGCCTGATAAAAATAAATTCCAAGATTCTCAACCATTAGTGAACAAATTAACAAATACAGTAAAATGATCATATACTATTACCGAGATGCATTTATTTCAAGGTTAAAAGGATGGTTCAACTTACATGAATTAATCTATGTAAAAGCATCACATCAACAAATGGAAACATAATAACCATGAATTACAATCAATAGACAGAGAAAAATAAAAATAAACCTCAACAAAACAAAATGCCAATAGAAAGAACTTACCTCAGCATCATAAAGATCAAAGGGCATAAACTCACAACTAACATCATACTCAACTTTAAAATGCTCAAAGCTTTTCAAGTAAGATGTGGAACAAGACAACATCATTGTTATTGGACATAGTATTGGAAGTACTAGCAGAAGTGCTTAGGCAAGCTAAATAAATAGGTCCAAATTGGAATAGAAGGAAAGTTTCACTATTTGCATGCCAGAATTTGCATATGATATTGTAATATTTGTCTAAATCTCTAAAGATATCGCACAACAACAACAAAATATTAGAATGAATAAACAAATGCGGTAACATCTGCCATGAGCACCCACACAGCACGTACATTATTATCCCACAATCCACACAAGACAGTATTTTAAGCTGTTCCTGAGGTCCACTAATCTGCATGGCCTGGAATGTGGTCACCACATACTCAAACTCTATGGGTTTTTGGTCTGAGACTGGATAAGAGATCTTTTTGTGTAGAAGTATGACCTTACCTCAAATTTGTAGGTTTCTATCCTGCAAAAAAAAAAAGGATTTTAGGAGGAGTACATAGCTGAAGTAAAATAGTTATATTTAAGTATCATGGAGAGAGAGAGAAAAAAAATAAAGAGCGGAGAGAGAGGCAGAGAGAGAGAGAGAAACAGAGAGAAAGAAAGAGAGAGGGAGAAGAAAGAAAGAATAACCTATTCAGAGAGCACAGCTTTATAAGAGGGAAAAGAGTATCCCATAAAGTAGTAAATAAATAAATAGATGGATAAATAAATAAATAAATAAATAAATAAATAAATTACACCTCCCAAGTAAGATGAGGGCCATCCCAGAATGGAAATACCTGCTTCTTGGCTTATCAAAAATTGGTTTTATTGGGTTTTCTGAAGTTGCCCTTTCTTAAGAGCTAGGTAGGGTATTTTCAGGGTAAGAGATTTGAATTTTTGGTGATCTACTTTCATGCTCCTATAAATCTTTTGTTCCTATTGAAGCTCTTCCTTTACTCAAGGGTCTTGCTTTCTCTGGACCCTTGCTGTTGCCAGTTAAAATCTTGTCAGACCTCAGTGTTTGCATCTCAAAGGAGGTTCAATCTTCATGCCTTTGGGCAACTTTATGGCCAGTGACAGTAACTTCTTTAACTCACATCTTGGTTTTATTACTTCCTAAAATCCCATGCCAGGGACCATGACCATGGTCTGCCTGCCTGCTTTATTAAAAAAAAAAAATTAGAAGTGAAACAAAATTAAGAATCTGATCCTATTTATAATTTTGTTAAAAATATCAACTGCCTAGGAATCAGCAGAAGAGGTGAAAGACAGCTTCAAAGTTTTAAATCACTGTTAAAGGAAATAGAAAATATTACATATAAAATGCTTATACTAGAAGAGTTATCAAATTAGTGAAATCCTTATCAAAATGCACAAGAACAAGAATAAACTTTATTAATATCTGTATAGAACCAACAAATCCTAATAGCTAAAGGTATCCTGATTATAAAGAGAGAAGCATTCTATTTTCCAGCTATTCACTATATTTTAAAGCTGTAATATAAAGCTATTTCATTCACTGTATAATAAAGCTATAACAAGTATAGTTTGGGGGTAGAAAAACAAAACACCCAAACCAAAGTTTTGAGTTGATAATCCAAAATACATCCTCAAATATATGGACTATTAATTTATGACAAATAAACCAATTGAATGTGCAGAGAAAGGAACATTATTTCAACAAGTGGTGTTGGGATGATTTGAAAAACACATGCACAAAATGAAATTGGACTACTATTTCATAGCATGTACAAAATTTCACTCAAAATGAATTAGAGACTTAGCTATTAGGCTTAAATTTATAAATACATAATAAAACTTTAGTAAAACACTCCATGATATTTGCTTAAGTGGGATATTCAGTGATTCAACTGTTTTGGCAAAGAAAAAAGATATTCAATGGGATTATATCAAGTTTAAAAAATCTGCATTGGAAAGAGACTACCACTGAAACAGAAAGACATGCTATTAAGCAGGAGAAAATAATCTCATACAATACTCTGACAAAGTACTAATATCCAAGATATATAAAGCAGTCACGAAACTCAACAACAAAATAATACTACTAAGAAATGTAGAGAAGAGCTGAAAAGCACTTTTCCAAATAATATATATTAATGGTTAACATACATGCAACTATGTCACTATTACTTATTATTATGAAGATGAAAATCAACACAGCAATCAGATGCCAGCAGTCATACTGGAGACATAGATCAATTAACTGAGCAAAAGAGTTAGTAGCAAAGTTCTATGCCATCAGTTTATATTCCTCTAAGTACCACAAATGCTACTGCTGAGCAGAGAGCCAGGAATAACCCCTGAGTACCAAAAACCAAACACAGTCTGAATCAAATGCTTAGAGATATGGGGGAAAAGGTTTGTGTGAATTCTTTGAATTCATCCTAGATAGAAAACTATATGATTATGATTCTAAAAGTAAAAGTAAAACTATCATATGGTCCATCAGTTCCACTCCTAGTTATCTATCTAAAGAACCTCAAAGAACATGTTCAAAAGGCAAAAATAAGCACCTGTTTATTGCAGCACTATGTCCAATAGCCATGACGTGGAATCTGTAAGAATGTCTAATGACAGAAGAGAAAAAAAATGGAGATGTAGTTATGTATATAATAGAATACTACTCAGTTATATAAGAAGATAAAACCTTGTCTTTTGCAACAGTATGGACAGATTAACTTCACTTAGTGTCATGCTAAGTGAAATTAATCCAAAGGAAAAGTGCTGGATTACCTTGCTAATGAGGTATAAAAAAAAATAAATGGGGAGGTGAATCCTTAGACTAGCCACATAATTAAGGTCACCAAGGTGCAGGGAAGGGGATAGTAATGGGGTTGAAAAATGAAATGAAAAGGTGCACTAGGTTGTGATGAAGGGATATTGATAGGTGCAGATTGGTAACGTTTATTCTGGAACATATGAAAAGTTATCTCCCTTGTAAGTCAAATCTACATCAATAAAAAAAATTAAAAGAGTAAATGGGGAAAAGCTAAATAAAACGTTAATGGGGTTGGGGGAAGTAGAAGAAGAGCAGCAATAGGAAGAGAAGAGGATTTAATATGTCTGTTCTTTTTTTTATTAGTGAAACACCATGAGGTACAGTTGTAGACTTACAAATTTTTGTGCTTGGGTTTCAGTTATACAATGATCAAGTACCCATCCCTCCACCAGTGCCCATTCTCCACCCACACCAATCCCAGTATTCTTCCCATCCCTCATTCTCGCATACCACACTGCCTCTGTGGCAGGGCACTCCCTTTTGTTCTCTCTCTCCTTTTGGGTGCTGTGGTTTGCAAAAGAGGCATTGAGTGGCAATTATGTTCGGTCTATAGTCTACTTTCAGCATGCATCTCCCATCCTGGGCGAATCTTCCTGTAATAGTCTGTTCTTGATAGAATGTAGTGTCTGCTCCACCCTCCACACAGTCAAGGAAAATAGGTAATGACCACTCGGTTAAGTGCTCTCCCTCACTGAGTGCCCAGCAAGTTCATCAGCCAAGAGCTCTTAAGGATGCCCTGTACGATCACCGCAGTCCTCTTCCAAACTTGAAGTATTTCCCAAAAGCTGCTGGTGAGATTCCACGGAATTCACGTGTCCCAATCTGGGTGAGTGTGAGTTTTTTTTTCAGACAAAAAACAGCTTGTGCTGAAAGGACTTCCAGCCCAGAGTTGACTTCTATTCACTACCTGGGATGCTTCTATAGATTCAGGTCTCCTATGACTCAAGACTGAAGTAAGCAGGTTGATAATAAATGGAGGAATTAATGAATAACTAGTGATTGATATGTAGAAGCGTTTAAGGACCCAAGGTATAGTACAGGAGTATACATGGGAAAACTGGATCAAGTCCCTGGCACCACATTTGATGCCCTGAGCATTGCCAGGGGTGATCCCTAAACATAGAGTCAGGAATAATTCCTGAGTACTGCTGGGTGTGACGACCATCCTCCCACCATTAAAATGGAAAAGAAAAAGGTTTTGTGTCAATATTTAGGAGTTTGACATTATTTTTGTAACCAAAAAATATGTCACAGGAAATGCCTCTCATTTATATCAATTATCCTGTGATAAAGTTTGCTCCATTATATGTTCTTTTCAGTGAAAGTCAGTTTCCAAGAACCAAATCCACAATGTTAAGTGTAGATTTATTGTGATTCTTTTGGAAGTAGTGAGTTTATATACTTTCAAGTATAAAGAATGTGCACAAAAAACTCAATGAATTTTTAAAATGAATAGTCTCTTGACTTCATAGAAATGTCACTATTCACAGTAAAAAATATTTTACCTAGAACCAGAAACAAATAGATATACTGTTATCTTGAAATATGTGCTTACAAAATGTAATACTGTACTTTTAATTTTTCCTGTTAATAAGCAAACATATTTGCTATTAATTTCTAATTTTTGAACTCTTTAGTGAAATGAAAATACTTTGCTCTCCTTAATTCACATTGTTTAAGAGGCTGCTAAATTTCACATTCTCCTAGATTTTTCTGAAAATATAAAGCTTGCCTCTAAGCAACTATTCGTTAGTTAAGATATAATGTAATATTCTGATACTACTTTTGCTTTGTTCACATGAAATATTATACGATTGCTAGTCTATTTTTCTCCATCATATATCTTTTCATAGAGTTTAATATTTTTTTAATGAAAAAACAGGTGAAAATCAAGTTTCTTTCATGATTTGTTGGTCTACTACTGCTGTAATGTATTAGGAAATTCAATTCTATGTCAATTCTATGTCTTCATCATAGTTTTTCTTGCACAACATCCTATATTTGGAGAGTCATTCATGGCCCATTGGGAAAGGTTAGAACTATAATTAGACCTTTTCTCTAGACACTTGAGCAATGGAATGCATGAAGGTTAGTAACAGCTTCCCATTAATTGCTCCCTTGTGTTTTTACAGTAAAGCCGTTAACTTATGTACCGGGGCTGCTACCCATAGCATCCTTGCTCTGACATTTGAAGCAGTGATTAGAATGTCATTGCTTTCCAATGCTTCATTGTTATTCAGGAAACACATTCGATGTCTTTCCCCTCATACTGCAGGGATCACAAATTTAGACACATAAAAAATATCATCTCTTGTTTCTTTATCATCAGAATAGAGCTTTTGAAAGTGGGTTTGTTCTGAATACAGTGTTCATACTGGACTCTGTTCTGCACTGTGTCACTGTCTTGTCTTTCAAACTAATGGGAACAAAGCAGAATCATTCTTTATGTGCAAAGCAGTGCACCCCAAGGGCAAACATCTATCAGTATGAAAAATAGTCAAGTAACAACCAAGAAATTGTGTTTTGTGGAAGCTCATGGATTTGATTGTATGTTTGAGCCAGGACACTGCCATGTTAGTTTTCTCAAATCTTTGAACTTAATCGTTTCTTATTCAGATGTCTCTCTTATCATTTATACTCACCGAATTCAACTGTTCAGTTTGTCCTGTCAGTTCTTGCCTGTAACTCAACTAAGACTGAGATTTACTGGGCTAGAGAGCACAATTATCCTTCTGTCTCAGAAATAAATTACAATTCCAAAGCCCTGTTCTTTTTCATCCCACTCATTCATTTAAAAATAATTCTTCACCATGGATAAGATGAGGATATCATGTTTTAATGAAGTATGAAATCTAGCTTTCCCTCTTTTCTTTCTTTACACCCTCTTAATGTGTACATGTTTTTGTGTGTAATATATGTATGTCTGAATTTATACATATAATTTCATTCTTTTAGTTTAACTCTATACCATAGATTTTGGTAAAATGCTATGATACCATTTTTGTTCTTATTTTTAAGTCTTTATAAAATTTTTCTTTAAGAAGAAAGAAAATGACTTTCAATATGTGCTGCACCTTAATGTAGATACGTGATATATTTCATTCTCATGAAAAAATTACATTTCTGCCACAAGAAGTGGTTGAAGAGTAGCTGCAAAATTGAAATGATCATGATGAAACTCTGTAGTGGAGGGTCAAGGGAAGTTAGAAGGATTATTAAACAGCTGAAAAGCCAGACTGAAGGGGAAAGGTCCCCAGAAGTGAGATTATTGAGGGCATAGATGAGAAGGTGGAATAGAGACTATATTTAAGTGTCTGAAAAGTTAGAATTCAGAGTTTTTGAAAAGTTCACAGTGTTCACTGTCAATAGACAAAAGAAAACAGTCAAAGAGTTCTTAGACTGATCATAAATTTTTCTATAATTCAAAATCTAGAGCTTTGAAATGTAAAATTCAATTACCAACATTTCGAAGAAAAGGGCTTTATTGAAATTACTTTAAAAAGCTGCCTTGTGGTTGTATGATGAATATGTTCCTAAAGTCATGTCTATATTCTCTTAGCTTTCAGTGTTAGGGGTCAGAATAAAGATTGATTGAGTTCTTTGGGGGGACAAAGCAATAGGGGATACGGAGGACTCTTTCTGGCAGGGGATATGGACATAAATGTTCCAAGCTACTCCCCATAAAACAGATAGAGGTGGAAGGGCCATCCAAAGACTGCTAATAATGCCATTAAGAGGACAAAAACTGTCACCCAGAAAGTATAGATCAAGAGGTTGTTGGTTTTGTTTTGCTTTTATTTTTGCTATTAGATATAAGGCAACTTCTTGAAGACTGAGCTACATTTCCAGTTCCAAAGAGATTGATTGTTGGGACAGAACAGAAAATCAGGAGCTAATTTCCTAGTGGAGTTTGTGAATTTTCAAAGAGAGAGAAAACAAATGGTAAAATTGTATGAAGCCTTATAGGTCTTGGGCTTATTGAATTTCCTCCCCCCACCCCCAAAACTCAGAGTTTGCACCAGGGATGCAGCAGAAAGATAAAGCCTTATATACAACTTTTTCTTAAAGAAGAACAAGATGGCTGGACGTTGAAAACACAGACTCTTAGAATGAATATTAGAGATTGAGAATACAGTGAATGTGAAAGAGCCAATCAAGAAATTAGGATAGTCAGTGAGTCTTTTAGGCCCTTTTGATCTCCCATACTTGAGAAGAATTGATTTTATTCCTTGCATGAAAGGATATATACTGAAGATAAAATTATATGTGAGAATTATTGAGATTGGATATGAAATGTTAACATTCCTTCATTCCACATGTATTTACTGAGTGCCTTCTCTGAGGGCAAGGAGCTATTCAAGACACATGGGATTTATTAATAAATAAAGAAGATAAAGGTCTCTGGCATAAAGAAATATGTAATGAGTAGAATTACATACTATTTAGAAGGTAAAACAATGGTACTCAAAATAGAAAAATAGACTAGGATGAGGGTGATCCATAATCAGGTGGCAGGTTAGAGTGCTGTATTAAGAAGGGTAACAAGAAGACAAGGCTCCTGGTGAACAGGGACGTGTGAAAGGCAAGAGCTATTGGTCTATGGAAAAAGCATTTCAAGCAGAAGAAATAATCAGTGAAAGGCTATTAGATAGCAGCTTCTTTGAAAAAAAAATTCAAGGTAAATGTGGCTGTTGACAAATGAACTGAACAAATGAAAATGGAAGTGGATTCTAGAGATAAAAGTATCTTATAAGAATTTTTTTTGTAGGACTGGAGTGATAGCACAGTGGGTAGGGTGTTTGCCTTGCATGCGGCCAACCGGAGTTCAATTCCCAGCATCCCATATGGTCCCCTAAGCACTGTCAGAAGTAATTCCTGAGTGCAGAATTAGGAGTAACCCCTGTGCATTGCCAGGTGTGACCCCAAAAAAAACAAACTAAATAAAGGAAAAAAAGAATTTTTGTTAGTCTTGGGGCCATACCTGGCAGTACTCAGGGGTT
Source organism: Sorex fumeus (assembly GCF_029834395.1). Lineage (NCBI taxonomy): Eukaryota > Metazoa > Chordata > Mammalia > Eulipotyphla > Soricidae > Sorex > Sorex fumeus. The sequence continues at coordinate 8,709,273 of NW_026606111.1, forward strand.
ACCCCGGCTCTGAAATCAGGAATAACTCCCATGTGCTCAGGGGACTATGTGGGATGCTGGGGATCAAATACCAAACAGTCACATGCAAGGCAACCTGCTGTACTATCGCTCTGGTCCATCCTATCAGAAATTTTCATCTACCTGGATATTTTATCTACTGAGATTTTAGAGAAAAAAATTACTTGAATAAAAGTGTTTTAAAACAAAACACTTGTCAAACCATATAATTACTTTTAAATGAAGAAATACTGTGCTATTTTTATGGTGGATATTATTCCAGAAATATATAAGGGATAACCCAAAAGATTTAGCCAATATTCTGTATGCAGGAAGCCTGAGTTGACTTCCAACATGGCATGATTCCCAAAGTGCTGACGGAGTGATGTATAAAATCTGATTGGGAAGCAGCACTTATGTCCCATTGGGTATGGGCCCAAAACAGTGACAGAAAGGTATGAGAAATGCAATCCAAACGCTTGAATGTCGTCTTTCATTTTTCCTTAGTTTACACACAGGGGTCAAACCCGGGTCGGCCAGGATCGGCTGCATGGAAGGCAAATGCCCTATCCGCTGTGTTATCCCTCTGCCCCTCTCGGAAAGCTCAGCAAGCTACCGACAGTATTGCGCCCTCATGGCAAAGCCTGGAAAACTACCTGTGATGTATTCGATATGCCAAAAACAGTAACAACAAGTCTCACAATGGAGATGTTACTGGTGCCCGCTCGAGCAAATGGATGAACAATGGGAGGACAGTGCTACAGTGCTACTACACACATGGTTACTTTTGGCTTCCTCATGCTTAAATTCTGTATTTGACATTCCAGAATCTAATGAATAAAAAACATAACAAAAAATAACAAAATTGATTACTATCTAGCTCTGTGCATCAATCCATTTTCTCCATTTTACTGAATCATTTAGTTATAAAATAACATGGCTCTAATTTACACTCTCAGTTGTATGGAAATGAACTTTAGTTTTTGTAACTCCATTAAATTTTCTGTTGAATTACAATATTGTTATTCTATACGACTGCGAAAAATAAACTGTTTGTTTTTTAGGTGGCATACAAAGTGATAATTCAAAGGCTACAACTGGCATAGTGGTTGGAAGTCACTCTTAGTCATGCTTGAAGCATAATGGATGTAGGGATCAGATTCAGGCCTCTCATATGCAAATTATGTGCTGCAGCCTCCATCATCCTTTTTAATATTATAATTCTGAACCTTCAACCTTCGATATAAACTTTTGTTTTCAGGCGTCTCTTCATCTTCCCAAAGAGCGGGGTGAAATTAGTGCGCTGTCTTGCCTTCCCATTACCTGTTTTGACAACCCACTGTTAGTTGTCTTCTCTGCTTTCATCTCTTTCCAGTGTCTGTTCACTCTCCTTTGATGACTAGACCTCCATGTTTAAGGCATTCCTCATCAAGGTGTAGTTGGGAAGAAACCGTACTTGTCATTTTCTGTACGTTTTAATTCCTTTCCTATCCCCTCTTTAGAACTTATGGACTAAGGTACCACTCACATATCTCAAGACACAGACAAATGCCAAATTTGTCATTCCATCCATTAAAATAGGATTTGTATCTTCTTGTGGGATAGAAGTAATTGTGAGTTACTTGCACTTAGTATTTTCCTTGGTCTACACATTAGAAAAGCATGGCCCTCATGTTTGCCAGCCTTACTCAAGTTCATCAAATCTAAAAGGGATGCTTCTAGAATTTTTTTCACTTACACTTTGGCTCTTGCAAATAATGGCTATGGCTATTACAACTATTGCAGTTGAAGAAATCCTTAATGCTCTTTTTTTCAATTTAACATTGAAATTGTAATCGCCCAACCACAGTGGAAAGGATCCTCTGAAGCAAGACAAGACATAACTATTTTTCTATAAAACACATATTTTGCAAAATCATTTTATTAGTTGTTCTTAGTAATTAGTATTTATTGCACTCAAACGCATTTCTAAATGTTGTAAGAAAAATTCTTACTTTAAACCTAATAATGTTAAATATTCTTGAAAAATATGTTAGATTGCATTTTCTCTCTTCAATTTATTCTCAGATGGAATATTCACACTCTGTTAGATTGTACATTCTTAATGAGGGCAGTTCATGTGATTATGTCTTCTTTTGGTTGAGGTATCTAATGTCTACCTACCAAAGTTACAAAGTAAAGTATTTCTGTCAAATCAATGATGTGTGAAAACTGGGAGTGGGGCAGAGGCACAGAATAATGGATTTTGAATTCTCTTTTCCCACCAAAAGCTGTAGAAAATTGTTACATTAAGTCTCAGATGAATCACTCCTAAAGAGGATATAGTATTAATTTTATGTAAGAGTGCCTAAGATAATACACTTTCAAGTTTTCAGTGGAAATTTTACAGTGCTCTATGCAACTACATGTGGTTATTCTTGATAATGAAAATACATTCATATTTACAAATGTTGAGTGGAATTTCAGATGTAAAATATTTACTATAACTTTACGAATTATTTATTTTGGAGGAACTTCAATAAATATCAATTGGAGATCTACTATGTCTCAGTACTCAACAGTATAGGTGAATTGGAAAGTGTATCATTTAAAAAATTGGCTTTTCTCAATCTATAGAAACTAGTAATTTTTTTTCATTTTTTATAGTTTTATTTTCTGAATCGCCATGAGAGCAGTTACAAAACTTTCAGGGCTAAAGTCTTGGTCATACAATGAAACACCCATACCTTCACCAGTGCCCATTCTCCACCACCAAAACCCCTAGTATATCCCCATCCCACACCATCCCCCTTACTCTCTCTACTTTGATCACATTCAATATTTTGATAGCATACCCACCATTATTATTTGGGATTTTACCCCAACACTCAGACCTGTAGAAAAGGCAACAGTAGACAATTTGTTTTCTATTGCTGGTTATGAATAACATATGATGTCACATGACTGCAGTAGTTTTCTTTCTTGGTAAACTTTGCCCCAAATTTTTGGGGTCTGGCCAAAGGCACAGCAGCAATTTAGGAGTATCTGAAAGTCTGAAGGCACCATCAGGCTGCTGATGCACTCCCCTCATAGGCGGCACCATACCCCCTGAAACTAGTAATTTTAGACCATAGTTATTGAAAGAGAAATTAAATACACAAAGAAATAATTTATTCTTACCTATAAAGTGATAGATCTATATAAATTGAATTGTTACTAAGAAGAAATTGAGCTACTATTGATTACTTTAAAAATATTTTATAAAAATCTACTTTAATAATGGGTTTCCTTCTCATTTATGGCACATGTGAAATCTTTAGATAATTTATTTAAAATGAGTTGAAACTACTCTAAAATAATTATAGTATACATATCATTGACTAACAGTTGTGATTTGATGCTGTAACAGACCATAATTGTTAAACTCTAACCTTTACTTTTAAAATATGACAGATCTAATAATGTATTTGACTCTTTATTCTTTTTTATATGTTTGTAACTCAATTTCCATGTGACCTTCTATTGTAAAATAAGATAGCATATTTAAAATACATTAATTTGATAAAATTATTTTAAATATCTGCACATGCACCTCGTTTAAAAATAATTACACTTTACCATAGGTGCAAAATTAAAGGCAAATATTTGCCTCCATTTCACCTCTTCCCTGGATCATTTGCCAGAGGTGACCATTATGTCAATTGTGGTTTTAGTTTCGTTGAATATGACAAAATTCAAAAGTATTTGTCTACCTGTTGTTCTAAATTGAGACCTAGTTGTACTTTTGAATTTTGTCATAGTCAACTAAACTAAAACCACGATCAAATCTCAGCAATTTTCTAATAGACATTATAATATACCCATCATGCTATATATTATATTTCAGGACTCATCTGTCTAAAAACAGAAAGTTGTCCTTTAATTCTCTATACTATATGTACTTGTTTTCCCTTTAGCTTTCACATATACATGTGAAAATAAAGTAATTGTCTTTTTATATTTGATTTATTTCACTTAGAATAATGTCTCATGATCCATTCATGTTGCGAGTGGCAGGTTGTCCTTATTTATGACTGAATGACATTTCTTGGTGTATATGCACCGGATTACTTCATCATTCATCTGGTAACAGACATTCAATTCTTTCCATGACTTAGTTTTTGTAAATGATACTGCAATGAATGTGGGGAGTATGGAAATATCTTGCTTAAATTTCTTGATTTGTTAAATTGAGGTCTACCATTCATTTGTTTTAATAATCTATCATTTAGAGCTGTTCTTTGAGTTTGGTTTTTTGTTGTTGTTTGTTTGGTTTGATTTGGTTTGCAGGCCACACCCAGCTATGCTCAGGTTTGGTTTGATTTGGTTTGCAGGCCACACCCAGCTATGCTCAGGGCTTACTCCTGGCTCTGTACTCAGGGATGATTCCCGGCAGGCTCAGGGGACCATATTGAATGCCAAGGGTCAAACCTGCATGGACTACAAGCAAGGTGAGCCCCATACAAACTGTACTGTCACTCAAGCTCCTAGAGCTATCCTTAGTAAGCACATTATTATTATTTGCAGGTGCTTATTTATGTTGATGGGTGTGACCCACCACCTGGCCCTCTGGCGCCTTGAAATCCCATCAACGGCCAAGACTCAGAGACTATAAAATCCAGCTCCCGGAAGAGAACAGTGCAGTCTTCTGACCCCGCGCCTGCCTGTTCCTCGCCGAGGTCCCTTGGAGGGGAGCGGGTTGAGCTTTCCTCCCCACCCCGACCAGGGCTCTGGCAGCCAAAGACCTCCAGGACCAGCCACCACCATGCTGAGACCACTCTCCGCACACATGAAGGTACTGGCAGAGGGACAAAGCCACGCGGGTTCCGGGGCCGAGATCTCCAAGCCTACTCGGATTGGAGTCGAGCATCTTCCACCCAGATCCTCCAAATTCCAGTAGGCGGGGGTCATACCCACCACCTGGCCCCCTGGCGCCGTGAAATCCCATCAACGGCCAAGATTCAGAGACTATAAAATCCAGCTCCCGGAAGAGAACAGTGCAGTCTTCTGCCCCTGCGCCTGACATCTTATCAGGACATCTTTTTATGACATCTTATTATCTCATTCCTACTTTGGACAAACTTGCAGGCTATCGAATGTAGCCTGCCCACAGGGCAGAGTCTGGCAAACTCCCAGTGGCGTACCAAATATGCCAAATACCAGTAACAATGATGGGTCTCATTCTCCTAAACAGCCTTGAATATAATCTCAGGGCAAAGGATGAAAGAAATGTTACTGGGGCCTGCTCGAGGCAATCGACGAATAACAGGATGATGAAATGAAATGAAAATGAAATTTATTTTGAGAATTTCGCAAGTGGGGCCTTGGGGAACCCGGGGACTCAGGGACAAATCCCAGCAGTGCTTAGTCAACTGGTCCAGAGAGTCAATACCAAGGCCTGAGGATGCAGTGCTGTTCACACACCATCAGGAATCGCCCAGGCCACACCAGTGATAAAAGGCATGTGCCTTAACTCCTGTATAAACTGTGGCTGGATACTGTTGTATTTAAATACTTCTGGAGGCTTTATTCTCCTAGTTTAAAGAGTGATCTTCAGTTCCTAGTTTTATTTGTTTCTTTGGGGGCCACACCCAGCAATTCTCAGGGATTGTTCCTGACTTGGTTGGGGTAACATATGGGATGTTGGGGATTAAACCCAGGTAGGCTGTGTGCAAGTCATGTGCCCCACCCACAGTACTGTTGCTTTGCCTCCCAGTATCTATTATTATAAAAAATCTATCTACATTAGACATTTTGACTAGTACTATCTTAATATGTTAACTAAATTCATTTTTGATACATCACTTTTATATAACCATCTCCCATATCTCTATGAGCTATATCACACTGCTGGGTTTTTCTTTTTTGAGTCATTCACAAATCAGAAATCATCCTGTTATTCGTCCATTGCCTCGAGCAGGCCCCAGTAACGTCTCTTTCATCCTAGCCCTGAGATTATATTCAAGGCTCTTTAGGAGAATGAAACCCATCATTGTTACTGGTATTTGGCATATTGGATACGCCACGGGGAGTTTGCCAGACTCTGCCCTGTGGGCAGGCTACATTCGATAGCCTGCCAGTTTGTCCAAAGTAGGAATGAGATAATAAGATGTCATAATAAGATGTCGCGCGGCCGCAAATGCAAATGCGGCCGCGCAGTTCCAGGAGCTGGTTTTTATAGTCTCTGGGTCTTGGCCGTTGATGGGATTACACGGCGCCAGGGGGCCAGTTGGTGTGTGTGAGTCATTGATGATGCTTTTCTTCACAGTGCTAGGAATCATAAACTTATGTAGGGAGTATATATGTTGTACCACTGAGCCACATACCTGGACCCACTGTTGTTTTCATTTAAACTCATCAAGTTCTATAACATTATATTTTTTCTGTGCTACTGAGTATCTCGCCCACATGGCAAAGCCTGAAAAGCTACCTGTGATGAATTCAATATGCTAAACACAGTAACAAGTGTCACAATGGAGATGTTACTGGGCCACTCGAGCAAATCGATGAGCAATGGGAGGACAGTGACCAAGTTTCTTATATGCTATTAGAGCAATGTTCCCAAATCCTGGGTGCATGTTAGTTACCTCCAGATATTAAAGAACAAAATAAAAAATATTGATGCCAAGCTTCACCTCACCTCTGACCAATTAAAACAGGATCAATGGTGCTGAGCCTGTGAGTTGTTATATTTCAAATTTAAGCAATTCTAATACACCACCAGTATTGAGTACATGCATATTAGCTGGGATAAACTTGAAAACAAGTATCATTACATTATTATAATTATACAAATATTATTAATTATGGAATGCCAAATATTTTATATGCATGATCACACCCTACATTGTAACAGAAAATATATTCCTGTTTTGCTAAGTTTACAAGTTACAAGCCCTGTGTGGCACACTGAGTTTCGTAAAGTTCTAGTTCAAATAAATTATTTTCTCTTCATTAATTTATTAAAGGGCTGGAGTGATAGCACAGCGGTAGGGCGTTTGCCTTGCACACAGACAACATGGCTAACCCGAGTTCGATTCTTCCGCCCCTCTCGGAGAGCCTGGCAAGCTACCGAGAGTATCTCACCCCCACGGCAAAGCCTGGCAAGCTCCCCATGGTGTATTCGATATGCCAAACACAGTAACAACCAAGTCTCACAATGGAGATGTTACTGGGCCTGCTCGAGAAAATCGATGAACAACAGGAGGACAGTGACAGACAGTGAATTTATTAAAAGTTTTATATTGTTTATTTCATGACCTATTTTTTTCCTACCTTCCAAATTTCTAGTCCTTTTTCCTTATATTGATTAAAGAGCTACAGAGCTTTGTTACAGTATGGATATCCAGTTTGCGGTCATACACATTATAGTATGTAATCTACCTACCTCTTAGTTTCATTATTGTGTCATTTTTTTTTCTTTTCAGAACTGTGATGTATGTTTTACATTTTTCTTAGCTTTCAGGTTTTTGAGATGTCTAAATATTTTTAAAATTTTTTAATTTAGTACCATTTAGGAATTTAATGTTATTCTCATTTTTTTTATCACCAATGGATATAGCAACAATGAGATATACTTCAATTTAAGTCCAACACTACCTAGAATAAGCACGCAGCACACAGGGTAATGACAAATTCCTCTGGACACAACACACCTGTTACTTACTATATGTGTCACAACTCTGGGGGTATCCCAGGGTACCCATGATTCTGAGCAATTAATGCAAGGGTTCCCATGGTCTCTTCATGCTCTGCCCTTCACTAGAATGGCTCCCAGATTAACACAATTTTATTATGTTGGATCCAGACAGCATAAGGTCAAGGAATGACCTTAGAACTTCAAAGTTTTCTCTTTTCCAGAATCCTGGGATGCCATCTTTTTCCACATCTATGTGTTCATCAGTTCCCTTAAACTTCCTCTGGAAATTTTTTATTGGGGTTTAATTTTATAGGCATAATTGTTTAAACTGTGCCACAGGGTAATCAATTAGTCCCAGTGATTACATTATTGAACTCAACCTCTAGCCCCCTTGTCTTCATGTGTTCCTATTACAACTAGTACCAACTTTCTTGGAGCTATAGAGTTCTGGTGATAGAGTCCAGTTAAAATGATGGATTTCACTGCATATACTTATAAGCCAGAAGGATCATAGAGTAAGAGTTTAGTGATCTAAGAGCTGTATCTTATTATTATTAATATTTTCTTATTTTTCAGTGATTCCTATTGTCAGATTTAGGACAAAACCACATTTCAGTGAAAGACATACTTTCCTCATTGAAACTAAGTTTTTTTACTTTAACTGGAAAGTTTCAACTTTAGTACTAAACATTTTCAGGTACTTTAAAATGCCTAATTTGTGATAAAAAGAAGTTATATATACTTATATAAAATCTAATAATAATATTATGTAATTATAATAGACTAATATTTACTAGGTACTTGTAATAAAGGTCTTCATATGCACCACGTTTCACTTGGAAGATTTTATTTCCTCGAAGATTTAATTTCCTCTTTACAAGTCCATGAAATAAATACAAATATATATATATATATATTAACAAAGGCAAATATTATTTGCATTTCACAGAATCCAAGACCTAGAAATAGAAATAGGTTGTTCATACTAATGCAGTAAATGATAGAAGTAGCATTTGTATCCAGGCTGTTTGATTTTAAAACATGTTCTTAATTGCTACCATATGTTGGTACCCAAGCAAGTACAGTCTGCAGATAATAATGCATTCTGGGAGCAGAAGATATCGTATAGCACATAGGGACTTGCCTTTCACATTGGTAACCTAGGTTCAATCCCTGCCATCACATATGCGTCCCAAAAATTTCTAGGAGCCATTCATGAATACACAGACAGGAATAAACCCTGAGCATAGCTGGGTGTGCCCCTCACACACAAATACATACAGAAATATTGGAAAAATATAAATATATGCACTCTGAAAAGATATATTCAGAATATTTCAGTGGATTGCACCATTCTTCATTGTTTTTAAACAACCTGAATACAAGATTACAGCTTGTTATTTGGCATTTTATTTTAAAGAAAGAATAACATGTGCATAATTTGTATGCCTGTGCTAAAGACTTTTCTTGATAACACCTTCTGTGATGACTTTGAGGAGATTTAGCAATCATTATGTTTATTATCTAGAGTCCACATATCCTACACTTTAAAAATATTAGAGATGTGAATATAGATCCAGTAGGCAGCTAGTCAGAACAATTATTAAGTGCTGCAGGCAATTTGTATATATCTAACTTGCAAGTAGTTATCATAAAGTAGCTTACTGAATTTGAAAAGGTTAGAAAGTATTGGGGGGGAATGTTATCATACAAAGCCTTTTCATCTTGCCTGAGGTCAGGCAATTTATGTTCATATGAAACAAAGACTGGAACAGAACGAAAATGGTCTCATTCACTTGCTGCTTCACAACAGTGCGTGGGCATTTGATTTATTCACTCTTTGTACTTTTATGGGGGGGGGCACACATTTTAACCAAGTATCTGAGTGTTGCCAATTGTCTGTGTTTCAGAGGTGTTACGGTATCAATCTAGGTCATATTTCTGTATCTCTCTTATAATCTGCCCAGCTTCTGAGAAATTATTGCCATTTCCTTCTTCCAGCAATCAAAATGTCAGTGCCTCCCACCAAATAGGTTTTGCAACTTGACTATGAACATGTAGAACCATAAAATGCACACGTGAATCAAGTTTATAGTGACAGAGCAATGGCCTTATTTTACATAAAGATACAAGAGCCACTTTTAAAAAATAGATAAAAACTACCCTTGTCAAAGGGAAGAGCAGAGTGTGTTACTCCATAACCAGACCATTACAACTTCGAGAAGCAGAGCTTTGTACAAAGTATGAAAATCTTTTCTATCAGATTTTTTTCTATCTGTGGGGTTCTAAACAGATGTATGCAAATCCTTCAGTGTTTGTGAATATTATCTTCCAGGAAAGATGCCATTTTAATAAATCTGTTTAGACATATTTCTGCTTCCATTGTCTTGAATGCTATTACCTTTGCTGTAACAAACACTTCCAGTTCTCCTGTTTGTGTGAACCAGAGTCCATACAGAGCCCTCTAGCAAGGCTTGGAAACACTTTGGTCACCATGATCAAAAGAGAATTGTGAGAAACTGGCAGTCACTATTTAAATATATTTAGGGCACTTGGAACCCAATTAGAGTAATTGAAGCTAGGCAATTTAATGAAAAGATTGGATTCAGTCTGCTTGCTTTTCCAGTCATTAAATTTTAGTGAGCCTGCTCTCACGCCAATAAGATTTTTTTTAAAGAGATGAACATGTTGCTGCTTTTCCTCTCACTTCCCACAAGGTGCTCAAATGCCCCAAATAAAATCATTTCTGAACGGCTAAGAGGACGTGAATGTGCTTGGGCCAGCGTGAAGATTTGTTATTTGTATAAAAGTTCTCACTTATTGACTTCCCCAGATTCTTGCAAAGTATATAGTGAGTTTTTACATTTTTCAAGTTATATATTGTTATGCAGGAAAAATTATTTTCAATAAAAACTGCTTCTTCATTTGCTGAAAATATTTATTTTAAATCAACTAGTAGTTTAAGTTTGTAAGAATATTTCCCCATTTAAAAAGTTGATGTCTCTTCAAGTGCCATATGGCATTAATGTAGATTTTTATATAAAAAGTGCGTGTAATACTCTGATGTGATTTTTTTTCATATTTGGATCTTATTCAGTGATGTTCAAGGCTTACTTCTGCCTCTGCCCTCAGAAATCACTTCTGGCCGTCTTGGAGGACCATTTTCAGTGGCAGGAATTGAACTTGGGTTTGCTGCCTACAAGGCAAGTGCCCTCATCAATGTACTATTTCTCCAGCTCCTGAAATGCAAAGTTTTAATGATGTTAATTAAAACATCAGGGACCTGATAACTGCATACTTGTATAAGACAATTATGGTGCTTTAAATGGTGAGAAGCTGTTTGGGAGTGATAGTAGAGCAGATAAGTAGCTTTCCTTATGAGCTTGCAGCACCTCATATGGTTCCCTTAGCCCGCCTGGAATGATTTCTGAGTGCAAAGCCAGGGATAAATCCCTGAGCACTGCTGGCTTGGTATAGCCCAAAATCCACCCCCACAAAAAAAAAGAGTGAGAGCTGATTATGAAAATTAAGTAAAGTTTGGAAAAGAGAAATTCAAGTGCCTGTCATTAATGAATGGAGGATTTGCAGTTCAAACCTGTATTTACCAGGGTCTCCTACACTTCCAGTGTTCACATGTATGTAAGCAGAACCACAGACAATGAAACTGGTGGAAATTGAAAAAAACTATTTACAAATTAATGAATTAGTCTATGTTTAAACTTCCTGCTAACAAGGTAATCGTTTATTTACCTAACAAGCTGTAGTTTGATTACAGGCCATTATTGGCCATTAAAAAATGAGACTGTGTGTGCATATCCAAACTAGGTTTGTATTTTATGTTCTATTTCACATCAAGCAGGCACTTTACAAAGCTAACAACTCTCATTAACATACAAAGTAGATTTTGTATAAACTAGCATTTATACAAAACATCTAAAATTGAAGTATAGGAAAAACATCCAAGTACTTATTTATTAATATAGTGGAAATAATATGGAGATAATAGAGAATATAACACTATTTAATGTGAAAAAATAAATTCTTATCATAGTGCTCACACTTTACAGGTTTCTGTTGTCTTGGAGAAATCAACCAACTTACACAGACTATACTAAGAACAAATAAGACCCGAATTACTTATTGTGCAGGAGTTCAGTGAGCTTCAGCAAAGACTGCAAATTTCTTGAGAGCAAGTATTTACAACAGTCAATTAAAAGAAACAAACAACTTTTCAGTAAAAAAAAGTAATAAAAATGTCATATAGAGCCAGGAATAAGCTCCGAGTACCACCAGGTGTGGCCTCCAAACAAAAAAGCACACAAAAATTATTAAACTTTCACCTGGTCTTGAACTTGCTTATTTATATTTGATGTCATAGTTATTTAAAAAAAATCTATGATGAGTTAACGGTTCCCATGTTTATTTCTTGACAAAGGTGCATAATTTTTATCTTATAGCCACAGAATCTAATTTGGTAAGTGCAAAGTGTCGCTTAGGAATCTGTAGTGAGGGCTATTGTTGATTTTTATATAATAGTATTAGGATACACACCAGCTTTGAGAACTGCTTTTAAGAGCTTCTCATAAGCCCTAAACATATTTAGTAGCTTACTTAATGTGCTCATTTATGATAATTCATTACCAGTCAGGCACTACTAGGAGTGCCTTAAAAATGCAAATTTATGAATTACCCAGCAAACTCATGAAGTAGATAAAGTACATGGTTGGTGCTATTGTCATCACTCCCATTTTACATATTTATTTAGTTTTTTCTTTATTGATTTGCTTTTGGGTCAGACACTGCTGTGTTCAGGATTTACTTCTGACTCTAGGCTACGGGATCACTCTTGGTAGTGATGGAGGCAGGAGTGGAGCATAAGCAGTGCTTGGAATGACCGAGGTCAAGCTGTATGCAAGACAAGTAAGTACACCTGTACTATTTCTTTGGCCTCCATAATTCTTATTTTAATATGAAAAAGCAGTGAGTGCTACTGGAAGGAAACTACTTAACAAGTCTGTTTGCACAATTAGCAGGCAGCAACAGGGATTTTTGATCCCAGTCAGTAGACTGGACTCCTGCTCTGTGACATACCACTATACTAATTCTTGAATACAAGAATATAATGCTTCTTGTAATATTGAAGCATGGAAAATTCCTTTGACAAATTTAAGTAAGCTTAGAATTAATTATTGCAATTCCATTAATTTGACAAATCCTTCTAGGTACTGAGCCTTCTTCTGAATATAGGATATACAAGAGTGAATGACTGAAACCTTTATTTTTAAGTCATTGCAAGTCATTAAGGATCTAGAAACAGAGGTTTTTGTCATTATTCACTTAGGAGTATGGTAAACTAGCTTGTTCTCCCCCTCCTCCCTCAGAAAGTAGAAATTAGGACAATGCCTTTCATGTAGGGGATTTATTTTGGCAGGGAAGTGGGGTCCTTATAAGGGAATAAAGGGGAATAACAAAGAAAAAGGGATGAACAAGGTGAAGGTATGTCACTAAGCTGATCACCACTCAATCAGTTGAGCGTTTCACTGAGCTGCTCTCAGGGGTCTTATAGAGAACACCCTTGGTTCTAATGTAGGCAAATAGACACGGAAGGGCCCCTTGCAATAGTGTTCCTAGGACATAATTAAACTACTTACCCTTAAGGCCATCAATGTCCACCTTGTGAGCACAGCAACTAAGGCCTGATAAGACCCTTAGATGACACCAGCAGCAGACCCAGAGAACACTGAACTCCCCTCTGAGAAGCTCCAGCAGAAACAAAAGGCCAGAAAAGGAATTCCAAAGAAGACCATAGATCACTCCCAACTCTACCCTCCTTGTAAACCTCTCTAGCAACATACTCTTACCTAGCAAGAAGCCCCGTGTAGGGCAGCTTGGGAAAACCCTATAAAAGCCACCTTGGACACAGGAAAGGCACACATATGCTGCTTGAGCCCATATGCTGCTTGTGCCCACATGTCTAAGCATATGTGGCGCCTGCATCTCCCCTCTTGAGATGTGTACTTTCATGCTTTCATATCCAATACTGGGATATGTGTAGGGTCTCTCTTCTCCCTGAAGCACATCTTATTCTCTCACATTCTCTCCCTTCTTCCCCTTCCTAAAAGCCTCTAAATAAAATCTCTTTTACTCCTTAAATACCATTCTGCAAAAAAAGACAAACATGTAAACCATGGGAAAAGTGTAGGGCTCACTTTCCAAACTTTATCAGTACTAACCTTACCAGCTGGTCCCTGGGATGGCAGAGGGGGATAGGGAGAAAGTGCCTGTCTCTCTCCTCTCTGCCTCATATAAGGCACTCTTGGGGGCCCACCGATTTCAGTAATCGCCAGAGAAAACTGAATATATTAATCTTTTTATTAATTAAAGACTGCCCCAAGGGAGTCATAAATATAGTACAGTGGGTGAGGCATTCACCTTGAACGTGGCCAGCTGGGTTCAATCCCCAGATGGTCCCCTAAACACCATCAGGAATAATCCTGACCACAGCGCCAGGAGTAACCCTTGAGAATGATGAGTGTGGCTTTCAAAACAAAGAAATTGATTAATTAATTAAACTAAATAAAGACTGCCCTAAGCGTACACACTGCTGCCACACTTCCATGACAACTGGTGCCATAAGTGCCACAGGTAAAGTGAAAATCTCAAGTCTGACCCTTGGTACTCAATAAAATAAGGGTATTCATCAGAGTTTTGCAGCATTCATGTCACTTAAAAGTTGGTTAGAAATACACAATTTCAACTCCATCGTAGTACTTGTGATTAAGAGATGGGCATGCATATAAACATCTGAGAAGTACTAGTGCTGAGGATAAGGTCTTGTCCCAAAAATTTCTGATAATATTAAACATCAGAGTCCACTGTGCTCAGGTTCCCTTCTCCAGGATCCCTTCTTGATGTTTCTCATATTTACCTGGCACATGGTAAACTAACTAATGCTGCTCCAATGATACTTAATGGTCTTTCCTCTGCTCCTACTGTCAAATTACTGCTTTGCTCAAGACCTTTATCTATACTGTTTATCTATACCTGTGATAGTGTACCTCTGACCTTCTTATGCTTAGTGGTGCTTTAAGTCCCTTTAAGTCTTTAATTTAAATGTAAATAATATAATTTTAATTCAAATACTATTGTATAATAATGACTTTCTTTTGTGTTCTACCAGCATGCATATTAGGATTGGCAGTTTAATTTTCTATCACAACAGTGGTTTCCTTTTTCCTTCATAATTTGTAAAGTCCAACTTTTTACCTGTTAGTGCAAGTTATCTATAAGGTTAGGGATTATGAGTGAATGATACATAGCAGAACACGATATACATTTATTGAACAAATGACTAACAAAAAAAGCAGTGTTCAAACTAAACAGTACATGTTAAAATTGTGTGTGTTTTTGTGTATACGTGTTTGTGTGTGTGTTTAATCAACTGTATAGAGTTATTCAAGGATGTTTTTCAATTAATAAATTAGAGATAATATAGTAGACACTGCATTGAATAATTCTTATATAATCTTTATATAATATATAATTTATATATTAATAATAATATATAATATATAAAATAATAATTCTTTATAATCCCATCTCCCCAGGAGTTGTTTTTGGTTTATTACTTATGGTATTTTAGAGACTGTAAGATGTTTGCCAGTGTCATAGGACTAAGAAACATATCTTAGGTAAAATATAAATGAAAAATTGTGACAATGAAGTTTATGGGTCAAAGCACTTTCTCACCATATTCTAAAATTGATTTACATCTCAGCTTTTACTATCTAAACAAAACTCATGACATTATAAACACTGGAATATTATTATGGGAAGCCAAAGAGAGCTTATAAATGGACAATCAACATCTAATTTCAAGTTCTTTTGTGGTAATATACATTTTCTTTCCAGTCTAATTTTGGAACTCTGTTCTCCTTCATATACCACTAATTGTACATGAAGGAGAAGAGTATTTCAGGACAGTTAGAACTGTTAGCGCTGTCCTGTTGTTTATCAATTTGCTCAAGCGGGCCCAGTAATGTCTCCATTGTGAGACTTGTTACTATTTTTGGCATAACGAATACATCATGGGTAGCTTGCCAGGCTCTGCTGTGTGGGCGGGATACTCTCCGTAGCTTGTCAGCATTTCTGAGAGGGACGGAGGAATCAAACCTGGGTTGGCCGCATGCAAGACAAATGCCCTACCAGCTGTGCTATCGCTTCAGCCCTTCATGAGAGTTACTAAACTAATTTAAAATATTAATACATATGTAAATTGAAATAATGATGAAGAAAGTGAGAAGTACAATGGATATGCAGTTTGGTAGTGAACAGTTTTTTCCATGAGTGTATAAGATTTTCGGGAAAGTTTTAAGTGGAAGTACGGAAGTTGTTCTTAAAAAACAACAAAGAATTTGTCAGTTGAAAAAGATATTTGACATTTTCAGCTGAAGAAACAGCAAGATGCCTGTGGTTACATTAGCATTAGAATACTGACTTCAGCTCAAGCCTTTTTAGAATTAGTGATAGAAATATGAGACTAATAATGAATTAAAAAAACAGAAAAACACGACTGGAGAGATAATACAGATAGTAAGGCACTTACATGGCACATGGTCAAATCCAATTAGGTTCCAGACAATGCATGGGTTCCAAGTACTGGCAGGCGGTACCCCTGAGTACAGAGTCAGAAATAAGCTCTGGGTACTACTGGGTGTGGCACCTGCACAAACAAAAAGAAGAAAAGTTCTTGTTGAGATATCAGTAGGCTGACGATTACTTAGAGGTTTTTTTCCAACATGAAACATGTTGACCTACTTCTTCATATATTTTTCATATATTTTTTTCAGAATAGAAATATGGACAGAGGACAATGCAAGGAAGTCCTCATCCGTACATAATATAACACTCAGTCTGCCCCTCAAGATTTCCACACTTTTGTACATTATATTAGTACTTTCATATCAACTGTCACAATAACAATAAGATTTAAATATAAATGAACATATTTGCAAATTAATCTGGAAATATCCCTAAGCAGAGTTTATGGTTTTGAAAGATGAATAATTTCTATATAACTGATTTCTATGTGAATATAAAAACTACTGGACCATAGATTTTATGCTTCATTGTTCCTTGGTTACTGGGAAGTTAAGCTCAGTCACAGTGAAGTGGCTAACTCAATAGAATTCTGAAGAGTCCTCTAAAACAGTAATTTAGTTAACATGAGAAATTAATTGTTTTTATTCTATATCTTCATCTATATATATAGATTTTATCTTTATCTATATATATAGATATCTTAATCTATATATAGATTTATTTATATATATAGATATAGATATCCATATCTATATCTATATCTATATCTAGGACTGGAGCGATAGCACAGCGGGTAGGGCGTTTGCCTTGCACACAGCCAACATGGCCGACCCGAGTTCGATTCCTCCGCCCCTCTCGGAGAGCCTGGCAAGCTACCGAGAGTATTCGATATTCCAGACACAGTAACAACAAAGTCTCCAATGGAGACATTACTGGGCCCGCTCGAGCAAATCGATGATCAACGGGAGGGCCTTTACTTACTTACTTTACTTATTCTATATCTTTAAAATTATAAAAGTATATGGCAGAGTCAATAGAAAAGGGGAACATTTAGGAGAGAGATTTCCCAAGGTGCTGTAGGAATCAACCTATTACTCTTTAGAACAGAATTTGCAAACTCCTTTGACTGTCTTCATTGACAACACCTAATGCCATGTATTATTGTACTTTGAAGTAAAGCTACCAAATATTGTATATCTAAACTAATTCCTTTACACTAACTATATGGAGTAGCTATTGTAACCCTTATTTTGTAGAGAAGATTGATTCTAAGAGGTCTAAGATTTGGTTACAGTAATAAAAATGGCAATAAAGTGTAAACATAAGATGCCATCTCTGTGCCCAGTCCTCTCCCTCTGTGATGTTCTGGCTCTCCAAAACAGAATAATTAATCATGACCACTTTCACTGTGATCTCAACATGCCCAGAAGCATTGGTATGTTTTGCAAAAATAACTATATAATTAAAAGAAAGCTAAATTTCTTTTAAAATGGGGAACAGAGCAGCAGTATAAAGTGTTTAGGGAGCTTACCTTGCATGTCACTGACTCAGGTTTTGTCTCTAGTACATCCTATGGAACCTGAACCCTGCCAGGAGTGATCCCTGAGCTCAGAACAATGAGTAAACCCTGAGCACTACATGGTGTGACCCAGAAACCTAAAAAAATAAATTGTTTCTGTGAGAACCCTAATCTTATGTTAAAAAGAATAATGAATCCATAAATAATGCAATTTAATTTTACTAAAATGACTACCAGTAGCACAGCAGGTAGGGCATTTGTCTTGCACGTGGCTGACCCGAGTTCAATTCCTCCACCCCACTTGGAGAGTCAGGCAAGCTACCGAGAGTATCCCGCCTGCATGGGAGAGCCTGGCAAGCTTCCCGTGGTGTGTTCAATATGCCAAAAACTGTAACAACAATTCTCACAAAGGAGACGTTACTGGTGCCTGCTCGAGCAAATTGATGAACAACGGAAGGGCAGTGCTACAGTGCTAAACACTACTGTTGCGTTTGTATAAAATTAGTGCATTGCTTTAACCTCTTAATGTTGTTTTAGAATCTTTTCTTCCATTTATCCTCAGACCATCTGCTGATAGCAGCATTTTGAATCTCTTGCTGATAAAATAAGTATTAATATTGGACACATTCCATAAAAAGAACTTGGGTGAGGGTCATAAGAACATGTACCTGATGTAAACATACCTCATTTCTCCATGACTTACTGCAATCACTGTTTATGCCCTGCTGGACTCTTTCATGAAATATGTGTCCAAGTAGATGATATAAAATATAAATAAAGTTCTTTATATTGTTCAGAAAAATAATTTTGCATTTAACATTTTTTTATTTATGCTATCCATCAGTAAATCTAACACTAATTCTATAATATATTCCTTATTTTTTGGTACTTTCATTGATAGTTTTGCTCATTCATATCCTGGTATGGAATGGAATTATCTTTATGAACAATAAATACAGATAAATAAATGTATTTTTTTACTTAGTTGAACAGCCTTTATGTGTATATGTATTTCCTGATGCATGTTTCACTGTTCAGTTAATAACTTTTAATAAACAAGGCTCTAAATATAATATGTCCCATAAAGAAATTTAAGAAAATAGGCATTTATCCATTTTGTTTCATTATTTCTCTATCTCTCAAATTGTTTGTGTTTTACTTACAAAAGAAAATTAACTTATTCCTCTTTTATTCTTTTCACAGTCTCATTATTGGTGTAAATGTAGTTTACTAATTATCATTTATTGCATTCTAAAGCCTGTGAGTAAAGATTAAGTAAAACTTTGCAGACAGTTAGCTCTTGGTCTTCACATTTATTGACAATTATTAACCCAGGCCCTGAGTCAGCAAGATATACAGTAGGATCTGTACAGATGATAGGCTATTTTTTTTATTTCAGTAAATATTTAGTAAATTTTTACCCTTATGATTAAATATGAAATATTTTTTCTGCTTCATGAAAGTAGACTCAGCCTCAGAGCCTGAGGATCATCATATTTATTGTTTTAGAAATCACTCAGATATTCAACTGTGCAATAGAGCAGAATTAATTCAACTAGAAACAGAAAGAACTGAGCAATGTTGCAGATAATCTTATGATTTCCATAGGCATAGACAGTTAAGTATGACCCTGAAGAGATTTACACTGAGTCTCATTATAGTTCAGGAAGATGTTTGCATTTGAACAGATGAGACCTTTAGGGAAGCAGTTATAACACCCTACAGATAGATTTGCTGTCCATAAATTTTCAGATTATGTCTTGGTTAGTTTTCAGTTCATAGCCAGAAACTTCTGTATATATTTATAAATCCTCGGACTTAGGGTTTTCTTCTAATAAGATTAGGAGACAAAAGTTAACAAAATTAGGCACCAACTTAAAATATAGCTCAGTAGAAAAAATATTTGATGGTTATATCAAAGATATGCTAAATTGAAATATATTTGAAATTGATGTGACTTACAGTAATGAATTGATTAAAATGCAGTTATTTCTAATTGAAAGGTAGTTTAAGCTTTACTGAAAAATATCTGAGTAGTACCTCATATAACTATAATGATTCATTATTTCATGATAAAAATGGATAACCCTCTGTAGGATAACATTGTTTTGTCCTTCCTGCATAGCCTCAGGTAGTTTAAGTATATTGGGCTGCTCTCATCATAGTACTCCCATTCCTCTGTGTTTACTTGTAACTTCTTTCTTTGTGCTCTGTTGACTTGTGAATATTGTTTTTCTCTTCTCCCTAAGTCCTTTGCATAGTTTATTCAGAGCAATGTCCTTTTTGTATGGATACAAGAAGACAGTATGTTTTTGTTATGTATCTCTCAGTGATATTTCCATCCTGGGCATCTGTTCTCTCACCTAAGCCTCAGCTGCCCTTTCTTCCTACCACCCCCCAAAGCAGGGTCCCGATAAGGGACTGGAGGGAACCAGGGAAAGTGGTAAGCTATGTGCTACCCTGGCATCGAGATGGACTTCTCTGGCCAAAGTGCCATAATGCTTAACTATAAGTTAAGAGCTTGGTCATGGACAAATGCTGTCATGATCCAAAAGTAATAACTAGATTTGGACCCTGCTAGGGATAGGAAGGATTAATCTGGCCTGAGCTCTGTAGTCTGAGTCTGTGGCAAGATGTTCCCAGGAGAGCTTCCCTACAAGCTTCAATGGTATCTCTTACTGTGTCCATACAAAAATAACTAGTATTAAGATGTTGATAGTTATTGGACTGAGGAACAGAGAATATTAGAGTTCTACCTTAGGAGGTATTTTTCCTGAGGCAGTCAGGAAGGGCTTTAGAATACCTTTTAGATGGGCCTTCAAGGAAGGGCTTTCTTATGTTAATTTTGCTACCTGACTGGGTGCAGTGTCAGCCCAGAGTGAGGGTGAGTTGGAGAGAGAAGAGTTGGAGAATGAGAGAGAGCAGGGTGGCAAGACGGACCATGGAGAGAATAGCAAGGGGACAGAGAGAGAAGAATGTAGAAAAATACAGGAGCAGGCATGTAGAGAGAGAGAGAGCCCAGGCTGCAAGATGGAGTGGAGAGAGGAGGAGAGACAGGAGTGACTGAAGAGAAGATTGGAATAAACTGCAACTGTGACCAACCTGGCTCTCATTTTTTTCTTCGTCTACCCTTGACCAAAAGCCCCCCAGATCCAAGCCACACACAGCGGCTCAAGAGCACCAAATGTGGGCGGTGAGAAAGAGCCGTCCAGAGAGCCTGTGTTGAACATACAACCTTCAGCACACTTAGATTTTACAGCTCTCAATTTATTTTTTACAGAAAATTCACAGTATGTTCTTTTAAGAGTTAACTCCACTAGAGTATTTCATATTTATTATCCACAAGGCAGGTAGCTTTTGTGGATTTTATATACCGATAGGCTGATGTAGAATATTAACATAATTTTCACTTAATTAATAATAATGAAATACAAAGGCAAGAATGATAAAATATCTCTACTTGGAGATAATATTTGGAATATTGAATATGAAGAGACTTCCCTGAGGATAGATAACCTTATACTGACACACTGGTGAGAAACATGTTTAGTGAGAAACATTTACTTTCAGTTCCTTATTATACATAGCTGATAAATATACCATAAAATTTTGAGATTACTTGAATATCTCATTTTTTAAAAAAAATAATTACGTCTTTATTAACAATCCTTTTTGTGGGGTATGGTGCCGCCAGGAGGTCAATCTGTTCCTGTGAGGCAAGTGAATCAGCAACCTGATGATGCCTTCAGACTTCCAGATATCCCAAAATTGCTACTGTGCCTTTGGCCAGACCCCAAAAACTTGGGGTAAAGTTTACCAAGAAAGTACATGACCAAAAGTTAGGTATCTGGGAGACACACCCACAAACCACCTCCGGCTCAGCTATATAATTGGAGGCATGGCCTCTCTGGTTCTTGATCAAACTGCTTAATGGCCATGATCCCAGAAACTCAGAAACAAATCTCAAAACCCAATGACTTTTGGCAGAAATGCATCCAGTCCTTGCAGTAAGTTACAGGCTCTGGGCCAGCCCAGGTGGGAATAAGTTTCATGCTTTGGCCTGTTCCCCTTGGCGGCCAGGTAGCCGCCATCCTCCAGAGGCCACTGGGCAGTCAGGTTTGGGCCCACAGTGATGAGATACGTGGGGACTTACAGGATAGGTATGGATCTAGCCCTTTCCTCCTCACCCCAACAAGACCCCGAGTTGCTGCCCACAAATGGCCTTTCTGGTTCTTGATCAAGCCATTTAATGGCCATGATCCCAGAGACTCAGAAACAAATCATGGAACCCGGCAGCTTTTGGCAGAAATGTGTCTAGTCCTTGCAATAGGTTACTGGCACTGGGTCACCAGGTGGGAATAGGTTTCGTGCCTTGGCCTATTCCCCCTGGCAGCTAGTGGCCACCATCCTCCAGAGGCCACGGGACAGTTAGGTTTGGGACCGCAGTGATGAGACATGCAGGGTCACACAGGATGGGGGTGGAGCTGGCTCTTTCTACCCG
The DNA here is from genome assembly GCF_029834395.1 of Sorex fumeus. Classification (NCBI taxonomy): domain Eukaryota; kingdom Metazoa; phylum Chordata; class Mammalia; order Eulipotyphla; family Soricidae; genus Sorex; species Sorex fumeus. The sequence continues at coordinate 8,731,548 of NW_026606111.1, forward strand.
TCCCAACAAGATTCCGAGTCGTCGCCCATGAACGTCCTCTCTGGCTCCTGATAAAGCTGCTTAACAGCCATGATACCAGAAACCCATTAACAAATCTAAAACCCAGCCGCTTTTGGCAGAAATGCATCAGGACCCCACAGTAGGTTACTGTCACCAGGCCATTACAGGGGGGAAAGGGTGCTGTCCCTCCATCTGCTCCCCCTAGGTGGCTTGGTGGCTGCCATACTCCAGAGGCCATTGGAAAGTCAGGCTTGGGCCTGCAATGACGAGATATGTTGGGTCTCACGGGATGGGGGTGGAGCCGGTCCTGTCCTCCCTGTCTCAATGAGACCCCAAGTCATCGTCCATGAACGGCCTTTCTGGCTCTGATCAAGCTGCTTAACGGCCATGATCCCAGAGACTCAGGAGTAAATCTTGGAATCCAGCAGGTTTTGGCAGAAATCCCTTCAGATTTAAGTGTTAAAATTTCAGAATTTCAAAATCGCGCGGCCACTACTGCAGCCACGCGACATTATATTTTATTCATAACCAGCAATAGAAAACAAATTGTCTACTGTTGCCTTTTCAGCAGATTTGAGTGTTGGGGTAAAATCTCAAGTAATAATGGTGGGTCTGGTGTCAAAATATTGAATATGATCAAAGTAGAGAGAGAGTAATGTGGAAATCATCTGCCCCACAGGTAGGGGGCGGGTGTAGGATGGGGGCATATTGGGGTTGTTGGGGGTGGAGAATGGGCACTGGTGAAGGTATGGGTGTTTCATTGTATGACCGAGACTTAAACCTGAAAGTTTTGTAACTGCTCTCTTGGTGATTCAATAAATAAAATTATAAAAAAATGAAAAAAAAAGAAAAAGAAAAAACATTCTTTTTGTTCATTTGATCACTCGACATCCTGTTACTCATCAATTTTCTTGAGCGGGCGCCAGTAATGTCTCCATTCATCCCTGTCGCACACCTGTGTAGCCCAATTGCTTCTGCTCATTCTAGAAACACAAAAAGCCACAAATCAATCGTTCAGGGTCTTGATGAAGAAGTCTGACCACCTCATAGGTGGGCGGCCACATGATCTTTTGACGTCCTGTGGAATCCAGTCAGTAATGGCTCTAGTCCAGCAGTCGTCTCCAAATCTCATTACGTGTCCAGCCCATCTTATTTTCGACGCCTTGGAAAACAAGACAGGGTCCTTGATTCTTGATCGTCATTGGAGGTCAGAACTCCATTTCTTTCTCTCATTTGAGTGAAGCATGATACTCCAAGCATAGCTTTTTAGATTTCTCTTTGGGAATCTAAGATTTTTTTTAATTGGATCACTGTGAGATACACAGTTATAAAGCTGTGCATGGTTGGGTTTCAGTTATATAATATTCCAACACCCATCCCCTCACCAGTGCATATTTCCCCCTGCAATGTGCTCAGTTTCCCTCCCATCACCCTCAAATCCCCACAGCCCCCCCTTATTTCTCTCTCTCTCATCCCTTCTGGGGTTTGCAGGACATATACCAAGAGGTTATCATGTTTGTTCCTTTACTTATTTTCAGCGTACTGTTCTTATACACAGTGATCATTTCCAACTAATAGTGGTTGTAGTGGTCCCTTCTCTATCCCAACTGCCTTCCACCCCAGCATTTGAGGCAAATTTCCAATCATGGACCAATTCTCCTGGATGTTGTTTCCACTGCCCTTGGATATTAGTCTCATATTATGTTTTTTTTAAATATTCTTCAAATGAGTACATTTATTCTATGTCTGTCTGTCTTTTCTTACTCATTTTACTTAGCATAATACTCTTTATATCCATCTATTTATAAGCAAATTTCATGAATTCATTTTTTCTAGAAGCTTCATAGTATTCCATTTTATAGCTGTGACATAGTTTCTTTAAACAATCATCTATTCTCAGACACTCTGGTTGATTCCAGATTCTGGCTATTGTGAATAAAACTGTTTTACAGAAAGTTTAGATGGCATTTCTGCTGTGCGTTTTGGAACCCCAGGATATATTCCCAGAAGTATTATTGCTGGGTTGTATGAAAGCTCAATTTCTAGTTTTTGAGGAATGCCCATATTTTTTTTCCAAAAAGGTCATTACTTCTGCTTATGTGAGCAACATGAAATTATCAGGATTATCTTTTGAGCAGGAGATATGATTCACCTATCTTAATTCAAATATATTATATAAATTTACACTAATAAGCAATTTTAATAAAATTTAATTATATTTGCAACTTGAGTCTTGATAATTTTGGCTACTATTATTGGCTCTAAGGATTAGAAATCATGATTGAATAATCATTCTCTCTATTGGCTTTCTCCACTCTCTGACAAGCTTAGCATATTAAAAATCACCCACTTGTTGGTTTTTGAATCTCCTTAGATACAAATAGCCTCTCTCTGCAACCTAGAAACCCTTTCTACCTAGTTCCATTTTATTTTTGCCTTACCCGTGCTCATGGCAGAACTTATGTTGATATCGTATATAGCTATTCCTTGGGAGTTTTTTTCTTTTGTCCCTTTTTGTTGCTTTTTGGGTCACACCTGGCAATGCACAGGGGTTACTCATGGCACTGCACTCAAGAATTACTCCTGGCGGTGCTCAGGGGACCATATGGGATGCTAGGAATTGAACCCATGTTGCCACTTGCAAGGCAAACGCCCTACCCGCTGTGCTATCGCTCCAGCCCCTTTTGTCCCATTTTCAGTATCTCCTTTTCCCTTTACATAAACAGCCTTGTTATCAGCCTCTATTTGTGTACTTTCTCAACTCTTCCCAGTTATCATCTCAGTTGTCTTCTTAATGGAATAGAACTCCATTTTCCTTCCTCAGTAGTTAAAAGAACTAATTTAAATATTAAAACATAAAGATGACATGTATCTGCCTTTGTGGAAAGCTGGTAAAGCATATAGGCATAAAGAAAGTCCATTTGCTGTAATTGAAGACACGGGCTGGCACCATGCATGGCAATCTCTTGGTATCCAGTGGATCAAGTGAAAGAGATTTACATTGTAGCTTGAACTTTTCACCTAGCGAAGTGATTTTAGACAAATTACTTAACCTTTCAGAGCTTCTATTTTCTCCTTATAAAATCTCAATAATATCTCTTACCTCCAAAGTTTGCTGGAAGAAATAGATATCTCAAAACCGAATACACGTTTAAACAGAGGGGTTTCAAGTGAAGGGGAATAGAATTTCTGAAGAAAGCATTCTTCATTCAGACAAAACTATGCCCAAATGCATACAATTAGTATTTTGTTTGAAATGAACAAAACTAATGAGTAGTATCATGACCCATTCAAAGATCCTTGTGAAAACTGAGAGCACTGCAGTAATTGAAGATATCAAATAGTCTCTTGTCATGTCATGAGTTCCAAATATTTTCATATGAAAAAATGCACATTTAAACACACACAAATTAGAATAACATTGCTTGTACATAAATTATCTAGCAATTATTTAACCTTTTTTTCTGATGGAAAGAATCGTTCAGACTAATTTTTATTTTCACAGTATAATTGCTACTCTGAATTCCAACCTGTGGCAGATACAATAGGTTGATTTACCTGGATTCATTCACACTGCTTTTGGCATAATTTTATGCTGGCCTGATATTCTTGGCTTAGTTTTATTTTTGGGGGTTTCTGGGTCACACCTGGCAATGCACATTGGTTACCTCTGGCTCTGCACCAGCAATTACTCCTGGCAGTCCTCAGGGGACCATAGTAAATGCTGGGAATCGAACCCGGGGTTGGCTGCATGCAAGGCAAATGCCCTAGTTCGTACTATCTCTGTGCTATCACTCCAGCCCCAGGCCTGATATCTTTTCCAGCTCATCTTATAAAATAATATACTTTCCACGCAACAGAGGACCCATGATGGAAATTTAATAGAAAATATAATGTCACCGACCGAGATCATACTGTTTCTGCTAGCAAGTATTTTTGCACAGTGTTTTTATACACTATAACAGCAGTTGGAATAACCTTGTCCTGAATCCATGGACGTCAAGGAACTGTGACCTGGGTAAACATTTGACTGGTTCATAGCAAGAAGAAGAGATGTTATTTTAGAAACAGCTGTTGTGGTCTTTCACAAACCCCTTTGTGCCCACAAAAGAGCAAAGACCATAAATCTTCTGTAAAGCATTTATATTTTCAAGAATCTATTCCTAAAAACTTAACTGGGACCTGAGACTCCAGAACTTCCATCTCCTTTTAAAAAATGTTTTTATCTTTATTGATTGAAGCATAGTATTATATAATACTTTTAATAATGTTTTAATATGTGCATAATTCCAATACCACGCCTGTAGGATTACATTAGTTTGTTCTTCCTGCATAGTTTCAGGTAGTTTAGGTTTATTGAGTTGCTCCCATCACAGTGTTCCCATTCCTCTGTGTTTATTTGTAGCTTCTTTCTTTGTGCTCTGTTGACTTGTAAATACTGTTTTTCTCTTCTCTTTAAGTGCTTTGCATAGTTTATTCAGAGCAATGTTCTTTTTGTATGAACACAAGAAGACAGTAAATGCTATGTTTTTATAATGTGGGAGTTTATTGACTCTCAGTGACATTTTCCTCCTAGGCATCTGTTCTTTTGACCTAAGCCTCAGCTCCCTTTACTTCTTGTTACCCCCAAAGGCAGGGTCCCTAAGAACGTGGTCATGGACAAATGCTGTCCTGATCCAAAAAGTAATAACTAGATTCGTAATCTGTTAGGGTTAGGAATAATTAATCTGGCCTGAGCTCTTTAGTCTGAGTGTGTGGCAAGATGTTCCCAGGAGAGCTGCACTACAAGCCTCAATGTATCTCTTACAGTGTCCATAAAAATATCACTAATATTAAAGATGTTTACTGAGTTATTGGACTGAGTAAAGTAGAAAAACACTTTAAGAGGTATTTTTCTCCTGGGAGGTCAGAAAGGGCTTTCACCCTTAGGTGGTGTTTCTGCCCTTGAACCTGATGGGCAGTTAGGAATGGCTTTCTTATGTTGATTTGGCTACCAGACTGGGTGTAGCTCGGATTAGAGTGCTGGAGTCAATGAGTGGGAGAGAGACAGGAGTTGGGGAAAGATGAGAAAGAGACCAGGGCAGCAAGATGGAGCGCTGAGAGACTAGCAAGGGGGACAGAGAGAGAGAGGATGTTGAAGAAAAATAACAGGAGCAGGCGTGTGGAGAGAGAAAGCAGGGCTGCGAGATGGAGCATGGAGAGATGAGCAGGAGAGACATGAGGAGATGGGAATGAGTGGCAGTGTGAGACTAGAATGAGAGGCTCAGAGAGACTGGAACAGGCCTTGGGGAGAATGGAATAAATGGCAACTGATCAATCAAACAGCTTGGCCCTTGTTTCCTCCACTGCCTGATCCATGGCCGGGGCCACCCCAGCTGGACGAGTGGCCTGCTCCCCCCTCTACCCCCCTGAAAAAGGTGGGAGGGAGAGCTGTAGGAGCCTTGCCTGGCTGTCCTGGGAGATTATACACACACCCAACTGTTTTGCAATTATTCAATGGCTCTTATCCCATTCATTGATTTCATTCTATGGAAATAGACTGTTACCCCTCTAAAGACACCTTTTAAATGTTTGAACATAGTAGAATTTGATAATTAATTGTATGTGTCCATATGTACATATATTCAGTTGACTTTGAAAATTTCTTATCTTCAGAATAATGTTTTTATTTCTGTAACTTTTTATTTCTCTCTCTCTTTAAAAAGCCATTAGTTTGGGAGCCAAATCCAATGGTGCTCAGGGCTTACTCCTGGCTCTGCACTGAGGGATCACTTCTGATAGGGCTCAGGGGACCCAATGGAGTGTTGGCAATCAGATTCAGGTTGGCTGCATGCAAAGCAAGCATCTGACCACTGTATTATCTCTCTGTCTCCAAAATTTTCTCTCTCAATAATAATTTTAGGTCATTTCAAATATAAAACATTTTAATGATAAGGAATTCTGAAGAAATGATTTTACTGTAGAAAAAGTAAATTTACAGTGTTTTTTTTTCATATTCCTCCTATTATAATCATTTTAATGCAGGAAGAACAGTGGAATCGAAGAGATGTGCCTAGAGCCGGAGGTTCTTTGTCCTCTTAGCTATTTCTTCGACGTTCCTGAAGGCGTTCCAAGCTGCTCTCTTTCTCATGCGCAACTCAGGTGCCAGGTCATTCATCATGTTGACTTCTCGACCTAGGTACACATAACTGTTGCATTTGGAGATGGTTGTCCCATTGAGAGTGAATGGAAAGTCAGGAATGAGACTATTTCTCATAAACATTATCTTTGTTAGATTCAGCTGTAGTCCGGCCCTTCCACACTCACAGTCTAAGTTGGCTAGCATTTGTGCCACTTGGCTGATGTTTGGTGTTATAAGAACAAAGTTATCAGCGAAGCGAAGGTGGTGTAGTTGCTGACCATCTATCTTCACTCCCATTCCTTCCCATTCCAGTCATCGCATGGTGTTCTCAAAGGTGGCACTGAAGAGGCATTAACATATGCCTCAGAGACCTCTCGAGGGTGGCGCTGAAGAGGCACTAACATACCCCTCAGAGACCTGGGCCCTATGCAAACAGGATGAGAATGTTATTCGGGTATCCCAAAGAGGAATCAGAAGAGCTATGCTTGGAGTATCACGCTTCACTCAAATGAAAGAATCCGAAGTTCCGACCTTCATCGACAGTCAAGAATCAGGGACACTGTCTCATTTACCATGGCGTCGAAAATCAGATAGGCTGGACACATAATGAGATTTGGAGATGACCGCTGAATTAGAGCCATTACCGACTGGATTCCATGGGACGTCAGAAGACCATGTGGCTGCACACCTACGAGATGGTCAGACTTCTTCATCAAGACCCTGAACAATCGATTTGAGGCTCTGTGTTCCTAGAATGAGCAGATGCCATTGGGCTACATTAGCACGCAACAGGGATGAATGGAGACGGTACTGGCGCCTGCTCGAGTGAATCGATGAATAATGGGATGTCAAGTGATCAAGTGATAATCATTTTATATATGCACATATCCTATGTATAAAGTAAGTAAAAGTAAAGGCCTTCCCGTTGATCACTGATTTGCTCGAGCGGGCCCAGTAACGTCTCCATTGGAGACTTTGTTGTTACTGTGTTTGGCATATCGAATACATCACGGGGAGCTTGCCAGGCCCTGCCGTGCAGGCGAGATACTCTCAGTAGCTTGCCGGGCTCTCCAAGAGGGGCGGAGTAATCGAACTCGGGTCGGCTATGTTGGCTGCATGCAAGGCAAACGCCCTAACGCTGTGCTATCGCTCTAGCCCTGTATCCTATGTATAGTACATATAATACTGTCTGTGTACATATATATCTGTTTTTAAAACAATATTAAAATTGGCTAACAGATGAAAGGAGTGAATATAGTAAAATATCAAGATAGAAAGGTGGTAGCAAAGAGAAAGTTTTTAAGAGTTGTGAAATTAATACTAGCTCCTCTTTAGACTGGCTGATTGAAAACACTAAAATAAGCCAATAAACTCTGTGAACCTAATATCAAAGAATCGTATGAATCAGCATAAGAATATATAGAAAGTGCAGAATGCGTACTTTACTTCATTACTGAGTGATATAATGTATAAACATACACTTTGCTCGATCAAATGGATGAACAACAAAAGGACAGTACAGTGCTAGACAACTCTACGTAATTCTAAGTAATTCAGAGTGTATATATTCCTTGAAATAGTGCTGTGCTATTGCCCCTTTCCAGCTACTCATGAAGGAAGTTAGGGGCATGTCCACCATCTCAAGCTAAAAGTGGAGTCTTGTAAAGCAAATTATTTCGGAAAAATTGTTTTGTTTCCTGAAATTTGGTGGCATAGAAAAACTAGAGACTTTCTAAAATTTGAGACAGAGTGCATGATGGCAGAAGAAAGATTTGGAAGGGAAAGAGAAAGAAATGGGATATCTGAGTCAATATAGCTACCTCAAAAGATAGTACACCCACCCAAGGAAGTCAATATGAAGCCATCTTAATATAGAGTAATACCTAAAAAGGATGATGGTTTAAGGGAACCAAGACCACAGCGTATTACTAGTTGCCCAAGGGCTCTTACACTGACAGTGTAGCCAGTAGTCATGCTAACTGACTCAGAAGATCTTTGGGAAGTCTGCACTAGAAAGGTACCAATGAGGCCAGAAAGATAGTACAGGTGTTAATGTGTGACCTTCCATGTTGCCAACCCTGTTTGATCCCCAGCACATATGGCAATACGGGTTGAGGGGCATCATTACTGAGCACATAATCAGGGATAAATAACCCTTGAGCACTACGGGGTGTACCCCTGCCTCCTTCCACCCCTCCCTTGCCCCCCTCCGCACACACACAAAGGAAAAATATCAGATAATCCAACAAAACTAAGACAAATGACATCTGTGTTGGTCAATGATTGGAAGCTTGCCACAAGTGTGTGTGTGGGGGGCGGGGGGTAATGGGCACACATGGTAGAAGAATGTACCAGATAACTTTCATTATCTGTATTGCAAAACATAATGCCCAAAAAGAGAGAGAGAGAGAGAGAGTGTGTGGGAGAGAGAGAGAGAGAGAGAGAGAGAGAGAGAGAGAGAGAGAGAGAGAGAGAAGACAAGAAGAAAATTGCCTGCCATAGTGGTAGGTGGGGGATGGGGGATGGGGGTGGGTAGGAGGAAAAGTGGGACCACTGGTGGTGGGCAAAGTACACCAGTGAAGGGACGGGTGTTGGAACATTATATTGTATGACTGAATCCAGTGATGAAAAACTTTGTATATCACCGTGATTTCATTAAAAAATACATAATAAATAATAATAAAATAGTAAAAGAGAAATTTAAAAAAAGACACCTGTGGTTTTGCTGCTCATAGCACACCAAGGCAGATGGTCATTGTACTAGTGTGTGGTGTTTGAACACAGTAAAGAAGATGGACTTGAAACTTTTAGACTTTCACTCTACTCTCACTTTTTGGGATGCACAGCAGAGGCAGGGACCAGTTGGGAACGATTATTTATTTATGTTTTTAAATTTTATTTTATTAAAGCACCATAATTTATAAAGTTAATAATAGTTGAATTTTAAGTATACACTGTTCGAGCAATGATTCCGCTCCTAGTATACCAGTGTAAAGTCCCTTCCACTGGTGTCCCCAGGTTCCCTACTCCCATCCCGCAGCTTACACCGTAACAGGCATGTTTTTAAGTTTGGTTGTTGAAGTTTAGATCTCATGACCTCAGTCTTGCTCACACTTTAGTTTGGATATATAGCTTTATCACTCCACTACAACACTGATGTACCCCCATCCCCTTGAACCATGTTTCCCTTCTGTCTCTCTTTACTTCATCCCCTCCAAATTTATTTCCTTTTCTGTCCTCCTCCCTATGTTCTGAGATCAAAGGTAATCTAAGAAATCCTCTCATTCGATACATTTCATTATTTTATCCATTTTATTCTAAATTGTACAGGTAAGTGAGAAAATCATGTATTTGTCCTTCTGCAGACTTACTTAATTTAACATAATATCTTCCAGTTTTATATTCATTGCAGTGTGATGCATAGTTCTGTCTTTCCTTATAGCTGCATAATATTCTATTGTGGTGAACAATTATTTATTTATTTATTTTTTGGTTGGGACATACCCAAGGGTGCTCAAGAATTACTCCTGGCTCTGTGCTCAATGATAACTCCTGGGAGGCTCAGTGGGCCGTATGGCCTGCAGGAGATCAAATCTAGGTTGGCTGCTTGCAAAGAAAAGGCCCTACCCATGGTAGTATTTCCCCAGCCCAAGGGACCAAGATTTCAAGTGCTCTAGTAGATTCAAATATAATGCTCAATTCAAGATGGTTAGGGTTGGGGGGGGGATATACTGGAAACATTGGTGGTGAAAAATTTGCACTGGTGGAGCATAGGTATTCGATCATTGTATGGCTGAATCTCAAACATGTAGCACTGTAGCACTGTCCTCCCGTTGTTCATCGATTTCTCATGTGAGCCCAGTAACGTTTCCATTGTGAGACTTGTTGTTACTGTGTTTGGCATATCGAATATGTCAGTATAGCTTGCCAAGTTTTGCGATGCGGGCTAGATACTGTACCTTATGGATTCCGGTCTGGTGTACAGGTCTTTGATCCATTTTGATCTTACTTTTGTACATGGTGTTAGGCAGAGAACTGAGCCCATTTCTTTGCATGTAGCTATCCAGTTTTGACAGCAGCATTTGTTGAAGAGGCTTTCCTCGCTCCACTTCACATATCTTTCTCCCTTGTCAAAGATTAGATGATCACATATTTGGGGGGAAGATGACACTATATTCAACCCTATTCCATTGGTCTGCAGCTCTGCCTTTTTTCCAGTGCCATGCTGTTTTAATTATTACTGCTTTGTAGTAGAGTTTGAAGTTCGGGAGGTTGATTCCTCCCATAGTCTTTTTCCCAAGAATTGCTTTAGCTATTCGTGGGGGCTTATTGTTCCATATGAATTTCAGGAGTGTTCCATTTTTTTGAAGAATGTCATGGGTAAGAGAAGGAAGACATGGAGGGTGCGGGATCCCGGAGGAAAAGAAAAAAGAAAAAACAGGTTCCAAAAAGAGCCGAGAGCACCGGGAAGTTCCAGATGGAGTAGGCGCCGCATCCCGCCTCCCCCAGATGGAACCCTGGTGACCAGAAGCCTCTACAAACACAGCTCGAGTATGCGGGAACGAGGACTTTTTCTCAAATCTGCCGGACTACACCTCCCAGGTAACCTCTGATCCCGGAAGTCATGCCCACAGCCCGCCCCCCAGCGCCATCTTTGAAACGTTCAGAATAAGAGAAGGAAGACATGGAGGGTGCGGGATCCCGGAGGAAAAGAAAAAAGAAAAAACAGGTTCCAAAAAGAGCCGAGAGCACCGGGAAGTTCCAGATGGAGTAGGCGCCGCATCCCGCCTCCCCCAGATGGAACCCTGGTGACCAGAAGCCTCTACAAACACAGCTCGAGTATGCGGGAACGAGGACTTTTTCTCAAAACCGCGCGGCCGCTTACGCGGCCGCGCGACATCTCTCTATATACAAAGTGTTCAATGAGAAGTAAACCACCCAATCTTTCTCCCTGAAAATCAGAGTTAAGTTTGGAGCACGGCCACAGCCCCAGAAACACAAGGACTTAATGCAGAAACCAGCAGCTTAGAGCAGAAAAGTGAACGGACGATGCGTTAACCCAGGCCATCATTTCTGCCCAGAGGGGAAAAGGGTGTTGCCCCATTCGCCCTCTCTTCTCTGGAAAGAAGGATGGCGGCCGCATGGGAGCCTTGTGGACAGCAGGTATGAGCCGGGGGTGTGGGGGCGACTAAAACCTCATGGGAAGGGGGGCGTTCCAGTCCGTCCTTCACGCCCTACCGAGGTCACCAGTCACCCCTCACGAGCGGCTCTCCAGCACGGCCACGGCCCCAGAAGCACAAGGACTTAATGCAGAACCCAGCAGCTTGGAGCAGAAAAGTGAACGGACTATGCGTTGATCCAGCCCATCAAGTCTGCTGGAGGGGAAAGGGTGTTGCCCCATTCGCCCTCTCCTCTCTGGAAAGAAAGATGGCGGCCACATGGGAGCCTTGTGGACAGCAGGTATGAGCCGGGAGTGTGGGGGCGACTAAAACCTCATGGGAAGGGGGGCGTTCTGGTCCGTCCTTCACGCCCTACCGAGGTCACCAGTTGCCCCCCACGAACGGCTCTCCAGCACGGCCACAGCCCCAGAAGCACAAGGGCTTAATGCAGAACCCAGCAGCTTGGAGCAGAAAAGTGAAAGGACTATGCATTAATCCAGGCAATCATTTCTGCCCAGAGGGGAAAGGGTGTCGCTCCCTTCCGCCCTCCTCCCTCTGGAAAGAAAGATGGCGGCCACATGGGAGCCTTGTGGACAGCAGGTATGAGCCGGGGGTGTGGGGGCGACTAAAACCTCATGGGAAGGGGGGCGTTCTGGTCCGTCCTTCACGCCCTACCGAGGTCACCAGTTGCCCCCCACGAGCGGCTCTCCAGCACAGCCACGGCCCCAGAAGCACAAGGACTTAATGCAGAACCCAGCAGCTTGGAGCAGAAAAGTGAAAGGACTATGCATTGATCCAGGCCATCAAGTCTGCCGGAGGGGAAAGGGTGTTGCCCCATTCGCCCTCTCCTCTCTGGAAAGAAAGATGGCGGCCACATGGGAGCCTTGTGGACAGCAGGTATGAGCCGGGAGTGTGGGGGCGACTAAAACCTCATGGGAAGGGGGGCGTTTCGGTCCGCCCTTCACGCCCTACCGAGGCCACCAGTTGCCCCCACGAGCGGCTCTCCAGCACGGCCACAGCCCCAGAAGCACAAGGGCTTAATGCAGAACCCAGCAGCTTGGAGCAGAAAAGTGAAAGGACTATGCGTTGATCCAGGCAATCATTTCTGCCCAGAGGGGAAAGGGTGTTGCTCCCTTCCGCCCTCCTCCCTCTGGAAAGAAAGATGGCGGCCACATGGGAGCCTTGTGGACAGCAGGTATGAGCCGGGGGTGTGGGGGCGACTAAAACCTCATGGGAAGGGGGGCGTTCTGGTCCGTCCTTCACGCCCTACCGAGGTCACCAGTTGCCCCCCGCGAGCGGCTCTCCAGCACGGCCACGGCCCCAGAAGCACAAGGACTTAATGCAGAACCCAGCAGCTTGGAGCAGAAAAGTGAACGGACTCTGCATTGATCCAGGCCATCAAGTCTGCCGGAGGGGAAAGGGTGTTGCCCCATTCGCCCTCTCCTCTTTGGAAAGAAAGATGGCGGCCACATGGGAGCCTTGTGGACAGCAGGTATGAGCCGGGAGTGTGGGGGCGACTAAAACCTCATGGGAAGGGGGGCGTTTCGGTCCGCCCTTCACGCCCTACCGAGGCCACCGGTTGCCCCCCGCGAGCGGCTCTCCAGCACGGCCAGGACTCCAGAACACAGAAACCAATTTCTTAACTATCTGACTTTCAGTAGAAATACTTCCAGGGTCAATAGGTAAAAGAGCAGAAATCCAAAACCAACATTTAATTCTTGAACCCAGCCGTAGAAAGCAAATCACTTCACAATGCTTTTTCAGCATGTCTGATTTGGGGGGGGGGGTAAACTCTAAATAATAGTGGTGAATCTTTTATTGAAACAATGAATCTAATCAAAGCAGATAGAGTGTTAACTAGAATTCATCTGCCTCACAGGGACGGGGAGGGGTGGGGGGTGGGGTTTTATTGGGGTTCTTCATGGTAAAAAATAAGTATTGGTAAAGGGAAATGTGTTTGATATTTGCATGACTGAGACATAAACCTGAAAGCTTTGTAACCTTTCCCACAGTGATTCAATAAATAAATAAAAAAAAAAAAAAAAAAAAAAAAAAAAAAAAAAAAAAGAATGTCATGGGTATTGTAATAGGGATCTCATTGAATTTGTACAATTCTTTGGGAAGTATTGCCAATTTGACAATGCTAATTCTCCTGATCCATGAGGAAGGGATATCTTTCCATTTTCTTGTGTCTTCTTTTATTTCCTTAAGTAACGTTTTGTAGTTTTTTTGTACAGGTCCTTTACTTCCTTAGTTAAGCTGATTCCTAGGTACTTGATTTTCTGGATACACAATTGTGAATGGGACTGTTTTTTTCCAAGTCACTCTCTTTTCTCTCACTATTTGCATATAATAAAGCCATTGATTTTATAGCCTGCAACTTTACTATGCAAGTCTACTGTTTCTAGGAGTTTCTTGGTAGAGGTTTTAGGGTTCTCTGCGTATAGTATCATATCATCTCTGAATAGTGAGAGCTTGATTTCTTCCTTTCCTACCTGAATGCCCTTAAAATCTTTTTCTTGCCTAACCGCTATTGCAGCTATTTCCAGTACTATATTGAACAGCAGTGGAGAGAGGGGGCATCCTTGTTGCGTCCCTGATCTTAGAGGGAAGGCTCTCAGGTTTTCCCCATTGAGGATGATGCTTGCTGTAGGCTTGTGGTAGATGGCTTTTACTATATTGAGGAAAGTCCCCTCTATCCTCATTTTGGCAAGGGTTTTCATCATAAACGGGTGCTGGATCTTGTCAAATGCTTTCTCTGCATCTATTGATATGATCATATGGTTTTTTACTTTTCTTTTGTTGATATCATGGATTATGTTGATTGATTTCCAAATGTTAAACCATCCTTGCACCCCCAGGATGAATTCCACTTGGTCATGGTGTATGATCTTTTTGATGAGTTGTTGAATTTTATTTGCTAGTATTTTGTTGAGAATCTTCTCATCCGTGTTCATCAGAGATATCGGCCTGTAGTTTTCTTTTCTTGTGGTGTCTTTGTTTCCTTTTGGTATTCGAGAGATATGGGCTTCATAGAAACTGTTTGGGAGAGTTTCTGTTTCTTCAATTTCCTAGAAAGCTTGAGAATAACTAGCAATAGGTCCTCTTTAAATGTTTGGAAAAAATCGCTAGAGAATCCATCTGGACCTGGGCTTTTGTTTTTGGGAAGACTTTTGATTAAGGTTTCAAAATCTTTGATGTTAATAGGACTATTCAGGCACTCTAGATCTTCTTGATTCAGCCTTGAGAGATTATAGGAATCCAAGAATTTATGCATTTCTTCTAGGTTTTCTTGTTTCATGTCATACAGACTTTCAAAGTAGTCTCTGATGATCTTTTGAATTTCTTTGGTTTCTGTTGTGATATCCCCCTTCTCATTTCTGATTCAGTTTATTAGGATTATCTCTCTTTCTTTGTGAGTCTTGCTAGTAGTTTATCTATCTTGTTTATTTTCTTGAAGAACCAGCTCTTGGTTTCCTGGATCTTTCAGATTTTTTTTTTTTTTTTTTTTTGGTTTCCATGTTGTTGAATTCTGCTCTAAGTTTTATGATCTTTTTTCTTTTGCTTGGTGTAGGCTCCTTTTGTTGGTCCTTTTCTATGATCTTGAGCTGTAAATTCAAGTTTTTTTTTTTTGTGGGCCCTTTCTTCCTTTCTAAGGAATGCTTGCAGAGCTATAAATTTCCCCCTTAAAATATGGCTTTAGCTATGCCCCATAGGTTCTGGTAGCTCGTGTCTTCATTCTCATTTGTTCCCAGGTATCTTTTCACCCTTGACTTCCTTCCTGACCTACTTGTTGTTCAACATTGAGTTGTTTAATTTCCAGGTGTTTGATTTGGTTCTCCTTGTCTGTGTGTGATTGACTTCTATCTTCAGTGCATTATGATCTGAAAATATTGTTGATACTATTTCTATCTTCCTGATTCTTTTGAGGTATGTTTTATTGCCTAGCACATAGTCTATTTTGGAAAATGTCCTGTGTGCACTGAAGAAGAATGTGTATTCTTTCTTTTTGGGGTGTAAAACCCTGTATAGGCCTATAAGCCCTCTCTCTTCTATTTCTTCCTTCAAAGCCAATGTTTCCTTGCTGAGTTTTGTTCTTGTTGATCTATCCAGAGGTGATAAGGCCATGTTGAAGTCTCCAGCTACTATTGTGTTGCTAGCAATGTCCTCCTTAAAATCTGTTAGCAGTTGTTTTAAATATTTAGCTGTCCCCTCATTAGATGTGTATACATTTAAGACTGTGATTTCTTCCTATTGTTCGTACCCTTTGATGAATAGAAAATGGCCTTTGCTGTCCCTTCTAGTGTTTTTCAACCTGAAATTTATGTTGTTAGACATAAATGGCCACCCCAGCTTTTTTGGGGAACTCTTTGCTTTTAGGATTGTTTTCCATCCTTTAACTTTGAGCCTGCGTTTGCTCTGACTGTTTAGATGAGTTTCTTGTAGGCAGCAGAATGTTGTGTTCTGTCTCTAATCCATTTTCCACTCTTTATCTCTTAATTGGTGAATTTAGACTGTTGACGTTTAGAGAGATTTTTGTTATGGGTTTTTGTGTCATTTTTCTGTAAGGGTTTATTGTGCTTGTAGGGTTTGCCTTGTCTTATAGTGGTCCCTTTAGCCCATTTTTTTAGGTTTGCTTTTGAGTCTATGAAGGTCCTTAGCTGCTATTTATGCCGAAAATAGTGTACTGTTCCTTCGAGTTTGAGTGAGATTTTAACTGGATAGAGTATTCTTGGTGAAGGTTTCATTTCAGTGAGTTTTTTCACTATATTCCACCACTGCTTTCAGGCTTTGAGGGTTTCCACTGATACATCTGCTGTGAATCTAAGGGGTGCTCCTTTGTATGTGATATCCTTCTTTGACTTTGCTGCTTGCAGTATTGTGTCTCTATTGGTGCCATCCATCATTCTAACTATGATATGTCTTGGAGTGTTTTTGTTAGGGTCTCTTTTAGCTGGCACTCTTCGGGCTCCTTGAATCTGAATGACTGCATTATCCAGCTCTGGGAACTTTTCAGCAATGATTTGTTTAACCGTTGGTTTTTCATTGGGATTATTTCCCTCCAGTGATTCTAAGTGTTGTTCCTCTTGAAATCATCTCCTAGGACTCTGATTCGCTCCTGAGTCATTTCGAGGTCTCTTGCCATTGTTTGTTGTTGCCTGCAGGTTTGGTGCAGCTGATCTTCCAGCTTACTGATTCTGTCTTCAGCTGTGGCCATTCTACTGTTGAGGGCACAGACTGAGTTTTTTATTTCATCTACAGAATCTTTTCTTTGTGACATTTATGTGCGTAGCTTTCCAATTTCTGCTCTCATTTCTTCCCGTAATTTCTCAATTGTTCTCTCAAGTCCTCCTTTAATTTACTCAATATCTGTCTCACGGTTTCATTGAGTTCATTGAACATCTTAATTACTTCATATCTGAATTCTTTCTCAGAGAGGTGCCTTAGGTGAGTAACACCTACTGCGGCTTATGGACTCTTCATCATCCTCCTCTCGTGGTGTGGATTTGCGTTGTTTCTTCATGTTGGTGTGGAGGTATGGAGATTGAGATTTACGAAAGATTGCTGGGTATGGATATACTACCTGTGGCCGAGTCACTGATCTGGGGGTGCAAGAAGCGATTTTTACATTTTTTGAGGTTGGTTTTGGGCAACATCTATTGATGCTCAGGGGCTCTGTGCTCAGCATCTATCCTGGAGGTGTTCAGAGGAACAGATGCAACACCTGTGACTGAATGCAGGGTTAGCTGCATGAAAGGCAAATGCCTTAACACTCTCACTATCTCTCGTAGCCCAATATTTACCTCTTCAAATGCTTTACATTTAAAAGTATTTTAATTTAAACAATTAACATATTAAAACTAGTATGTATTTTAAATTTGCGAAAAAATCTTAATTTGAGCCTAGTCACATAGTGTTTTAAGTATTCAGAGCTATTGCATAGACAAAATAAACCCAGATTAAATTTTCTCTAACTCTCTTTAAGAAATGAGCGAATTGGGCTGGAGAAATACTGCAAAAGGATATGTATGGAGCTGACTTGCATTCTTATCTGAAGCACTATATATGGTTCCCTGAGCTTCAGTATGCGTTCCTTTTAAACACAGAGCCAGGAATAAGTGCTGACCATCAACAGGTATGCTCAAATACTTGCTTCTCCCAAAGAAATAAATAAGCATTACAAAGAAGCCAGAAAAATAAAAAAGAAAGATGGGAAATGAAGACAAAGGAAGTGAACGTAAACAATGGTGAACAATGGTAAACAATTGATGAAGGAGACATTACATTAAGATCATTAAAATGTTTTGTAGCTATAATATGATAAAATTAATTTAAAACATTTTATAAAATCCTTAAACTTTTTAACCTAATAGTTGCTTTAATTTAGTTCCTATATCTGATAAAGTGTCTAAAATATGTAAGTGGAAACTTGGCAATGCAGATGAGATAGTATGAATACTAATAGTGTTAATCTTAGTGTGACTGTGCCCTGGAATGACATTTGCCACAACTATATTCAGAGGCTCTAATCCAGAAAACATAATAAGAATTCACAGATTTTTAAGTGAATATACAATGTATTAAATTTCCATGACGACTGTAACAAATTACCACAATCTTGGTGATTTAAGACAATGGTAATTAATTTGCTCTTTGTCCTGGAGGCTTGGAAAGCAAAATCAGTATCACTGGGATGAAATCAAGCTGCCATCAGCCCTGTGCTCCTTCCAGAGGCTCTGCGGGAGAATACTTTCTTCATCTTTTTCAGCATTCCTTCCTTTGCAGTCATTGGTCTCCAGTATTTATCTCTGCTCACATCACCTTCTCCTCTTCTGGTTAATATTTTTGCTTCTGCCTGTGAGAAATACCGGTATGCATTTATTTTACAGGATCACATAGAAATGCACTTAGGGTAGACTTGTATAATTTTGGAACATCTCCGTTTCTGTAATAAGGCTGCAGTAACAAAGTCCCTCAAACTGTATGGTTTAAGTGACAGAACTGTCTTAATACTATGAAACCTAAAAGTCTCAGATCAAGAGGTCAGTATGACTGATTCCTTTCAAGGACTTTCCATCACTCTCTATGAGATTCTGGGGGTATACAGACAAACTTTGGCATTCCTTGGCTTATATGTGCCTCACCTTGATGTCTGCCTTCATCCATACAGGCAATTCTTATATGCTTGTTTTTTTCCAAGGTTTCTCTTCTGATAAGACAAGTCATACTGTATTTGGGTCCAAGGATTCAAGTATAAACTCAATTTAAGTGAATTCTGTAGTAGCATTCCTATGTCAAATAAAGTAACAATCTGATGCACCAGATGGTTAGAACATATAAAGTTTTGTAGGCTATAATTCAAACTACAACAATGCTTGTCATCTAAAGTTTCTCATTACTCAAAGATTCCAAGATTGGTAACATTCACAAGTGACAACATGATATATCTGTGCCCATTATTCAGCCTAATCTAAATAAACCTTTAAAATAAGATTGCTTAATTAAACTTGAACAAAGGATGGAGGATAAACAGGTTGAAATTAAAAGTTCAAATTCTGAGTTTTTTCTTTTTCTTATTATTTTTTTAGACAGGTGTACCGCACCAGTCACCTCTGCTACCTCCACTACCCAGCCGCCGCCATGCTCCAGAAAGCAAGGCTACAAAGTGGCCGTGTGACACATCATAGTAAAAGTAAAGTAAAGTAAAGGCCCTCCCGTTGATCATCGATTTGCTCGAGCGGGCCCAATAACGTCTCCATTGGAGACTTTGTTGTTACTGTGTCTGGCATATCGAATACTCTTGGTAGCTTGCCGGGCTCTCCGAGAGGGGCGGAGGAATCGAACTCGGGTCGGCCATGTTGGCTGCGTGCAAGGCAGATGCCCTACCCGCTGTGCTATCGCTCCAGTTTAATACCCATCTTCCAGGATTGCAGCACCATTTTTGATAGGGTTCAAATATGGTTTGAACCTTGGGAACACCTGCAAGGGCGATTAGAGGCCACCCTAAAAGCCTCTATCCCTCTCGGAGAGCTGGGAAAGCTACTGAGAGTATCTCGCCCGCATGGCAGAGCCTGGCAAGCTATCTGTGGTGTATTCAATATGCCAAAACCAGTAAATACAATGGGTCTCATTCCCCTGACCCTGAAAGAGCCACCAATATGGCAGCATTAAGAAAGATGAGGAAGGACAGGATGATAAAATCTCAAGGCCGAACTAGGCTGCCAAAATAAAGACAAAGATGACTATTTGTACTTTCAATGCACGTATGCTGGCATCAACTGCATCCATCGAGGACCTGATGGTACAAATGCAAAAGATCAAGTACGACATCATTGGTCTGACTGAAACAAGAAAGCATCAATCACATCACGCCATTTTTGACACTGGAGAAAAACTGTTCCTCAGAACATGAGACAAAAGAGGTGTTGAAGGTGTCAGTGTCCATGTCAACAGGAACTTGGCCAGGATCATTTATTCATTTGAATGCCTAACAAGCTTAATTGGATGATTACACTTGAATAGATAGAAAGTGCCGGCAGTTTCTATCTTCGCTTTATGCACCAAAATCCAATTATAATGACAGAGAATTGAGAAGTTCTACATGGAGCTGGAGAAGTTTTACAAAGACGACACTTTCTACAAGATCATTGTCAGAGACTTTAATGCCAAGATAAGACAGAAGATCAGCCAAAGAATTCCACATTGGGACCCATGGCCCAGAATGGAACAGACAGGGTGTGAGACTGTCTGAGTTCATCATGTCGACCAAGATCATCTGTGGTAACTCACAGTTCCAAAAGGCTGAATCTAAACGTTGGACTTGGGAGTCTCCCAGTGGATGGTTCCACAATGAAATTGACCACATTATATTCAATCAATGGTTTTGCTTGACAAATGTTGCTATTGTTCCAAAATTCCAAACGGGCTCAGAGCACCATCTCCTTCATGCAAAATTCTACTTATCAGAGCAGGGATAGAGGGCTGCAAAGTTTAGGAAGAAAACTCCCAGAATGACCACCAACTGGGAGCTCTTTGACACTGTTGAGGGAACATGGGAAGATTCCGTCATTGACAGTATTGACTAGGAATATGATCAACTAGTTTAGCATCTCCATGATTGTGCGAGTAATGCCAAGAGAGTGATAGTCACAAAAAAGCACCTGTCTTCGAAAACTCTTGAGCTTATTACCAACGTGGCTTGGCGCAAGCCTCAGGCAACTGGAAGCGAATGTCCTAGCTTGCCATGCAGTGTAGAGAAACGATAAAGGAAGACCTCAAAGAGAGAAGAGCAGCAGTGCTGGCAGATGTGGCAGAAGCCTGGAAAAGCATTTGCAACACCCGCCTGTCCTTTGCCAAGTGCAGGACCAAGATGACTGCCCTCAGATGTCCTGATGGATCTATCACATCTTCCAGAAGGGCAAGGGAAAAGATTATCCATGACTTCTACTTGGATCTCTTCGATAGCCACGTCCACCTACCCACATACCAAATTCCATAGGATGGATATGTTGTTCCCAACATTCTCCTTCTGAAATTCGACACGCCATTTTGTCAGTAAAGAAGCAAACAGCACTTCGCACAGACAAGGTCAGACCTGAACACCTGAAGAACCTGCTGTCAGTACTCATCAAAACACTGGCTCGGCTCTTCACACACTTCCTGCCTGAATGCAAGGTTCTGTCCTAATGGAAAACCAGAGAATTGTACTACTGTACAAGAAGAGAGACATCCACGGCATTGGCAACTATCGCCCAATCTGCCTATTGTCTGTCATCTACAAGCTGTTCACTAGAGTCATCCTGACTAGGAGTGGCAGAACACTCGATGAAGGACAACCATGCCAGCAAGCCGCGTTCTGAAAAGGAATCAGCATGATCGACCATATTAACACGATAACCAAGCTCATTGAGGTTTCTCAGGAGTTCAAGATGCCACTCTGTCTAATGTTCATTGATTTAAAGAAGGCCTTTGATTCTGTTGAGGTGGAGGCAGTCATCGAAGCCCTAGCCGAACAGGGTGTTCAAACTCAATAGATCAGGATCCTCCAAGAGTTGTATTATGAATTCACTACCAGGATCTCACCGTTCTACAAAGAAGTGATCATCCATGTCAAGAGAGGGGTTCAGCAGGGTGATATACCATTTCACCAAAACTCGTCAGTGCCACCCTTGAGAACATCATGCGTTGACTGGAATGGGAAGGAATGGGAGTGAAGATAGATGGCCGGCACTACACCACCTCTGCTCGCTGATGACATCGTTCTAATTACACCAAAGATCAGCCAAGTGGCACAAATGCTGGCCGACTTTGACTGTGAGTGTGGAAAGGTCAGACTGCAGCTGATTCTCCTGAAGACATTGTTTATGAAAAACGGACTCATTCCTGATATTCCATTCGCTCTCAACAGAACAACCATCTCCGAATGCAACAGTTATGTGTACCTAGGTCGAGCAGTCAACATGATGAATGACCTGACACCTGAGTTGCGCAGGAGGAAGAGAACAGCTTAGAATGACTTCAAGAGTGTCAAAAAATAGCTAAGAGGACAACGAATCTTTGGCTCCCAGCACATCTCTTTGATTTCACTGTTCTTTCTGCATTAACATATGCCTCAGAGACCTGGGCCCACAAAAACAGGATGAGAACGCTATTTGGGTTTTCCAAAGTGGAATCGAAAGAGCTATGCTTGGAGTATCACGCTTCACTCAAATGAGAGAAAGAACGTGGAGTTCTGACCTCTGTCAGTGGTTAAGAATCAGGGATGCTATCTCGTTTGCCGAGGCGTCGAAAATCAGATGGGCTGGACACGTAATGAGATTTGGAGAGGACCGCTGGACTAGAACCATTGCCGACTGGATTCCACAGGACTTCAAAAGATTGCATGGCTTCCCACCTACAAGATGGTCAGACGTTTTTGTCAAGATCCTGAATGATCCGTTTGTGGTTCTTCGTCTTCCTATAGCAAGCAGATGCCATTGGGCTACACTAGCACATTTCAGGGACAAATGGTGATGTTACTGGTTCCCGCTCGATCAAATCAATGAGTAATGGGATGTCAAGTGATCAAGTGATTATTGTTTTATATGAAAAAAAATCCCATTTCTCCACCAGTGTAATTTCCCAGCACCAATGTCCTCAGTTTGCCCCCTACAGTGCCAAACCACCACCGACGCCAAACATCCTCTATGCTACGGATCTCTCTTCTCTCTTTCTTCTCTCCTTTTAGGCGTTATGGTTTGCAATACAATGTCTGCGTTTTAACAAATTATTAGACACTGACTTCTTCACATGTACCTAATTTGCCCAAGTGTCTCTAACTGCTCCCTTCTACTACTTGCCTTCATGAAGCATAATGCTATATCTCTCACAGTCTCCTGAAAGTACTGCGTAGAGAAGCAGAATCACTTTTCAAGCAAGAGTATCCTATTCAAATTTGAAGCTGGTCCTGCATTCAATGTAGCGTCTCATCTTGGTAACTTAGTTTCGAGCGAGGATGCAAAACATTGGAGAAAGTTTTAGTTTTTTTATATCCATCACTCTTTCATAAGAGGAAATCAAGAGGGAAGACAAGTGCTCTACTGTAATACTCTTTTAATTTTAGTTTCTGGGATGTTTCCTGCCCTTTCACTGGCCCACTGTTATGATAGTTCTAGTCCTGGTAAATAGTTTTCAAGATTTTGGAATGTCCTGCCTGATAAGAAACTGCTTATATTCTATTCATGTCTGTGCTGTATTATTTTGAATATTGGAGAACCTGAAAACTGTAATAAGCATGACCAGTTTATATAAATCAGATATAAGTGTTCAGTAGCTACATAATTAGTTTCAATAAAATCTATGAACATCATACTTTAGGTGAGAGCTCCTCACTGGCAATAAGCTTTGCATGCTACACAATTGTTACTGGAAGAAGTGAGAGCTGGTTATGTGACTAGTGAAAGATTAAAAATTGGAAACTCACTCCTGGTTCTCCTGGATTCCACCCTATGTGCCTTTTATCTCAGCTGAATTTCGGATGTGTCTTTTCTTGATAATGAACCATCATATGGGAATTTCAAATTTTCTTAGTGTTGTGTATACTTTCAGAAAATGAGAAGACATGGGAATGAACTTAGAAATCCTTAACCTGTTCATATCACTGCCACTGTCACTGGCACTGTCCTCTCGTTGTTCATCAATTTTCTCGAGCGGCCCCAGTAACGTCTCCACTGTGACACTTTTTACTGTGTTTGGCATATTGAATACGTCATGCATAGCTTGCCAGGCTTTGCCTTGCAGGCAAGATACTCTCGGTAGCTTGCCGGGTTTTGCCTTGTGTAGCTTGCCGGGCTCTCTGAGAGGGGCGGAGGAATCAAACTTGGGTCAGCCATGTTGGCTGCATGAAAGGCAAACGCCTTACCTGCTGTGCTATCGCTCCAGCCCACCTGTTCATATAATGCTTCAAATATTTTTTCACATAAAGGCAAATTTAAAGCAAACCTTAATATATTTAAATCAAACCTTAAGATATTGCCTATCACATTTTTCTGATATTTCTAATCATATTTTTTCTGATATTCCTATTTTCTATATTCCTGTTTTTTCAGGTTTTCCTATATTCATGTATTCCTGATATTCCTAATTCTATTCAGTAGACATTATGAATATTTGATTGAACTTGCAAATTGAAAAGTTAAAGCATTACTATTACAATTTAATGATATACCTCTGTTGTAAGGCAAGAACTTTGAATTGGATATTAAAATCAAATTTCCATTTTAACACTGATGAAATGATTTCTGGAAACCTACAGTAAATTATTTAAACTTCTCTGAAGGAAGGAAAAATAATTTGTATTTAATATCCTCCAAAAATCTTTGAATTTTATATTAAGAGTTTAAAATGTATTATGTATTTTTATATTCTATAGTACCTCAGGCATTTTAGCTTGATTTTCATTAATTTTTTCTAGTTTATCTATCCTAGAATTTATAGTTCAGGCATAAAATATGAAATGTTATTTTCATACGATGTGCTTTTCAATATGTAATACCAAAAATATTGATTTGTAAATTTTAAGTAAATACATATTAATTATTCTTAAAATCATTTCACATATATGATTGTCAGCTTATAAACTTACTGTGAATATCTGAAAAACAAAATTTGGCTTTTATAGTTTTTAAATATTTTTAAATTAAAATTGGCTGGTTTACGATGCTATTTATAAATAAGGTTTTTTCATGTACATAATTTCAACACCATATCCATCACCAGTGGTTTCTATTTTTAGAAGTATTTGTGTTCTTCCTGTAATTGTAACTTTATCTTTTATTTCTAGTTGAGATATCTGGACTGGAGCAATAGCACAGCGGGTAGGGCATTTACCTTGCACGCAGCCAATATGGCCAACCAGAGTTTGATTCCTCCACCCCTCTCGGAGAGACCGGCAAGCTACCAAGAGTATCTTGCCCCTCGTAGCAAAGCCTCGCAAGCTACCCATGAAGTATTCGATATGCCAAACACAGTAACAAGTTTCGCAATGTTACTGGGCCCGCTGGAGCAAATTGATGAACAACGGGAGGATAGTGATAGTGATAGTGAGATATCTATTTCTTTTGTACATCCATTAATAGCTACAATTCTCAGAGATTTTGCCTATTAATCTGAAACAAAACAACTTAATTAAAAATTGAATTTCACTGTGATTAGTTTTTCAGTATATTAAAAAAAGCAAGAATTGTTGGATTTTTGTGTTTTGTGGCTGTATTAATAAAAAAAGTCTTGAAACTTGGAATATCCATAGATATGCAGCATTTTATCTTTTTAGTTTTCTTTGTTCATCAGAGCCTGGCAAGCTCCCCGTGATGTATTCAATATGCCAGACACAGTAACAACAAAGTCTCCAATGGAGACGTTATTGGGCCCGCTCGAGCAAATCAATGATCAACGGGAGGGCCTTTACTTTACTTTACAGTTTATATTACAGTTCACAGTTAGGTTTTATCATCCAAATATTTGTTGTTTCCCTCTGTAACACAAGCCCTGAGTTCAATACTAGACACTTCACAGATATTTAGGCACTGGCAGGTCTGGGCCCGATTCCCGCCAAGTGCAGATGCCTCCAGCAACATAGTCCTGAACCATAAAATCCACAATGCTAGACAGAGGATGGCACAAAGTGGTCCTTAGGTCCCCTACCCACTGCTGAGAATAAGTTTTAATTCTAATATAGTCACTGTGAGCTCTTTCTACTATTTTTAGATTTATCCTTTCCGCCCACATATCCTTGTTTCTGTGATCAATAACTAGTTTATCTTTATTTTTCCTTTTTGGGTCACACTGGTGATGCACAGGAGTTACTCCTGGCTCTGCACTCAGGAATTACCCCTGACCTTGCTTAGGGGACCATATGAGATGCTGGGAATCGAACCTAGGTTGGCCACATGCAAGGAAAACGCCCTACCCACTGTGCTATTCCTCCAGCCTCTGGTTTAACTTTTCAGTTTTCTATTCATCAATTTTATATACAGGTCACACTTAGGTTTTATCATCCAAATTCATTCATTTTTCATTCATCATCCTGTTATTCGTCGATTGCCTCGAGCAGGCCCCGGTAACGTCTCTTTCATCCTAGCCCTGAGATTATATTCAAGTCTCTTTAGGAGAATGAGACCCATCATTGTTACTGGTATTTGGCATATTGGGTACGCCACGGGGAGTTTGCCAGACTCTGCCGTGTGGGCAGGCTACATTCGATAGCCTGCAAGTTTGTCCAAAGTAGGAATGAGATAATAAGATGTCATAAAAAGATGTCCTGATAAGATGTCACGCGGCCGCATTTACGGCCGCGCAGTTCTAGGAGCTGGATTTTATAGTCTCTGAGTCTTGTCCGTTGATGGGATTACACAGCGCCGGGAGCCAGGTGGTGGGTGTGACCCCCGCCTACTGGAATTTGGAGGATCTGGCTGGAAGATGCTCGACTCCAATCCGAGTAGGCTTGGAGATCTCGGCCCCGGAACCCACGTGGCTTTGTCCCTCTGCCAGTACCTTCATGTGTGCGGAGAGTGGTCTCAGCATGGTGGTGGCTGGTCCTGGAGGTCTTTGGCTGCCGGAGCCCTGGTCGGGGCGGGGAGGAAAGCTCAACCCGCTCCCCTCCAAGGGGCCCCGGTGAGGAATAGCCAGGCGCGGGGTCAGGATATTCATTGTTTTTCTCTTTTTTCTTTTTTTTATTGTCATGATTCCCTCTATCTTTTATCTTCCCTCTATCCTTTGTCTTTTCTAATGTCATAATTCCCTCTAGTTGCTTCTATTTTGTTGCAAGAGGAAATTATTTTATTTTTGATAGCTTATTAATATTCCATAGTACCAAATTTTCTTTATCCAATGATTTATCAAGACACCTACTTGTTTCATATTTAAGCTATTGTAAATAATTCTGAAATAAGCATTGGGGTGTAGATAAAATCCTTTATTTATTTATTTTTGGCCACATCCAGCATCCAGGGGCCACTCCCAGAAATACCTGGATGACTACGAAGCTGGGGATTAAATCCCTGATTCCCACATGCAAAGCAGATGTTCCAGAATTTTGCACTATCTCGGTGGAACTTGCATATAACATTTGTGTTAATTCATTTCATATTCTGTAGCTAGCGACCCCAAATATAGAATTTTTAGACTAGGTCATTAATCCGTGAATCTATTTTTATTTTACAAGTAGGCAGTTTTGATTACTGTTACTTTTTTTTTATTGAATCACTGTGGGAAAAGTTACAAAGCTTTCAGGTTTAAGTCTCAGTCATGCAATGATCAAACATATTTCCCTCACCAGTACCTCTTTTTCACCACCAAGAACCCCAATATACCCCCCTCCCACCCCTCCCAATGCCTATGAGGCAGATTAATTCTACTTAACACTCTATCTACTTTGATTACATTCATTATTTTGACAAAAGGTGCACCATTATTATTTAGAGTTTACACCCAACAATCAGAACTGCTGAAAAGGCATTGTGAAATAATTTGTTTTCTACAGTTAGTTATGAGAACCATATGATGTTGCGTGGCTGCTATTGCAGATTGCTAATTTTGGATTTCTGATATTTTACTTTTTAAGCCTGGAGTTATTTCTGCCAAGAGCCAGATAATTACGAGATTGGTTTCTATGGCTCTGGAGCCATGGCCGTGCTGGAGAGCCGCTCCTGGGGGGCAGATTACTGTCACTTTGAATGTAGTTTGAAGTGAGTTAACACAATGCTTTGTATTATTTTTGTACTAAACCCTTAATTGTTATAAAATGTACCTTACAGAAACTATAAATCACGATATTTGTCTTTCTTTTTACATTGTTGACCACACCTGTTTGCACTTTGAGGTTGCTACTACTTCTGTTATTAGGATCATTCCTGGTAGTGCTCAGGACATCACATGCAGTGCCAATGATTAAACCAAGGTCGGCTGCATGCAAGACCCCTTTCCTGTCTCTCTGACCCTTACTACTTTTTATTAAAGCTGTCTTTTAACTAAATTAACATAAATATAGCTATTTTTACCTTTGTAAAATTACTGTTTGCCTTTAGGATTGTTTTATTAACTTTAATTTTGAAGCTGTATTCATCTTGAAAATTAAGATGTGTTTTTTAGCTGTAAGAAAAAGTTGCATCAACCAAGCTCCCAAAAGGAGAGAGAGAACAAATGTGGTAGGGAATGCCCTGCCACAGAGGCAGGGTAGGATGGGGGGGTGGGGGGTGGGAGGGATACTGGGATTAGTGATGGTGGAGAATGGGCACTGGTGGAGGGATGGATATTCGATCATTATATAACTGAAACCCAAGCACAAAAATTTGTAAATCTACAACTGTACCTCATGGTGTTTCACTAATAAAATTTTAAATAAATAAATAAATAAAAAGTTGCATCATGCTACTTGTCCACTCTCACATTCATGCCTTTTAGTTGGTGAATTCAGATAATTAACATTTAAGGTAATTGTTGAAATATAAACTTTATTGATTTAATTAATTTGTTTGCATTAAATTTTCATGCTTTCTCAACCTGTAATTCAATGTCCTGTAATTCAATTCTCTCACTCTCTCTTTCTCTCTCTCTTTCTCTCTCTCTATATATACATATACATATATGCATATATGGTGTTTAGTTACTTTCTCCAGTTTCTTATGTTTTTCTTTATAAATGTTACATGACTGTCTAGAGTTTATTTGTAAATATCTATACTAGTAGTGTATTAGATAAATTGATCGTAATACTGTAGAACTTTTCTCTCTCCCCTTTGTCTCACAATGTATAATTGATATATTACTATTTCAAAGTCGAATGTTCTTTTTGTTTCATAAAATAACCTTTACTATTTCTTGTAAGACTTGGTTTGGTGGTGAATAATCTCATTTATGTTTATCTCTAAAAATCTATGGTGTTTATTCAACCTTAAATGATAGTCTGGCACTATAGAGCATTCTCAGTTGAAAATATTTTTCTTGGGAATTTTGAATATCTCAGCTCATTTGCTTCTATTTTATACGGTTCTTATAAAAATTTCAAGAATAATCTTTTATATAATTTGTTTTTTCTTAGATGTTTGTAATATTTTGTTCACATATACTCGAATTTTGATACTTTATGTTAACTTTGTAATTTAGGTTTATGTTGTCTGGGACACTTTGAATCTCTTGTATTCGATGTTTAATTCTCTTTCTAAGTTAGGAACATTCTCAGCCACTAATTCTTCAAATAATTTCTTCCCCATTCTCTCTCCCTTTCTCTCTCTCTCTCTCTTTCTCTCTTGCCTCTGTGTTTCTATCTCTGTCTGTCTGTCTGTCTGTCTCTTGCTCTCTCTCTCTCTCTCTTTCTCTCTCTCTCTCTCTCTTCCTCCCTCCCTCCCTCCCTACTGGAACACTGTATGATATACTTTTTGATGTAATAATGTAGCTTTATGCTGTTTTCACATTTTAAAATGATTGTTTTCATTGTTTTCTGTTATGTTTGGTTATCGTCTCCTACCATACAGTTCAAATTACCTGACTGTGTAAACTGTTTCTTAGTTATTATGTTAAGATACCCTATTGTGTTATTTGCTATTAGTTTTTGATTGGAAATCAGGGCAGGATCAGGGAATTAACCCATGACCTTACACATAAGACACATGTTCTTGCATTAAGTCAGATATTCAGTCCTCTCATGGGCTCATTAGGTTAAATATTTTATTTTTTTTAAGTTTGAAGCTTATTTATTTGTTTGAAGCTTGCGGTTTGATACTTATTTGTTTCATTGTTATATTTTGGTTTGGAGTGACAGTTAGCAATGCCCAGGGTTTACTCCTGGTTCTTCACTCAGAAATTACTCCTTGCAGTACTTGGGGGATCTTCTGGAATGCTGGGGGATCAAACCCATGTTATCCACATGTAAGACAAGAGCCCTATTCTCTGTACTATCTCTCTGGCCCCATGAGATTTTCTCTAAGGTTTTTGTGTGTGGGGAGGGGCAGGTGGGGGCTCTATCTAATGGTGCCAAGGGGCTACTCCAATCTTAATGCTCATGGTTCACTCCCAGCAGTGCTTGAGATATCATGTGGGGCTTGGGAGGCCATGTGGATTGAGCCAGGCTCCTAATCACATAACACATGTGCTCAACCATTTCGGCTATATCCCCAGCTTTGTTTGAAGCTTTTAAATAAATGGAAATTTTGGTTTTGTTTTGGGGTCACGTCCAACAAGTGCTCAGGGCTTACTCCTTGCTCTGTGCTCAGCAATCACTTCTGGGGTTGCTCAAAGGACGATATGCATTGCTTGCAATCAAATCCAGTTCAGCTGCAATCAAAAGTAGCACGTTGCCTTGTTTAGCATTTCTTTTGTCTTAGGTTAAATCTATTATCTCTCATATTGGTTTTTGTTTTTTATCATTTTTCTAATTTCACTTAACATAGCACAGCGGGTAGGGCGTTTGCCTTGCACGCAGCCAACATGGCCAACCCGAGTTCGATTCCTCCGCCCCTCTCGGAGAGCCCGGCAAGCTACCGAGAGTATTTGATATGCCAGACACAGTAACAACAAAGTCTCCCATGGAGACGTTACTGGGCCCGCTCGAGCAAATCGATGATCAACGGGAGGGCCTTTGCTTTACTTACTTATTGTTATAACTGCTTTTTAAAACTTATTCAAGTGGGCCACTCAGTTCTGTTGCACTTGAACTTTCCCCGGGTTTTTGTTTGTTGTATCATTTGTGGAAAATGTTTCTGCTTCCTGGTGTTAAGATTTTCGCATTACCTACTGTGTGTTGAGTTCAGGTGATTGTTTTCACTTGGCTTGCTGTGTACATCTTATATCAAAATTGTAGGCTTCAGGATATAATCTGTGCAGTACATAAGTTCATGTACTAACATTCCTATGACTGTTTAGACAACTAGAGCCTGTGCAGGGTATAAGCTTAGGCAAGAGATTGAGGAGAGAGAGAGAGAGAGAGAGAGAGAGAGAGAGAGAGAGAGAGAGAGAGAGAGAGAGAGAGAGAAGGTTATTATAGTTTCTCATGAATTCAAGTCTCTAAAGGAGCTAATAGTGTTCAAGCTAAGCCAGGTTAAATCTGCAACTTCCCTCTCTTCTGGGTATATTTAATAGTTTAGGCTTTCCCAGCCTCTCCATGTTAACACTCTTTTTGGTATATTCCTGAGTTTTAGCTTCTTTTGCCTACTAGCTATTTTAAAGGAGTGTCTATAGAAGGGATGGTCTGTTTATAGATATAACACAAATAAAAACAAAGCACTGGCCTAACTTAATATTTATTGTGTGTATTTTCATTCAGATATTTTGTTAAATATGTTGGATTAGAGAACTGTCTTACATTTTTTTCTATATTAGTTCTTTAAGCATAAAAGGATCTCTGAGAAATTTATTTGTCTGTTTATACTCGCATGAGAAGAGATATGGAGAGCAAACTAGGGAGAGATTGACTCTGACAGTCAGGCTTTTCTATTGCTATGCTTTTCACTCACAAGGACCAAATGACATCCTAACCTAACTTTAATAAAATCCACATTCACCTGAATGGCTCTAAGAATGTTTTCCATTATAAAATAACAACTTCAGTGTAAGTTCAGGGGTTTAAAAAGTTGTATGCCAGTCATTCAAGTTTATATAATAGGAGATGAATGACAAGTGCCCTTTTGATAAGATCCAAATGAGAACTGCATACTTCATTGTCATTTCTCTCTGACAATGAGATTTTTTAAAGATTCTCCACAAGGGCCCTTTGAGGATTTATATTCCTATGGATGTAACTGGACTTGATGCTCTCTTACATATATTTCTGCCATATAACTTATTTTCATGGGTTTATATGAGTTTAGGAGAACAAATTTGGATCAATGTATATGGTTTGTTGAAAACTCATGCCATTTATGAATTTCCTATAACTTTAAATAATGACAATTTGGCTTTTACTTTTTATAATCATTTCATTCATTGTCTCAGATATTTTTTTCTGGATTCCAGGGGTAGAGTTTTAGAAACTCCTTTTCTCCACTACATAATTTAGTAACGTTAATAAACTTATCTACTAGCTGAGCACCATGTTAAAAATCCCGTGCACAATTTCTTCAGAGCAGTATTTTATTACCAGTTTTACTGTAATGCAATATTAATATAAAATTATGACACTTGGAACTATAAAGGCACTATTGTGAATTTATAATAATATTTATACAAATAATTAAACTTTCATTTTATTGAATAGGACATTTCTATGCAAGGAGATCTTTTGCACAAATTAACTAAATAAAATTAAGAGACCATATTTCCCACTGAGTTCTGTATCTGAATTCTTCTGGTTGCACTGCAGAAAAATCAGTTTCAAATATTGTATCTGTCATCTGTACTTCATATCAGGGAATTAATCAAACTGATGGTGGGGAGAGTTTTTTGAATGTTCATTATTTCTGCTATTAATTTTTAAGAGCAGCAAATGTTGCAAGTCAATAGCATCCATAAAAATTGATTTATTGTGCAATTTACTTCTTACTCCTGGAAGCCAAGAGCATATTCTGTGTATCCAATGCTTTCTATTTCTA
The DNA here is from genome assembly GCF_029834395.1 of Sorex fumeus. Taxonomy (NCBI): domain Eukaryota; kingdom Metazoa; phylum Chordata; class Mammalia; order Eulipotyphla; family Soricidae; genus Sorex; species Sorex fumeus. The sequence continues at coordinate 8,763,886 of NW_026606111.1, forward strand.
AACCACTCTATCCACATCCATTTTTTTAAGATAAATTATTTAGAAGAAATAAATGTAATCCTGTTTGAATTCCACTGATTTGAATTTTTAGGAACTGACCACATCAAGGAAATGTGAAATTTAGCATGAAAGAGAACTGCATACAGAATCAATTACATTGTGAAAAATCACAGGTGTGTAATTTACATGAAAAAATTCAAAAGATTCTTGATCAATCGCATTACTTCTCTGATACATACTTCTCCCACATTACACTTTATAGTGAGTATTTTGGACCCCAAATCCCGACATTATGCCCCTTGATGTGTCAGTTAAGGCATATTTAGTCTCTCTTCCACATGTTATCTGCCACTAATAACCATGAAATATATTTGCACTTGAATTTAAGAATTGAATTTGGAAATGATCAATTTTATTTAAGTTATAATCATGACTATAAATAGATAACTATATTTTCTTGAACAACTCTTAATCTAAGATCCATTGTATTCTTTGTAATATATGGTTTATGAAATTTATTTTACAGTTCTTTTTTAAGAATTAAACAAGGAAGAAGAATAAATGTTTATAAAAGTATTCACTGCAGTTCTGTTTGCTAAATGTGATTCATCTTCCATTCAGGTACAGTCAACCCTCTTGTCTGTGGTTTCATTGGTTCGAAAATATTACATGAAACATTTTCATATATAGAAATTCTTTATGTATATAACTTCTATTGAAATTATTGTTTGAATTGTTTAATTTTATAAGTATATCTTATTATAAATTTTGTCACAGGCTTGTGTGTATTGAAAGAAACCTTAGTGTATGTAAGTTTTGTTACTAGTTACAATTTTAGGTATCCACTAGATGTTTTATCATATATCACCGTAGAATAGTTGGGTCTATTTTATGTCCTTTTGTCCCAATGATATAATTTGATTATGAGAAGTAAGAACATTTTCTAAATTCTATCTATATTAGCTAGTATTTAATTATTTTTTTGTTGCTGGCTGTTCATTTATGTCCCACACCCAGCAGTACTCAAGATTTACCCCTGGCTCTATGTTCAGGGACCACTCCTGGTGGGATATGGGGGACTATATGTGGTCCTTTGCCAATTCCATATTGACTCAGATCACGCAAGGCAAATACCATAAACACTATATTATCGCTCTTACCCAAATATTATTAGATCGTTAGCAACAATGATTATTATAACTAAAACGTCTGAAATTCAGGAAACCAAAAGCTTCTAAATAGTCCGTCAAAGTGCCAATATAATGATATAAAATCTTAAATCAGTCAAACAAAGCTTTGTGTTGCCCTTACAATAATTTGCCTGCCTGCTTCTTACTATAAAGAATTTTATTCCCTCCATTTAAAGTATTTTCCCTCTACTCTATACAGATTCAATATTAGCAGTGCCTTTCCTTCACAAAACACTCCTTAGGATTTTCAAAACTAAAATGTGTGATTTTTATGTGAGTTTTGAGGAGTGAGATTGAGCAAGACCCTGGTCAGCTCCTGACAGATTGTCACTGAAAATGGTCTCCATGTATATCTGTCTCCACTTTGTTAAGTAATTAAATTAGCAACTGGTTCTCAAGAAAGGAGCTTCATATCCAATCAGATACCTTCCTCTACTTACAAAATCCACACAAAGACTGTGAGAAATACAGGGTTATTATCCAGACCTGGTAGCATCATACTTTATCTTGAGTATTTTGAGTATTTTCTTATCATTATTTTAATTTGTAACAAAATAATAATTATATTCATATCCATAAAGATGAATAAGTAGAGAAAAATAACAAAGAAGATTAAAAACTTAGGAGCTCAAAGGTTGGGCACCACTTTTATTATTGAAAACATATATTGTCTAGTGGATCACAATCATTAGATAATATCAGAGTCTGACTTTTTTTAGAGCATGCAGAGATTTAAAATGAGACTAAAGTTCAATATGCTAGCAAGAAAAATGATATTGATATAATGATTTAATGGTATGCAGATTTAATGTAAAAATGAACTATGAACAAAATAATACTTCAATTATTCCCAAGGGAATATTTTAATGTTATTAAAACCAAATTAACATATTAGAATACGGGTAAAGAGAAGTAATGGAATGTAATGAGAAAAACATAATAGAATGTATTTGTATGAATCAATATGCGTGTACTAAGAATTTTAGCAAGAAGCAATAGAAGTTATAAAACAAAAACAGTGAAAAATACCTAATACAGTAAACTTTTCCAAGATGATCAAAGACCTATTGCTGCAAAATAAATGGTCACAAACCTGGTAACTCAAAGCAGCACAAAAATATTATCTTACAGTTTAGTGTGTTAGAAGTCTGACAAGTATCTCAATGGAATAAATCAAGGTGTCAGCAAGGCTGCATTTCTTTCTAAACGCTAAGGGAGGATCTATTTTGTTGCCTTTACCAGCTTCCTCAGGTCACTCACATTATTTGGGTCATGACTCCCTTCCTTCAAATTCAAAGCCTCCTTCTTGTCCTACTTCTCTTGTGTTTCTTCTCTGACAGCAGCTAAGAAAAGTTCTCCAATTTTAATGCTCTTTTTTATTATATTAGATCAACCTGAATAATCTTTCTACCTCAAGTTCCTTAACATGATCCTACCTACAAAGTTCCTTTGGCAGTAGGTAACATATTCACACTTTTCCCAAATTAGGGTCTAAACATCTTCAAAGGATTACTATTTTGTTAATCACATTCCACGTGTACATTTGGGGATTTTACAGTAAGTCTAAGGCAACGTGTGTGTGTGTGTGTGTGTGTGTGTTTCCTGAATTACAAGTCTAAAGAGGAAATCTAAGAATCATTGAATTTTTAACTCTGGATAGTCAATAATCTGTTGCAGAGAGTTATTTATATTTTAGTGGTTGGGCACAAAGTGATAAATGCATTTGGAGACATGTGAACCTATACTCCTATAACATATATGGTGTTGTAGACCAATGCTACTTGAAAAATTCAGACAAATAATAAGATGTCCTAGTCATGAAAGAAAAATATCACTAACACAGAGGCGGTGAAACACTATAATCAGGAGAGTCTCAGATTGTTTGTGGTAAATAACACAAGATGATGTTTTACTTTTTATTTTTAATTTTAGGTACCATGAGCCTGGAAAGCTTCCTGTGGCGTATTAGATATGCCAAAAACTGTAACAAGTCTCACAATGGAGACATTACTGGTGCCCACTTGAGCAAATCAGTGAACAACGGGAGGACAGTGCTACAGTGCTACAGGCACCATGATTTACAATTCTGTTGCAATACTGTTCTTGACAGGGTTTCTGTAAGCCGCTACTTATCCCATCCCTTAGCCTTCTATTCCCCTGCAGAGGTAACAATATGCTGCTTTAATACCATTTTCTTAGTAATTTAAAATATGAAATTACTTCTTTCTTAGATAAAATCCACTAGGTTTTTCTGAATAAATATATTTTCTTTTATCTATAAAAACTCAGTTTTTAAAAAAATTTTTGTTTGTTTTATTTTGGGGTCATTCTCGGCCCAGCATTGCTCAGGGGTTACTCCTGGCTCTCACTCAGGAGTTACTCCAGGCAGTGCTCTGAGTTATATAGAGGTGCCTGGGATTGAACCCGGATCAGCCACATGCAAGTCAAGTGCCCTACCCACTGTACTGTCTCTCCATCCCCTCACGTTCATTTCTGAAGCTCTATCTTCTGAAACTTTAATGCCTAATCCACTCAGAATCAGTAGATGGGAAAAGAGAAATAGAAAGCAGAGAAGATTGTGAGGATTTCATGAGGTAAGTTTAAACACAGAATTCATTACTTACATCTAATGTTCTGTCACCCACATGACCACTGTCTGCTCCCCAGAAAGCTGGCAAAGTTCTACCGGGGAAGAAATACAGTGGGTCTCAGAAACCACAGATCTCTTTACAGGTAGCAAAGTGGCTCAAAGGATAATAGATGCATCCGTGAATCAGAATTCATTAAAAGACAGATGTACCCCATTTCAAAAAACACAACGCTCATATACAATAGCTGAAAATTTTTTCTCAGGAAAGCAGAACATGGATATCAAAATGAACATGCAAGAACCAATTATCACAAATAGAAATTTTAACTCTCAAAATTTTTCTAGGTATAAAACTTAAAAGCTAGTTTTAGAAACTTTATATAGTAAACTAGAATAAAATATCCAGAATATTAGATATGGTCAGGCATAACAAGTTAGGAAACACTAAGTAATCACATGCAATAATGACAAACAAAGTTATCTTTGGAAAATACTTCAACAGGATTCTCTGTGAGAACCTGGCTTTACTTCTTACCTCTGTGACCTTGAATAAGTAATTTAGCCTTCCAGTAATTTTTTTAGTTTAGTAGTAAAAATGGAAATAATTTTAATACGTATCTCATAAGTTTGCAGCAAAGACAAAATTAAGTAATTAATATAAATAAGCATGGCGAACATTTATAAATCATATCCTAAGTACTGGAGCAATAGCACAGCGGTAGGGCATTTGCCTTGCTCGCAGCCAACATGGCCAACCCGAGTTCGATTCCTCTGCCCCTCTTGGAGAGCCTCGCAAGCTACCAAGAGCATCTCGCCCGCACGGCAGAGTCTGGCAAGCTCCCCGTGACGTATTCGATATGCCAAACACAGTAACAACAAAATCTCCAATGGAGATGTTACTGGGCCCGCTCGAGCAAATCGATGAACAATGGGAGGGCCTTTACCTTTACCATATCCTAAGTACAAAACACTTTCAATATATTACTCTAACACTTGACATACATGCTATTTTATAAATTAAAGTCACTGATATCAAGGATAAAATAAGTGTAAGATCACCAAGTATTTATAAATCAAACATTATTAGTAAAATATATGTACATATATTAACACTAATGGATATTCTGATACTGCTGTTTATATTTGACTGTTATGATAATTAAATAAATAACTAACTGAACTTTAAGTGTTAATTACCATCTTTTCCATTTCTTGATATTATAGTTGGATCTTTTGAAAACCTGCATTTATTTTTTTTCTTTCTTCGGTTTTATTGAGATATAATTGACATATATCACTGTATAAGCCTAAGGGACACAACATTATAATTTGACTTACATATATTGTGATATGAGTAACAAAATAGGTTCAACTGATCTCCATCTTATCATAAAGATAAAATTAGTTATATATGTATATTTTCCTTGTTACAAGAGATTATTTGTAAATAAGTATTTAAAAACTTACTTCTTTGTTCTCTATCCCTCAGCAGTATCAGCTGTAGCCATCTTCTCAGTATCACTCCTACTACTTATTTCTCTCAAATTGGAAGCTCATATTTTTTTAAAGTTCCCTCCAGTATTTTATTTATAGTATCCATTTCTTCATTATAGTTTCACTGCTTTAATTTTTCTAATTTGAATCATAATTATTTTCTACTCTTAGACTTTTTGCTCCTCTGGAGTTTTTCATGTGATAATTATCCTGTGTGTGGTATCCACTGACTCTATCCTGTAATTTATTTCTTAGGTAATTTGTAGCTCCTCTCTTGTGAGCTTATGATCCTTAGTTCTTAGTCTGATGTTGATTTGCTTTTCTTGGAAGCCTGGAGGCATGAAAGTGCCTTCAGAGCACTGCTGAGGGGAGACCTCCTTCATGAGGGGACTGAGGTCCTGGACTAGTTTGCAATATTAATTTCAAATTGTAGTTAAATTATCTAGGTGTCATACATGTGGGTCTTAACAATAAGCATGGTGAGACTGAAGTTTGGACATTTTTCTTTCTTCTAAGTATCTCTATGTGAGGAAGCCTCCCTATCACTTCTTAAAAGAGGATGCATCTCATCTATGCTCCTGGTTTCTATAGACGGCTCAATTCGGGTTCCCAGTCTTCCCTTTCATTGGACTGAAGCCACATATCCTAATTCAAGAAGTTAGGATTCCCATGCTTGCACATATATCTGTCATTAAAAGTACTGTAAATAGTCAATTTGTTCTCAGGCTAACTATACTGCTTTTGATTCTTATTAGCAGAATTCGAGATGCTCCTGTGAGCACTCCCCCATCATTCCTGCACATGTGTATGTGTGCATGTATACGCACTTTCTCTCTCTCTCTCTCTCTCTCTCTCTCTCTCTCTCTTTCTCAAATGGAATGAGATTATTGTTCTAAAATTAGTGTCCTCCCTCAATTTTTCTTTTTCTTTTGTAGCACTGAGTAGGAGTATAGAATCATCTCTGTCAATTCAATCTCTTACTCAGAGATGTTCCCAAAATTGTATACTAGAATGATGGAATTATGGAATTTGACAATAAGAGCACCATAAACAACAGTGACTTCATTCCACTTGGTTTTCCACACACATAACATTAATTATAGAATATTATAAGGTATGAAAATTGTGATAGATATATAAGGGAGGAAGCTAGTTGTGTTCTCAGAATATACTCACTAACAATATAAAAATATACACAAGGAGCATAGCAAATTCAATTCAGTGTGGTAGTTAATTATTAATACACTATAGACCATTTAAACCTATAATTCAAGGGGTTCATTTATACATTAATGAAATTAAAGTAATCTTAGCTGATTGATATCATGTTATGATTCTCTAAAATGACAAAAAATAATATAAATTCCTGAAAAATAAACTCCGCATGTTTAGTAACAGAATTTCATCAAGAAAATATTACCTGTTTTTCTGCCTAACACCATGTACAAAGGTAAGATCAAAATGGATTAAAGACCTCAACATCAGACCAGAAACCATAAGATACATTGAAGACAAAGTTGGCAAAACCCTCCATGACACTGAGGCTAATGGTATTTTCAAAGATGACACACCACTGGCTGAGCAAGTGAAAACAGAGATAGATAAATGGGACTATCTTAAACTAAGAAGCTTCTGTACCTCCAAAGAAACAGTGACCAAAATACAAAGACAGTCTACAGAATGGGAAAGAATATTCGCCGAATACACATCTGACAAGGGGTTGATATCAAGGATATACAAAATACTGGTTGAACTCCACAAGAAGAAAACATCCAACCCCATCAAAAAATGGGGCAATGAAATGAACAGAAACTTTCTCAAAGAAGAAATCCAAATGGCAAAAAAGCACATGAGAAAATGCTCTACATCATTAATCATCAGGGAGATTCAGATCAAAACCACAATGAGATTCCATCTCACACCTCAGAGACTGGCCCACATTCAAAAGAACAAAAGCAACCTTGCTGGCGTGGATGTGGCGAGAAAGGGACACTCCTTCACTGTTGGTGGGAATGCCGATTGGTTCAGCCCTTTTGGAAAACAGTATGGACATTCCTCAAAAAATTAGAAATTGAGCTCCCATTTGACCCTCCTGGGCGATACCACTCCTGGGAATATATCCCAGAGAGGCAAAAATGTGTAGTCGAAGTGACATCTGCACTTGTTTGTTCATTTCAGCACTCTTTACATTAGCCAGAACCTGGAAGAGACCTGAGTGCCCAAGAACAGATGACTGGTTAAAGAAACTTTGGTACATCTACACAATGGAGTACTATGTAGCTGTTAGAAAAGATGAAGTCATGAACTTTACATACAAGTGGTACAATCTGGAAAGTATCATGCTAAGCGAAATGAGTCAGAAAGAGAGGGATAGACACAGAAAGTTTGCATTCATCTGGGGAATATAAAGTAACAAAATATGAGATTAATACCCAAGAATAGCTGAGATCAACACCAGGAGAATTACTCCATAACTTAGAGACCAGCTGGGTATTCTAGGGGAAAGGACAATTCAGATAGAAAGGGGAACACCAAGTGGAGGGTGTTTGGAGGATCCTCCCAGGAGGGGAGATGGAGGTTGAAAGTAGACTGGACTGAACATGTTCGCCACTCAATGCCTCTTTTGCTGATCACAACACCCAGGGGGAGAAAGAGAACAAAAGGGAATGCCCTGCCACAGTGGCAGGGGGGGATGGGGGGAAGGGGGGATGGGGGGGAGGGATATTATCCTGGTGGTGGAAAATGGGCACTGGTGGAAGGATGGGTATTTGATTGTGGTATGACCGAGATCCAAGCACAAAAATTTGTAAATCTACAACTGTACCTCTTGGTGTTTCACTAATAATAATAATAATAATAAAAAAGAATACACTAAGAAGGTGCTGGAGAGATAGCAGAGCGGGTAGAGCAATTGCCTTGCTCGCAGCCGACCGGGTTCGATTCCCAGCATCCCATATGGCCCCCCGAGCACCGCCAGGAGTAATTCCTGAGTGCATGAGCCAGGAATAATCCCTGTGCATCGCCGGATGTGACCCAAAAAGCAAAAATTAAAAAAAAAATTAAAAAAAGAAAATATTACCTGTTATTTAAAAAATAAATACATGAATCATATCTATTATTCAATATTTGGAATTTCTAGACATCGCATTATAGAAGACCAATAATATATCAAATTTAAAAGTTACATAGGGCAGGGGATTTAATACAGTGAGTAAGTTACTTGCCCCTCATGCGGATGAGCTGGGTTCAATTCCTGGCATCATATAGAGTTCCCATGCCCTGTTAGAATGATGTCTCAGCAGAATCAGGAGTGTTGAGCAACACTGCATGTGGAACTCCCCCATAAAAGAAGAAAAAACTAAATAAATAAAAAGTACACAAAACACCATTATTTGTAAACAATATAATTACCTAATTTTAAAAAATCAAAGATTTAATGAACTATAAACCTATAATATCTTTGCAAGTCCGTCATAGAAATATTTATTTAAAATAATGAAAAATTACTCCAGTTGCGATAGCATTTTATACTTTAAGGCATAAGAATTGACAACTTCACCAAAAAAGAAAATAAAAGATGACTTAAGTTAGTAGAGTGACATTGATCTTGCTTGACAAGAAGTCTCAATATTTAAAGATGTCAATTCTCCAATTAACTGATAAATTGTGTGGGAAATCATTCTCCTGATCTATTTTTTTAGGGAACTTGACAAAAAATAATTGTGAAGTTATTTTATGAGAATAAATGGATAAGAGTGGCTGACATAATTTTGAAAAAAATAAGTAATTATCAGTATGCGAAGGAAGTTCTTGTTTTATTGGTTTTGGGGCCACATCTGGCAGTGCTCAGGGATCACTCCTAGTGGTCCTTAGGGACTATATGGGGTGCTAAAGAATAAACCCAAATCAGCCCAATGTAAGGCAAATGCCCTATTTGCTGTACTATCTCTCTGGTTCTGAGAGTTTGATTTTAAAAATAAATTTATAGTTATCAAAATAATGTATATGAGCGGGGCAGATAAATAGCAAATCTGAAAATAAAAACATATCGTGGGGCTAGACAGATAGTACAGAGGGTTAAGCACTTGCCTGTCTCATAAACAAGGAAAATTAGAGGATTTCTGAACCATAATCTCACCACAAAAGCTTTTGTTTGGAAGTGATATGGAGAATCGAATGGGTGAGACCTATACTAGGCATATGCCCTAATCATTATGCGGTCTCCTACCTCAGCTCAATTGGCAGGTAAGTATCACGTGCTCCCTCTAGCACTGCAGAATGTGCCTCTGGAGGTCCCAATCACATTGGGGTCAACCCTATGTCCCTGGAACCATAGTCCTAGAGCAGAATTGCTTTCTCAGGCATTTTATTAGACTCCCAGCCCAGGTGACCAAGAATCATGGGAGGAGCCCTGATCCTTTTGAGCATTACTTGGGAGACACAGTTCTCTATCCTCATTAAAAAAGAATATTATCTCTACTAGGGCTGGAGTGATAGCACAGTGGTAGGGCGTTTGCCTTACAAGCGACCAACATGGCCGACCCGAGTTTGATTCCTCCGCCCCTCTCGGAGAGCCTGGCAAGCTACTGAGAGTATCTTGCCTCCACGGTAGAGCCTGGCAAGCTACCTGTAATCTATTCGATATGCCAAACACAGTAACAACAAAGTCTAACGATGGAGACGTTACTGGGCCCGCTCGAGCAAATCGATGAACAACAGGAGGACCGTGCTTCCATTATCTCTACTATCAAGGAAAAAAAGGAAAAGAACAGAGGGTCTTCATTCAGTCTTACCAGATGTTTATTCCTGCTGAGTGCTCCCTTTCTGAAACTTCGAATGGGTCTGTGCTATCGTCTTCAGCAAGAAACTGGGGTCCAGGGTAAAGGATTGCAAAAATATTTCTTGGCATTTTTATGAATTTTTGAATCCATTGCCTAATAATCCCATATCTGACTTCCCTCTTTAAGGGTGTGTTACTAACCTTCAGTTTCCCAAGTGCTTTAACAGTAACATACCTTTGGTTCATGACCTGACTTTGAAGATAGCACTGAGTATTTCACTAATGCATGACATGGATCAACATCTGGCACATATCACTTCTTTGCTGATCACTTGAGTTGTCAAGTGCACAAGACACGTTTTGCATTGTTTTGTTTTTTAAATTGTTCTGCTGCTTTATGGTTATTATTTCTTATTTCTGGCTCCAGTATTTTTTCTGTTCATTAAAATACATCGATTCCCCATGACAAATGAGTGATATTATCCCATATTGTCTTTCTCCTTCTGACTGATTTTCCTTAACATGATTCCTGCTAATCCATCCATGTTGTAGTCAAGCTGCATGGTTTCATCATTTTTACATAGTTTCATAGCATTCCATTGTGTACATGTACCTCAATTCTTTATTTATTCAATTAAGTGTTCTATAGCCTGGCTATTTCACTAAGTGCTGCAACTAACAGTGGAATGCATGAATATTTTTAAAATTAATATATTTGTGTTTGGGAACAGATGTCAAGAAGAGGAATTACTAGGTCATATGGAAGTTTTGCTCTTACTTTTAAAAAGAAATATCCATATCTTTTTTCCATTGGTGTTAGATATATTGATATTCCACTAATAGTATATTGTAAAAAACTCAGAGGGCTGACAGGGTGTGGCCCCGACAGCTCTTCTCCTGGCTGCCTAAGTCCTGGGGGCCCCAGGCTAACTCCCAAGTCAGGGCGGCTCGGGCCCTAGGGCAGATGGCGGAGGAAACAAGGGCCAAGCTGGTTGATTGATCAGATGCTGTTTATTCCATTCTCATCCCCATTCACTCCTGTCTCTCACTCTCTCTCTCTCCTCTCCCAGGCCCCAGTCTGGAACCCTTTCTCCCTCTGGCTCTGACTCTGGATCTGATCTCGATCTTCTCCCCAGCCCACTCTTTTTCTTTAATTTAATTTTTATTAGAAAAACACAATGAGGTACAGTTGTACACTTACAAACTTTTGTGCTTGGGTTTCAATTATACAATGATCAAATACCTATCCCTCCACAAGTGCCCATTTTCCACCACCACGGGTCCCAGTATCCCTCCCACCCCCCAACCCCCTCACCCCACCCTGAGTTTGTGGCAGGGCATTCCCTTTTGTTCTCTCTCTCCTTTTGGGTGTTGTGGTTTGCAAAAGAGGCATTGAGTGGCAATCATGTTTGGTCTAGAGTCTACTTCCAGCATGCTTCTTTCATCCTGGGAGAATCCTCCCAACACCCTTTATTTGGTGCTCCCTTCTCTATTCTAAGCTCCCTTTTCCCCTAGCATGTGTGGCTGGCCTCCAAGTCATGGAGCAAACCTCCTGGTACTAATCTCAGCCACTCTTGGGTATTAGTCTCCTATTCTGTTACTTTATGTTCCCCAGATGAATGCAATCTTTCTATGTCTATTCCTCTCTTTCTGACTCATTTCTCTTAACATGATACTTTCCTTGTAGTACCACTTGTATGTAAATTTCATGACTTCATCTTTTCTAACAGCTACATAGTACTCCATTGTGTAGATGTACCAAAGTTTCTTTAACCAGTCATCTGTTCTCAGGCACTCATGTTTTTTCCAGATTCTGGCTATTATAAAGAGTGCTGCAATGAACAAACAAGTGCAGAAGTCTCTTCGACTATACTTTTTTTGCCTCTCTGGGATATATTCCCAGGAGTGGTATTGTTGGGTCAAATGGGAGCTCCATTTCTAATTTTTTGAGAATCGTCCATACTGTTTTCCAAAAGGGCTGAAGCAGTCGGCATTCCCACCAGCAGTGAAGAAGGGTCCCTTTCTCGCCACAACCACACCAGCACCAGTTGCTTTTGTTCTTTTGGATGTGGGCCAGTCTCTGTGGTGTGAAATGATATCTCATTGTTGTTTTGATCTGCATCTCCCTGATGATTAATGATGTAGATCATTTTCTCATGTGGCCTTTTAGCCATTCGGATTTCTTCTTTGAGAAAGTTTCTGTTCATTTCGTTACCCCATTTTTTATGGGGTTGGATGTTTTCTTCTTGTGGAGTTCAACTAGTACTTTTTATATCCTTGATATCAACCCCTTGTCGGATATGTATTAGGCGAATATTCTTTCCCATTCTGTAGACTGTCTTTGTATTTTGGTCACTGTTTCTTTTGAGGTGCAGAAGCTTCTTAGTTTAAGATAGTCCCATTTATCTCTCTCTGTTTTCATTTGCTTGGCCAGTGGCATGACATCTTTGAAGATACCGTTAGCTTCAATATCATTCCCCAGCCCACTCTTACAGTCTAATTAAATCCCCAAACTATGAGGGGCTGGGTATAAAGTTCTTCCCCTCAGGAGATGCTGCTTCTAGGACAGATTCTCTTTCAGCAGGACCACCCACCCAAGGGTGGAATCCCATGGGTGTTTTTCTCCTCTCCTTGTCCAATAAACATATAAGCATTCATAATATTAATAATTTTGTATGGACACAGTAAGAGATGCATTTAGCTTATAGAATTGTTCTCCTTGAGTCATCTTGATCTCAGACTATAGTGCTCAGGTCAGATTAATCATTCCCAACCCTAACAGGGTCCAAATCTAGTTATTACTTTTTGGATCATGACAGCATTTGTCCATGACCAAGTTCTTAACTTACAGTTAGCATTATGGCACTTTTGCCAGGCCTATCTAGATGCCAGGGTAGCACATAGCTTACATCTTGCCCTGGTTCCATCCAGTCCCTAGTTTGGACCCTGCTTTTAGGGGCACTAGGAAGTAAAGGAAGCTGAGGCTTAGGTGAGAGAACAGATGCCCAGGAGAAAATATCACTGAGAGTCACATTACAAAAGCAGGTCTTTTTGTGTCCAAACAAAAAGGACATTGCTCTAAATAAACTATGCAAAGGACTTAGGGAGAAGAGAAAAACAGTATTTACAAGTCAGCAGAGCACAAAGAAAGAAGTTACAAGTAAACACAGAGGAATAGGAGCCCTGTGATGGGAGCAACCCAATATACCTAAACTACCTGAGGCTATGCAGGAAGGACAAAACAGTGTTATCCTACAGTATATGAGGCTTGCTTTCCTACCATAATACTCACAGGTTGCTTCCAGTCTTTTGGATGTAAATCATTTTCACTGGTGTGAGATGATATCTCATTGTTTTTATTTTAAAAATTTGAATTTTCTTGATAAAGTGTGATGATGCATATTTTTCATATGCCTACTGATCATTCATTTTCACAATGTCCAACAATAAGACATTATTTATTTATTTATTTCTATTTTGGGCATACCCACTGGTGTTCAGGTTTTACTCCTGGCTCTGTGTTTATGGATCACACATGGTTGTGCTTGACTTTTAAAGTCATGTTTAGTCCTAGGTTAGGCTATAATGTAGAGATTAATGCTTTTACAGGCCAGGATATAATATGCCTTGCAGTGTGAAATAGGAAAGACAATGCTTCCATGATACATCGTCCAAAGGCATGGAAATGCAGAATCAATGTAAGAGTCCCAGAAAACCTTTGAGATTCAGAATTCAAATGTTTACTGGCTTGATCTCCACAGGAGGGTAAGTTTCACACCCACAGGGGTGAAAGACAAAGAAAGCAGGCCATTGACAATTCCACACCCCTCTCTTGGTTGAAGTACCTTGCAACAGACTTTGGAGTTGAATTTGAGAAAACTGTATGAAAAATATTTTTTCAGAAATAAAGGCATTTATTTTTTCATTCTGGGGGTCATCTTTGCCTGAGATGTGTAATTCCTTTTTTTTATTTTATGGCATGCATTTTCCATCTTGGGGATTTGCCAACATCTCTACTTAGATTATTTCGCTCTCTCCATTCTGGAGAAGCCTGTTTTCTCACTTGGGTGTGTAAATTTCTTGCTCTCCCCTCATATTTCCTGAATGAACTTACCTAACTTAAGTGTTCATCTTCTCCCTTAAATCCTTTCCTGTAAGGAAAGTGCACTGGACAGAGGAAGGGATTAAAAAAATGGAACAAAAAACCTGGGCAGAAATAAGGATTTTTATTTCTTGGCCTGCAAAGAGAAAATCCCTTGCTTCAGCCTGAGATCACAAATCCTCAATAAATAGGGTATGGGGATTCATTCTTGTGCTCTGAAGGTCAACCGAGACTCAGGTAGTGTTGATGATTGCCTGGTAGAACTGGTGTCCACAAGCATTTATGTCACAAAGAGTGCTCAGAGTAGCCTTTATCAATCCTTGAACTTACAGCCTCTTCCCCAGATGACTGCCATGTGTAAAGAAAGAAGTGAATGACTCCACTCTTCAGGAGACTACCTCTCTGCCCACTTCATATAGATCAACAATGCAATATTATATTAATCTAAGTAGAAATAGATGTTTTTGTTATATTGTTAAGTGAAACACCAAATTATTCAATGTCATGTATGATAAAAACAGATAATTATAGTGCCCTAATACTTTGATTTAGTCTTGATAATAATTATAGCTGAAACTATATACTATCATTGTCAAATGGTTCTTAGTGAAAAACTTTAGCTTTAATAATGAATTTTACATTGTGAGTCTGAGAATGCAAAGCAGTGACTTGGCATTACCCTTTGTTTAGAAAGATAAGAAAGGTTAAAGAATTTGCATCCTATTACCATAAATATTAAGTTGAATCTATAATTTCCTCTATCATGTCATCATAAAGTTGAAGCTTTTTCCACTTACTAAATGGGACATCAGGCTTTGCTATAAAATTGATAAAATTCATACTTCTGCTATAGTCATATTAATTTTTTTCTGAAAATTGTTTTTATAAACTTGAATCTACATAGGCTTTTATTATTTAAGCACAGATGTAAGTATAAGAATCTTTTCTATACCAGGTTTGGAGAGATAATATGACAAGTAAAATGCTTAACCTTGCACTTACCACCCCAGTTTCAGTCTCTAGCATCACACACAGCTCCCCAAGCACTGTCTGGAATGAAATCCAAGCACAGAGCTAGGAGTAAGTCCTAAGCACTGCCAGGCATGGCCTTCAAAAACAGAAAAACTAAAATGTTAGCAGTAAAAAAAGAATTTTTGCTATGGAGAAGTCTTTGCTTAAAGTCGAAGTTACCTTTGTTTTATGTAGTTAGATTTACTCACTGTGAAAATGAAACAGATACTATCCTATTGATACTTGTTGTATTTGACAAACTAGGTCATACAAATTGTAGACTATAGAGATAACTCAACAGTATGAGTACATGCTTTGCATACAGGACACCCTGGTTCGATCACCAGCACTACAGGGAACAGCCTGAACCCTGATGGGTATAGTTCAGTACCTCCCCCAAAGCATTAAAAATACTTTGAACTATTTTATTATTATAAAACAATTTAAATCTTTTAAGAAAAAGAAAAGGAAAATACATAAGATTTACAAATATTGGGCTGGAGTGAGAGCACAACAGGTAGGGTGTTTACCTTGCACGTGGCCGACCCAGGTTCAATTTCCAGCATCCCATATGGTCCCCAGAGAACCGTAAGGAGTGATTCCTGAGTGCAAATCCAGGGGTAACCCCTGTTCATTGAAAATATAGATATATATGTATATTTTCTCTCATGATACATGAATAAATTTATATATTTATGGCTTTATGTATAGATGGACTTTCCATGCCATTTAATAATTTCCTTGAGTGAGCCTGATGTCGGTGGGCCCCACGGGTGACTTATGTGAAGTGGGGAGGAGAAAGACGGTCACTTTCTCCCCACCAACCTCTGCCACCCGGAACCCTGGGTAGGCTAGGACCGGTAAAGTCTGCAGTGAGCACCTGCTCGGCACGGGCCTAAGCCCCGCCAGCCCCACAAGGTGGCCGTCAAGCCACACCTGAAGTCCGCTTGATCTTCTCGGCACGGGAGTTAATCCCCGCCACCCGACTGCTCGGGGAGCCACGGACTCAAGCTGGGGCGAGAATTTGCTCTTCGCAGGAAAGGAGAGACCAGTCCCAAGCCTTACCCAAGGTTTCTGGGGTTCTTTTCTCGCTCGCAGAAAAGAATTTCAGGAGTAGACGAGCAGTGAAGTAACAGGCTTTATTTGGAGGCTTTTGGAGAGGGAGAGAAAGGGATAAGCAGATAAGCGGGGGAATGGAGAGTATGAGAGAGAGTAACACGTCCAGAGGGAACGAGGGCTTCTCCGAGGGTGGAGAGAGCGCCAAGTGGGCTCTCGAGCTGGTTCTTATAGATCCTTCTGACTCAGAATGTTCTGGAATCTCCTTGGGGCTGGGTCGCTGGAGTTAACCAGATTGAAAGGGAGGTTCTCGGAAAGGAGGAATTTCATGGGGAGGAGGCCCATATCTTCAGGATCTGGGGATGGTCTTATCAAGTCCTTATTCTCTGTCTCCACAGGGTGGGTTGGTCCTAGAATTCTTCTTCTATGAGACTTTGTTTCATTGCAGAGAGCCTTTCCCTATCTACCTGCCTACATCAAGCCCAGTAACGTCTCCATTATGAGACTTCTTGTTACTGTGTTTGGTATGGCAAGATACTCTTGGTAGCTTGCCAGGCTCTCCAAGAGGGGCGAAGGAATCGAACCTGGCTCGGCCAGGCCGACCACACGCAAGGCAAATGCCCTACCACTGTGCTATCACTCCAGACATTTAATAATATTTTTCATAAAATAGTTTTTAATTTATGAGTTAAAATAGTAGTATATCTAAGTTAAAATGATAACTAAAGTTTTTATTAAGTATATGTACCAGCATTAATATGATGACTATATTTGAAGCAGAGGTTGTTGGGTTTTTGCCTATGATTATTCTCTGAAGTTTCTACCATGAATGTTTGTGTTTTTCTTTTGTTACAAGAAACTTAAAAAAATGAAAAAGAATTCTCTTATGTTTTCCTATGCAGATTAAATGTCAATTCACTCATTGATTTGATTTCTCTTGGTTACTTAAGGAAAAAGGAGTTTTACTCTTCTTTGAATACTTATTTCTTTTATTTTGTATCAGAGCTAACTCTCTCCTGAGAAATTATTTTCTTCTAGTTCATCAGTTTCTTGGGGACAAGCACTGCATTTTACTCTTCCTCATTATACATACAAGTTTTAGCACAGTGCCAGGTACATCATGATAATTTCTAATATATGACCATCCAGAATGAACATTTCAATTCTGTTCTAGGTTAAACCAAATTTTCATCAAGTGCTTGATCATTGGCCTGGATTCCAATAATTCCTTGTCAATAAGCTGAGCATGGTTTAGCGGTCATTATAAAGTATTCCATAGATAAAGCAGCATAAATATTTTACTTGGAATTAAAACGTGTCTTTTACAAAGGTGAATTTTGAAACCTCCTTTATGTAGCCGTCTGAAAATGGAATTTAAATTGCGAAAGCATTTATTTTCCAAATCTCAGTTGATTAAATTTTTCACTTTGTGATTGATATCTTTAAACCCTCTTTGGCATCAAGGATGAAGAAGAACTGGGGATTACAGCTTGCCTGGGACATCTGCCTTCGGCTTTCTCACTCTTTGTTTTGATCTTAAAACCTATCTGCCTATCAAATATATATATATATACACATAAATATATATATATGCAGATATATTTCTTAGGCGGTGAGTCTGCATGAGATTATGAGAAACAAATTTTATGTTACTTTTCAGCTTAAAGATACCAAGTTCTGCTAAGAATATAAATGTCTTCCTCTCATATACATTTGTGTTTGGGTTCTCCTTTTGCTCAGGGTGATGTTCAAGCCCTTTGGCCTTTTGTGTCTGGCATGCTATCCTTGTTATAAGTTGAATAATACTCAGCCAGCTTGACTTGCAGAATTTATGATGTCTGGAGACAGTTCTTTTAAAAACTCTTTCATTGCCCTTATCTAAACATTTCATTAAATGGCAATTTAAAGTATTTTAGATGGTTGTTAGTCAAAATAAGAATAATATTTTAGGAAGAGTTTTCAAAATACTTAGAAGGGGCACTTAGTGGATGGACTGCATATATTTTTCAAATACTTGGGTTACTTTGGGCTTCTTGTTAGTATGATAACTCTCTAAAGCAAAAAGCTTATGTTGTATAATAAGACCCTTTTAAAACTATTTATGTATCTTAGCTTTAAGCTTTTGTACAACCCTTGGGTGGGCATTTGAAGACACCAAAATATACCTGCAGGGGGGTTGTGGATTAAGTAATAAGTGGGAAGCCTCCAACTGAGGTTTTGTGTTTATCATTATCATCTTGGCACAGAAAATATTCAGACTGGTAATGATTCTGGGTTACCTGCTGCGAGGGATTTCAGCCTCAATGTAACATTTAATAAAACATTATCACTAGACTTTCAGTAAAACTATATTGATAATAAAAACTGACTTTAGAAGATGTTGTAAGTATTAGCCATAAGAAAAAAAAGATGCAAACCCTAGAAATAAAGTGCTCTTCATAGTCATAGAAATGAGAGCTAAATTTTCACCCTAAATATCAATAGTGAAATAAGTAAATAAAGAAAAAGTGAAAAGATAAGAAAAAAAAAAACACAGGACTACCTAAAACTCAGGACTAATATAGGGAGTTGTCATAAATGAAAGTCACACATTGCAAGCAAAGCAAAATGTGAATGGGAAAAAAAGACATATGAAAAGCACAGGGAAAACTGAAATTCAATACACAGAGGAGTGAAATATGGGCTCAACACCATAATGGACAGGGTCCTTGGTCTTGTGCGGTTTAGAAAGGTGTAACTTTTCATTATGTCTGGTTTCCCACAGTTGACTTCACTGACTCTGTAGTGTGTGACTTTGCTAACATCAGTCTTCTTTACATGATGTATGTTTTTATGCCTTTTATTTGGATTTGGGACATGCTGAAAGTTTGGAGTAATTATTGCTTCGAGGTCTCAACCCTTACATTATACTGAAGTCTGTGCCAGTTGCTGGTTGGTGTTTTCCAAAGTGCTGACCCTAGCTCACAAATCCCCTTGTGAAGAATTATAACTGCCAGTGAAACAGCTCTTCTGGGCTGGACTTTTCAAAAGGATGTTGTCCTGGGGTCTCAGTTAGATGTTGGTATTGTTTAAGAATGTTATGCTAACAATTTAGTGCTTAATATTGTTTTCCATGGAAAGTGCCCTTCTAATTCAATAGATCCTTATTTAATTAGCCTTTAGGGCTTCAAATAAGACACATCTTTAAAATGGTTATATTCTGCTGGCTATACATTATTCCAGTTGTTTCTACCACTAATAATGGTCTAAAGTGCTTACTTAGGAAACACATTAACTCTTAGAGGTCATCAAGATATCATTCAGAATATCATTTTTTTCTAATGAACTAATTGCTGTGCTCTTGAATTTTAAGTCTAACTCTCTGCTAGAGATCTAACTGGCTAATGATGTCTTAACAATGAACAATTATTGAATCAACAGATCATTTATTTTAATTTCAAAATTGATCATTAAATAAAGAGCATATGGGTCAGATAATATTCATCTGCATTTGAACCTGTAAATCTTATATTCTGTGGAAAAAATATCTCCATTTATGCTTGTAAGAACTTATTATAAAGTGTGGTTTTAATAAACCAAAATCCAAACTTCAGAGCACCAGCGTAAAGAATAATAATAGTAAAGTGTTCTTTATGGATGACAGACATTCAGTAACTTTAGTTTGTATTTAACTGTTAGGTAAGATAGAAGTCTTTCTCAAGGGAAAACTGTCTCTTTCCTGTTTCTGACCTTTACGAAAAATGTAAGCAATGATATGTGTTTTAAATATATTTTTAGAAAAATAATAAGTTATTCCATAGAATCACTATCTCTGATGAGTTTCTTATACTTACTTGCAGAAGAAATTTAACTCTCTGTGTTTACCTGCATGCATATCATATTTTTCTTATTGTTATAATGAACAAATATTTATTGTGACACTAGTTTAAGATGTTTGAGGGATATAAAAAAAAATGAGTGGAGTGATAGCACAGAGGGTAGGGCGTTTGCCTTGCATGCGCCTGACCTGGCCGACCTAGGTTTGATTCCTCTGCCCCTCTTGGAGAGTCCAGCAAGCTACCGAGAGTATCCAGTCCACATGGCAAAGCATGGCAAGCTACCTGTGACATACTTGATATGCCAAACACAGTTACAACAAAGTCTCACAATGGAGACGTTACTGGGTCTGCTCCAGCAAATCAATGAACAACGGGAGGACAGTGTTACAGTGCTAAAAAAAAAAAAAAAAGAGAGATGCAAATTTTGGGTTCAAGAACAGATAATACCTCAGTGTTATCAATTGTGTATGAATAAACATTTTTAGCTTAACACAGATATCTTAACATATTCTAAAGCAGGGAATGAGAGGTATACATTACATAAAAGTTCTAAGCACTGAGTAGGATGGATTGGTGGATGTTTGAGTAGATCATGGATAACATAGGTGAATGTGAGTTACTGATATTATTAATGTAAAGAGATTCGTTATTCACAAAATATTTATAAAGTACTTTTAAAATACTTTTTTAAAATCATAAATAAATGATTTTAAATTCTGTTTTGGAATATCAGAAATAAAGTGCTATTTTTTTATTGTCCTTTGGCTAAATTTCAGTTTATCTTTAAAATATTTATTTTATTATAGAAAGCATTATTTTCCTAACTAAAAAAAGTTTGAGCCAAATAGTATCAAATACTATTACACTCTTTTTGTTGTCTTTTAAAATAATCAAATAATAAAAAATTGCAGAACTTATTACTTAATTTTTCTCTGTTTCACTTCTGTTTTCAATATTTTATTGAATATTGAATATTGCATTAACCACATCCTAAGTTTATGAAATTCCATGAACTAGAAAGAAAATGGACTATTAGAGTAACCATTGGAATTATATAATCTGTGGCTTGTTTTTAAGCTGGTAAGAAATTAAAAACCTTGGAAATATTTGATTCCTTATTCTGTTATATGTATATCAGGTAACTTTAGACTTTCTGGTTTAACTTTGTATGTTTTATTATGTGATCCTTTTCTTAACCTAATGCAATAAATATTTTATAAAAATAATTTCTTAGAGAACTCTATGAGGCTATGTTTATAAATTGTTTTATTTTAAATTGGAATTGATATTACTGTGAATTTTTTGAATAAGTACTTTTTTGCATTTTCAAAAATATTTGTTTAAAACCTCTAATGGAAGGTATATGTTTTATTCTCTTACTTTTTTTATGAGCCTGTAGTCATGTCTTTTAAAATTTATTCAGAAATAAATTGATAGGGTGCTGGAGTGATATTACAGCAGGTAAGGTGCTTGTCTTGCATGCAGTGACCCAGATTCAATTCCCAGCATCCTTTATTGTCCTCCGAGCACCCCCAGGAGTAATTCCTGAATACAGAGCCAGGAGTGACCCCTGAGTGACCCTGGATGTGACTCCAAAGCAAAAAATAAAACAAAAGAAAATAAGCTCCTAAACAGTTCTCTTATTGTTTTATTGATCTCCTATTTAAAAAAAAAATCCATGTGTGTTTTTTTTTAAAAAAACCACACATACAAATATTCTAATTTTTAGAATTAAACTTTGTCTGAGCATGGTTTTCTTTATAAGTTAGAGAAGGAGAATTTTATACTGTAGGTTTATTGGTGTACACAGTCTGGAAATGCTCTTTAAGCAAGTGAGGGAAGTAAAACTGCCTTAACCCACAGTCTGATTTCATCTAAAATTCAGACAAAATATTTCAAAAGAAATGCTTGAGTTTATCTTACATTGAAAATAGTTTTGACTTTAGGTATCCCACTATCTACTAGTAACAGACCACTTGCCACCCCAGGTGAGGATTCCTAATTTGGAAAATAAAATTCCCTAACTTCAAGGGGTAAGTTTTCAGTTGGGAGTCTGAAGCCTGGGTCTTCCTTGAAACTGGGATAGAGGTAGAAGACCTTGAACAGAAAACCTTTGCAGAGCATTTATTGTATAAACTTCACCCTCTTTGTAGATCTACTAAGAGGTATTATATATTATACATAACAACCAAAGCATTTTACAACATCTTTAAACCATTTTTGTGGGATCAATGTGTTTCCTCAAAGTTTAAAACCTGTGGAGGGTTATCAAGATTAGATGAACCCATACTTCATCCTCATTTAGGGAATTATTATATAGTTTTCAATCATTTGGGATATGTTCATGGCACTTATTCTTTTGAAAGAGTCACAATAAAACTTCTTCTCTGTAACACACTAAGTCATATAAATATTAATGGGAAATAAGACTTTTGCAACCAGAAAGGTCTTTCACCAGAACTTCATCATTCCAATATTATCATCTGTTTTTCGGCATACAGAGATGTGAGAAATATATTTCCTTTGTAATTAAGATACTCAATCTATGGTGATTTATTATACAGCCAGAGTAATATAATCTGTATATTACTAAAAATGTTTATTATATTTGCTTTATAAAATTGCCTAATCCCCATTACTAGGACTATCTTTTATATTTGTCCCTTGGAAAAAGTACTAGCTAAGGTCCTGTGAAATGTCAGAAAGTTAACTTTAATTTCATTACTTATTAATTTAAAAGAGAAGAGCAGCAGTGCTGGTAGATGCAGCAGAAGCCGGGAAAAGCATTCGTAATGCCTGCCTGTCCTTCACCAACTATAAGACCAAGATGACTACCCTCCGACGTCCTAGTGGATCTATCACATCTTGCAGAAGGGCAATGGAGAAGATTATCCACGACTTCTACTCAGATCTCATTGATAGCCACATCCACCTGCCCACATATCAAATTCCACAGGATGGATATGTCGTTCCCAATGTTCTCCCTTCCGAAATCTGACACACCATTTTGTCAGTAAAGAAATGAACAGCACCTGGCCCAGACAAGGTCAGACCTGACCACCTGAAGAACCTGCCATCAATACTCATCAATACACTGGCTCGGTTCTTCACACACTACCTGCATGAATGCAAGGTACTGTCCCAATGAAAAACCAGCAGAACTGTACTACTGTACAAGAAAGGAGACATCCATGACATTGGCAACTATCGCCACTGTCTGTTATCTACAAGCTGTTCACTCGAGTCATCATGAATAGGATTGGCAGAACACTAGAAGAAGGACAACTATGCCAGCAAGCCAGGTTCTGCAAAGGATTCAGCACGATCGACCATATCCACACAATAACCAAGCTCATGAGGTTTCTTGGGAGTCCAAGATGCCATTCTGTCTAACGTTCATAGATTTAAAGAAGGCCTTTGATTCTGTTGAGACAGAAGCAGTCATCGAACCCCTAGCTAATCAGGGCATTCATATTCAATACATGAGGATCCTCCGTGAGCCGTACTATGGATGCACTACCAGGATCTCACTATTCTACAAAGAAGTGACCATCCATGTCAAGAGGGGGGTTTGGCAGGGTGATACCATTTCACTGAAACTCTTTAATGCCACCCTCGAGAACGTCATGAGACGACTGGAATGGGAAGGAATGGGAGTGAAGATAGATGGTCAGCAGCTACACCACCTCTGCTCCCTGATGACATCATTCTAATAACATCAAATATTAGCCAAGTGACACACATGCTGGTCGACTTCGACTGTGAGTGCGGAAAGGTCGAACTCCAGCTGAATCTCACAAAAACAATGTTTATGTGAAACAATCTCGTTCCTGACATGCCATTCACTCTCAATGGAACTACCATCTCCGAATGCAATAGTTATGTGTACCTAGGTCAAAAAGTCAACATGATGAATGGCCTGGTACCTGAGTTGTGCAGGAGGAAGAGGGTGGCTTGGAGCACCTTCAAGGGCGTCGAAGAAATAGTTCAGAGGATGAAGAACCTCCAGCTTGGGCACATCTCTTTGATTCCATTGTTCTTCCTGCATTAACATATGCCTCAGAGACTTGCGCCCTACAAAAACAGGATGAGAATGCTATTCGGGTCTCCTAAAGAGGAATCAAAAGAGCTATGCTTGGAGTATCACGCTTCACTCAAATGAGAGAAAGAATTCGGCGTTCCGACCTCCATCAGCAGTCAAGAATCAGGAAGGATGTCTCATTTGCCAAGGTATAGAAAATAAGATGGGCTGGACAAGTGACGAAATTTTGAGACGACCGCTGGACTAGAGCTATTACCGACTGAATTCCACGGTACATCAAAAGACCATGTGGCCACTCACCTACAAGATTGTCAGACTTCTTCGTCAAGACCCTGAACGATCGGTTTGAGGCTCTTCGTGTTCTAGAGCAAACAGATGCCATTGGGCTACACTAGCATGCGATGGGGATGAATGGAAACATTACTGGTGTCCACTCAAGCAAATCAATGATTAACAGGAAGTCAAGTGATCAAGTGATTAACTTAAACATTTTAAAAGTCATCACACTTTGCATAGCATAACTTTTCTAATTTTACAGAAAGGAAACACTCTCTTTTATCTATCATGGATTTTTAGTATTCAATAATTTAATAATTACATTCTAAACAGTGAAAAAATCCTAATATTTATATTGTGTAATTCAATTTTACAAGTGAAAGTCTTAAGAAATTATATACACCATAAGTTGAACAATATTTTGTTTAAAAATCTCATTAGCCACAATTAAATCACATTTATGTATTCTATATGCAGTCTATAGAATTTCTTGATGCTTTTGTGTTACCTGTGACAATTTCATATTATAGTGACAGCTTATAACACTTGAATTCACAAAACAGGACTTGTGACAAGAATTAAAGCAATTCATTCTAAACCACCATGCTGCTTCAGTCATTAACTTTAACATTGGTGGGAGAGAAGATGTTTAAGCCTTATTTTTCAGTGAAACGAAATACAGACCAAGAACATGTAAGTTGGAATCAGATGACATGATTCCAGCATCTCAGTTCCCAGACTTTGTCCCCAGTGCTTTGGAAACAAGGAGACCATCTGAATATAGGGTTGGATGAGTTGAGAAAGTGCAGAAGTTCTGATGTGAAACTAAAGAGACCTTAAGTTCTTCTAACTTCTGAATACAACTAACACTAAATAAATCCATTTAAGAAAATTGAATTGAAAAATCAATATAAATTAATACAAGTATGATTCAAAGTAGATAATCAAAAACATGACATCATCATTTTTGTTCTACAGTACAAGTACTGGGCTTCATCCATAGAAAGGAAAGGGAAAATAGCAAAATAGTAAATAAAATAGTTGAAACTGGAAGCTATCTCCAAACAAATAAATCCTAATCATCCCTGGAGGAAATCATCAACTCTGAACTTGGGGATCAGCATTCATGATTTATAAAAATAAAAACGCAAGGATGAGCTTGGCAATAATGGGAAAGATATCCAAAGTTGCTACACTGGGAATATGGATTCAGCCAAAATCTCTTAGAATTCTCTACTTTATTGTTAAGTGCTTTGACTTTAAGAGGAATGAAAAGCTATTGAAATACTTTAATCAGTGTGTGTGTGTGTGTGTGTGTGTGTGTGTGTGTCTGTGTCTGTGTCTGTGTCTGTTTGTATCTGTGTCTCTGTGTGTCTGTGTTGTACAGCTGTTGCTGTTTGATTGGGTTGTATGGACAACAAGAAACAAGAAACGATTGGGAAAGGAACGAAGCACACCGTGGTCAGGACTGAATAAAGTACAACACACTAGTCAAATCGAGGCCTTTGTTTTAGTATGGTCCTACGCTAAGAATCATTTTTACACAATTTCAAAAGAATCCAGTTAAGAGCAATATTGAATGATATATGGAAATTGAAATGTGAAATTCCAATTCTGGTGTTCATGAATAGAAAATAAATTTGGCACATAATCAAGCTTATTTGCTCATATATTAAGGACTTAAAGAAGTGCATTTGCCTGCTGGGCAGAGCAGAATGGATACAACAGAGCTCCTATCATTTTAAGAGCTCTTAATATTAACTTTTACAGAAAATGTTTGACGTTGACTGTTCTAAATTTCACAGTATAAACTTTCTTGGATAAATTACAGAAACATCTATACATGTACATTTGTTTTCAGACTAAACTGTGCATTTACATATGTAATTGCTAATAAGTAAACTGTAACATCTATTCTTACGCTCTGATCGAAGAGGCAGATAGCCGACAACTATCTACACACAGAAATATATTTTGAGAGTTTCAATAGAAGTGGAGAGTGCTGTGATTTAGCATAATTTCGTTTCTCCTCAAAGGGATGAGGTTCTTTGAGGATGTAACATTTTAAGTTAAAGAAAGATATATGAAAGTCTAGGCAAAAACTTTCTGGCAGAGAGAACAGTTCAGGCAGGACTGAACTGGGAAGGGGTGTGTTCAGGAACTTAAAGAAGGTCCATGTGGCCAAAGCCTAGAAATGGGAGAGAGTAGGTAGGCACTAGATCAAGCAACACTTTGTAGATCAAATAATAAAAATCCTGAGGATACAATCAGAAACATTGGAAGGGATTTGAAAGACTGTCATGATTGGAAGTATTTTTGAAAGGATTCTCTGATCTCCTCCAGAAGGGAAGATAGACAACTATGGAAATAGAGGGAACGTGGGGATTATGAGGATGAACAGTCTTAGAGTGAATGTTGGCAACAGAAGGGACGGAGCTGGAAGATAGAGGAAGTTCAAGATTTAGGAAACGAACACCTGTTGAAATGAGAATTTGGAGAAGGAGCCAGGAGCGTTTTCTAGAGTTGATGTAGATGTTTCATCTCTGCCACTAGAAGGAAAAGAAGGCTTGCTAGAATTCAACTTTTAAGCTTGAAAGTATACCTCTTTTTATCTAATCAGTTCTCTTTTCCAAACTTATCTGATTTCTTTCCTATTAGATAAAATTCTAAGAAAGTCAATATCACCTCATTTTTTCCATTAATACTCATTTTTATTAAAAGTATCTTAAATTTATCAGATACGTTTTATTTCCCTCCTTCTTGTTACTCTTTATCTTTATTTCTCTTACACTCTTGTTTGTGCTTTACCCATAGAGAACAATTCATTCGCACTGAGATGATCTCTGAAAATATTTTCAGAAATAACTGTTAAGATACTTATGACCCTCTCCAGTAGACTTTCCCTCTTTCACTTATATATCTTATATTCTGCCTTCTCATTCTATTCATTCCTGTCTTCTCTCTCCTCCTCTCCTCCTGCTGCTTTCTCTCCTTTTTCCTCTCATCATTCCCTAGCTACATTTTTTGTTTATATCTGCTTCCTCCTATTTTTCCATTCAACTTAGTATTCTGATATGAGTTAGCAGAAGAAAGGGACATCTATTTATTAGCCTGTCTATATAAACATGTTTATAAAATAGGATATGTTTATATAAATGAAAATATTTGTATAAAACCTATCTCACAAATTTATTGAATTCTAAGTACATCTTTGATGGCTCTATTTTAAAAAATGATTTGATTACATTTACATTTTGAAATTTCAAGTTTTTCTGGTCTACTATTCTCCCAAGAAATTAAAATAATCTTAGTTCTCTTATTTAATTTAAATGTTATATTACTTATGTCACAAATTTATATTTATATTGTTGATGCTTCACAGTTGTGAATAAACCAGGCTATTTTCTCAGAGGTGAGCAAAGTATAACATTCAGTCAATTTTTAAATTTTGGAACAAAGTTTTCAAATATGCTTACATTAGACTTTTAAAAAATAATGATTCACACTTTGAGTTACTTCGGTATAGAGTTTATTACATTATCAATCTTTGTTTGTCTTCAAAATTTTCACTAAGAATTTTTATTTACTCCTTCCCTAAGGAGCACCTAGGGTTAATAGTGAGCTCTGTTTAGACTTCTATAAAAAGGGACCCTACAATATAATAGAGTGGGTAAGGCTTTTTATGGCATGCAGCTGACTCAGGTTTGAACCCAAGCACTGCATCTGTTCCCTGAGTCCATCAGGAGTGATGCCTGAACACAGAATTTTCTATAGGTGACCCAAGAAAATCTGATAGAAAAATGAAAATGTTAAAGAACAAGATGTATGCCACCTTTAAGAAGTGACTTTTTGATTGTTGAGTTGCTTCTCTATTTCTATTTGAGTTTGATTTTATAATGTTGCTATACTCTAGTCATATGACCTGTTTACATCTATTTTCCTTTCCTGAGTTTCTCATTCTATTATCAAACCTACCTTAGCAACTAAATTCTGACTAACAGCCTATTGAACTTTTAGAACTGTCATCATGGCCTAAAACACTGTCCTAAAATATTCTATAGACATTTGGGGTTTAAGTATAAAAATAAGCAACTGACAAATCAAAACCTGAGATGCAAGTACATGTCTACTCAAATTTTAACAGCTCCAATTCCCCACCATGCCTGACTCAGTATGTTCTGGCTTGTATTGTGCTCACTCTATCATGTGTCTTTCAACAGGAGAAAGGTACTAACTTAGGCTTATGACACATCATTATCATTCACCAGTGAAACTGCATTCTCCCATATCATCAGTTACATGGAACAACAATTCCGAGAGCAAACCATGTCCTACTGCTATTCCTGCTACCATCACTTCTATCTGAGTTAGGTTCATAGCAAATTTGTTGGGGTCATATGATTGTACTTCCTGGCATTGGGAATACCCTAAAATAGTAAGAAGAAAAATCCTTTTGTATAATGTTTACTAAAGTCATGCGATGATTGGAATGGGAAGGATTGGGAGTGAAGATAGATGGTCGGCAACTACACCACCTCTGCTTCACTGATAACATCGTTCCCTAACAACAAACATTAGTCAAGTGGCACAAATGCTGGCCAACTTCGACCGTGAGTGTGGAAAGATTGGACTGCAGCTGAATCTCATGAAGACAATGTTTATGAAAAATGGTCTAGTTCCTGATGTTCTATTTGCTCTCAATGGAATGAACATCTCCGAATGCAGCAGTTATATGTACCTAGGTCAAGAACTCAACATGACGAACAACCTGGCACCTGAGCTGTGCAGGAGGAAGAGAGCAGCATGGAACACCTTCAAGAGCACTGAAGAAATAGCTAAGAGGATGAAGAATCTACGGCTCTGAGCACATCTCTTCAACTCCACCATTCTCCCTGCACTAACATATGCCTCAGAGACCTGGGCCCTATGAAAACAGGATGAGAATGCTATTTGGGTCACCCAAAGAGGAATCAAAAGAGCTATGCTTGGAGTATCATGCTTCACTTGAATGAGAGAAGCAATCCAGAGTTGCGACCTCCATCGATGATTGAGAATCAGAAATGCTATCTCGTTTGCCAAGGCATTGAAAATCAGATGGACTGGACACGTAATGCGATTTGGAGACGACCACTGGACTAGAGCTGTTACCTACTGGATTCCCTGGGACGTCAAAAGAACTCGTGGCCGCCCACCTACAAAATGGTCAGACTTCTTTGTCAAGAACCTGAACAAATGGTTTGAGGCTCTTAGTGTTCCTGTAGTGAGCAGATGCCACTGGGCTACACTAGCACACGACAGGGACAAATGGAGACATTACTGGCATCTGCTCGAGCAAATTGATGAGTAACGGGATATCAAGTGATTCAAAGTAAAGCAAGAGAGAATTTCTCTGTGCTCTGTGGAGAACTGAGTTTCCAGATATTCTAGAAGTTAGCTAACTCCTCCAATAGAAATGTATCCATATTGGCATGTTAGGTAATTTATATAATTAGGACGTTTTCTCCAGGTGACACATTATTTCAGACATGTAAGGGATCTCAACTTGTTGGACATTAGCTCCATGATCACTAGCTGTTTTATTTTGAGTAGGCTGAAGTCCATTTTTAGCATATTTCTGGGCAGCATGGACTATGATGTGTACAGAGGTCATAATGGGGAAGAGATATTCCATGTGATTCAATCAGTCACTAATATAGATGTTGAGGGAAAGGAACTGTATAGATCTGGTTCTAATTTTAAAAAAAGTTATTTTATATGAACCATAAGGGAAGTTGTACTAGATGGGACAGTTTACTTACTTTAAAGACTTAGAAAGTCCTTAGAGAGGGCTTAGGGAATTGCCCAGAGCCCAGAGACAGCAACTAGCAATTGAATCTGTAATTACTGTTCCTTTCTCTT
This sequence comes from Sorex fumeus, assembly GCF_029834395.1. Taxonomy (NCBI): domain Eukaryota; kingdom Metazoa; phylum Chordata; class Mammalia; order Eulipotyphla; family Soricidae; genus Sorex; species Sorex fumeus. The sequence goes on from NW_026606111.1 coordinate 8,794,143, forward strand.
GAAGTCTCTCAACTGACATCTATGAAGTGATGGTAAACTTAAGCTTATATCCATGAATTTCTAATCTGTTTCAGAGCATCATTTTCTAACTGAATTCCTATGAACTTCAGAATTTGTTTAGTCAATCTCCACAATTGCTAAGTGATATTTCTTTATATCTTATTGCTTCTGCTCCTCAGATTGAGCAGTGGTGACTCATAAGAAATTCTGCAGGAGGTCTCACTCACTTTTCCCTAGTCCTGTTGCTGTATGACCTCCACTACACTCAGACTTCTTTTATAGTATTTTCTCAGGTGCTGCCATCTCCCTTCTGAGTATTTTTCTCAGATATTTTCTCTACTTGATCCACCCAGTCTAGCAATCATCTAAATCCTGATGCTGCACACTGTTCAAATAACTTCTCAAAACACACCTCAGTCTGATAAAAATAGACATGTGGTAGGTGGATATTACCTAACATGCCAATAAGGGACAGCTTTTTTCTTGGGGGAGAGGGCAAAGATTTAAACAAAACTGAAAATTTAGATATTATAGGGAATCATTTTTATGACTCACCTGTGAAGCATTGTGACATTTAAAAAAAAATCCCCTTTTCCTATATGAGCCATATAAACAGAGTGCAAGTGCAGAACATGTGAAACAGTTGCTTTGAAAGAAACCGAGGGGCATGATTAAAGAAGAAATCAAGGGGAGGAGTAAGAAGAGGGGAAGGAGAAGCAATAGGAGACAGGATTAAGGGCCTTAGGCATATTGACGGTATAGGGGACTGGAACAGCAATGTATCTAAACCACGGAGTCATTGATGATGAAATCAGAAGGTCCATGCCACAATAGCCAAACTTGAAAAAGAATGTGCTTGTCAATGTGGTGGCTGCTGGGTGGGGAAAGAGTGAGAACCGGGGAATTGGGGACAGTAGTGGAGAGAAGTTGGCAACGGTGGGGAACTGGTTCTGAAATTTAATATGCTTAAAACTCAACCATGATTAGCTGTTTTAAATCATGGTGTCTAAACAAAACAACTGAAGAATATGATTGATATAGGATAAGTTAGGGCTTAACACAGTCAAATGCCTTTTAAAGAAAATAAATGTAGTTAGTTTTCCACTTAAAATAACCAAGCCTTTGTTATTAACCTAAATTTTACTAAATTCTAACCAGACTGATTTGTGAACTATTACTGTTAACCCAAACTATGCCAAAGCAATGCCATCTAGGTGCATTAAAATTACTCATCTGAGAGTAAGAAGGAAAGTGCCTACAATGGAGACAGATGGTGGGATTAGGGTGGGGTGGTGGGAGGGATAATGGGGACATTGGTGGTGGAAAATGCACGCTGGAGGAGAGATGGGTGTTCATTCATTGTGTGACTGAAACTCAATCATAAAAGCTTTGTAACTGTATCTCACGGTGGTTCAATTAAAACATTAAAAAATAGAATAAAAATAAAAACTAATAAAAAACAAAGTTACATAATTTCCCCAAATTTTATTTAATTAAAGTAGCATGTATTACAAAGTTATTCGTAGTTTGATTTTTGACATACAGTGTTCCATCATCGACCCTGACACCAGTGTCAACTTCCGTCCATATTCACTTATTTTTGTGTAACCCTGACTTTATCAAACAAAATGAATCAGATGCCCTACTCAATTAATATCCTCATTACCATCTTCAGAAGTGAAGAGTTAAACTCACTGGGGAACAGTAATGGTAATATGTCCAGAGAGAGATTCATTTGGCCCCAGCTGTCCATTTTATTCTAAGTGCTAAATGCGTTAATATACATAGACTATCATTTACATAGCAAGTGGCAATGCGGGATGAATTATTTATTGTGTGACAACTATCTAATGCCCAGTGTCCTACCAAATGCAAAGCCAGGTCTTATTTGACCTGCATGTAGATCTGCATTATAGAATTCATTACCTTTATATATAAGTCACATTGAAGTTATGTGCAGCTATCTCTCCGAGAAGCTGCAGGTTACCTCTGCTTTGATTTAATTGCTGCTCTCGCGGTCTGGGAAAGCAGCCTGCTTTTGGAAAGGAAGAATTGCGGGGACCCCAGCCAGGCGGCATGTAAAAACCTTTCCTTTGAAGCAGAGAGGAAGGTGAGAGAGAAAGACAAGCCCAAATTTAATTAAAATGTTATGAGAGCTGGGAACCAGCACATGAGACAAAGTAAAGGGGAGCAGGGTGTGTGCCTCCTGAAGTGTGTATGCTGCCAGGGATCACCAAGGTAATAAAATTCAAGCTGCTTTCCCCAGGCAGTGGGTGACCCCATCCTCTGCAGAGAGCCGTGTGTTTACATTCGGAGCAAACTGGGAGGAAGTCTTCTTGAATAAGAAATTGCCTCATTTCCAATTTATTCTTTAGTCTCTGGAATGTAATTTAATTCATCTCTGCAGTTTTCATGTGGCTTTGCAGACTATTCGTTTCTGGATTATCTCTGCAACCTCTAATAATATGGTTCATCAGGGATGTTTGTACCTCTGAACAGAATAGTGTGAAGACGACTTCCCTGATGGGGCAGATAGCAAGCTAATTACCCAACTTGTTGGGAAATCAGAGCTGTAGAGACTGGACATTTCTGGTATTGAAATGAATGATGGGGAGCCTGTGGATGCCTGAAACTTTAGATATCCTCTCCATTAGATTCTTCGTCAGTCGCTCGGGGCTCTACCAAATTGGATGGCCTCAAGATTTGCTTTGCTTGTGAGATTTTTTTGTTACTTCCCAATTCCAGCTGGACTGCAAATACTGCAAGAAAATCCTTTCTTATTATTGGTATTTTGGTCCTTCTATTTCCCATCTCACCTGGAAACAGGCAGTGCAGAGGAGTGAGAAAATGAAAAGGACAATGGAAAAGGAAATAGAATTGCACTGAACCCTCAAAGAGATTTGCTTTGAATTCCACACGAAGGGTAAGGCACCTACAAACTTCACCTAACTCAATCCAGATTTACCTTTTCCTCCAGATGAAAATTCAGACCTGTTCTTGTAGACGGAAAAACTTTTTGTGAATGTCATATGTGTTGGAAAATCACTAAGATGACAAAACTTCATTTGCCTCTCTCTCCTTTGATACCTGTGCCTCTGCACTAGAAACAGCTTTCTTGGGAGTTAACAATTCATTTTTTGGTCCAGTCTCTTTTTATAATAGAGAGCACGCTCTGGGACAGTCAGTGACAGTACCACCCAGGACACACTTAAAAATGCCTCACTCAAGATATGTAAAATCAGAACCTGAATTTCAGCAAGAACCCCAGTTGATTTGTAAGCATATTAAAGGTTGGCAGTCTCTGATCCACTCCACTGACCTCCAACCATTTACATTTTTTCCCCATTCTGGATCCTTTCTACAAATGGCTTAGAAGAGTTAGGCAGGGAAGAAGGGCTGGGCTGACATGGATGTTCTCAAACTGTCCACGTATCTTGTCTGCTGCATGTCTATGTTGCCCCGGGGCACCATGGCACAGAGTGTAAAAATACAAAGCCAATCCCTCCATTTCGGGTGCTCTACGAGACTAAGTCTGTGGGAGGTTAAATAGCTTACTTTAGGTCACAGAGCTTGTTAGTGATAATGCTGGGTCTCTAAGCCAGGTGGTCAGACTCCCGGTTCCATCTCCTTTCCGTACTGCCTGGTTCTGACACCCAGGATTTGCAATAAGCCTTTGAACAAAAAAATAAGCTGTTTCTGAGACTGAAGTTATTATCCAGGCTTTGCCACTCCCTGGACAGTGAAAAGCATTTAAACACCTGTCCTTGTTGAAGAGTGAATTAGTGCATTATGTGTTTATAGTGCTGGTAATTGCACCCTGTGCATACGATGTATTTATAGAGCAAATCTGAGGTTGAATGCACACTTTTAGTTTTGATTATAAATGTTTACTTAAAAGATGGCTCCGATTCATGCTATAAAATGAATTCCAGGCCACTAGAGAACATACAACCAAGCATTTTCTCTTCTGGATCTGAAATTGAAAAGCTTTGGAGGGTGTTAAGGAGTAAATATTTGGGTTCCCCTAACCTTCATGTTTTGGAGTCTTCCCAATATCCCTGCCCCCCGATGCTTACTTCCATGTGGTGGTATTAAGAGAAAGAGCCTTTGGAAAAGAATAACATTTAGATTAGGTCAAGGGGTGGAGCATTTATTATTAGAGTCCTTTTAGGAAGAGGCTCAGAGAGTTTGTATTTTTCCTCCATATAGATGTACAAAAAAGAGATCATGTGAACATAACTTATATGGCAACTACTTACATCACAGAACAGAGGCACCAGTAAAAGTGAGATCTGGACTTTTAGCCCCCAGGACCGTGGGAAATGCAATTCTATTGTTTATTCGCTCAGTCTATGGTATTTTGCTATGTTAACTCCAACAGACTAATACAGATGGCATGTCATCTGTTCCACTTTTAAATGAAATCTGACATTCTTGTGAAAATTGCATGAAAATAATAGCTCTCATTGATTGAGTGCTATATGCTAGGTACTGTTAAGGACCATGTTAGACGTTTCCTATATAAACTTATTCATACTCACACTAATAATTTCAGATAAAGATTTTCCTGTTTTTATTTTTTAATTTTAAAAAATTAGTGTAAGTTTTTGTTGGGGGTGTGTCACATTGCATTTCTCAGAGATTACTCCTGGTTCTGTGCTCAGGGATCACTCCTAGTCATGCTTGGTGGATCATACGCTGGATTGGGGATTGAACTAGGGTCATGCATGCAAGGCAAACATGTAAACCCCTATATTATAAACCAAGTACAGTTTCCCCCATTTATAAAGATTATTTTTGTTGGAGAGAAAGCATATTTTCAGATTTGAGCATAGCATTTGGCAATATCTCCAGATTCAGTCTCTCAAATGATGTTTTTTGTACTGAAGTTTATGAGATCTGCATTTGCAAAATTTCATACCAAGAACTATTTTCTCATTGTTCACTCTGGTATATTACAAGAAAAAAAACAGAAATTACTGCCATTATATTATTTCAGCACTCAAAAGGGAAATTATTGTTATTATTATTATTATTATTTTTTTGAGGGTGATGCTAGTGATGCCCAGGGGTTATTTCTGTACTCAGGAACTATTCCTGGTGGTGCTTGGGGACTGAATGGGAAGTTGGGGATTGAAACTGGGTTGGCTAAATATAAGACAAGAGCACTACTCACTCTACTATTGCTCTGACTTAAGAAAGAGATCTTTTTATATATCCATCCTGTCTAAAGATGGAAGGGATGTCTTACTATGATTAAATTCACACTTCCTTCAGACTTGCTTTAACCAAAAATATTAGAAGTTAAAAATGGGAATTTTAAACATAATTAATCAATCATCCTGAAACTTCCAGGTAAATAATACTGGGCTCATCCTAGTGAGAATGGGACACCTTGTGGTAGAAGAATCAACCACTAATCATGTGATGAGCCCATCTTGGACTATGCTGCCCTGCCAAGCTGAGTGCTGCCATCTGAATGAGTCCAAATGAGACTAGAAGAAATATTGCCAAGGAGTTCAACTTAAAAAAAAAAAGAGTTCAGCCTAATTGAATGAAACACAATAATTTGATAGTTGACCACATTTTAAGTCACAAATTCTTTTTACTATGTAATGAAAGCTGATATATTATGTTCTTTCTTATCATCTAGTATGATGATAGTGCTGATAAAAATGATATTATTATTACAAGATATTGTCAAAAATTACAATGTGAAAACAACACTCAGAATTTTATATAAATTACATAATTTCATTTTTTCAAGCTACTGTGATGTAGCACTATACAATCTACATTATTGGACAGAAAACTAAATGAAGTAACTTTTTAGAGTGATACAGAAAGTAAGCATTACATTGTACCTCATTTTCCAGAACCAACACAGTCACTAAGATAATAGAACTGAAAGGAAAAGAACATGGAAATGTGCTAGGTGGAAGTGAGTAGAGAGATATTTAGGGGTATTTCTTTGGAGTTTATGGGTCACCGGAATGTAGTGGATAGGGTAATAGCCTGCAATGTTATCTGAGTCTTGATCTCCAGAACCTGGGATTATGTTGAATCACATGGTAAAAGAAAAATTAATTTGTTAGTTTGATACATGGTGCAAGTTTTATGTGACTTTTAAAATAAGTTTCCATAAATTCAGTGGCTTAAAATAATGAATGGATTATGTTACAAATCTGGAAACTAGAAATCTAAAAACAGTTGTACTAGGCTGAAACCAAGGTGCTGGCAGTCCCATGTTTATCCCCAAAAGCTCTAGGGGATAATTTGTTCTTTGCCTCTTTCGGCCTCTGGAATCTGCTGGAATTCTTTGTCTTGTAGCTGTATCACTTAAATGGTCTCCATGCTCACATTACATTCTGCACATCTAATCAATTTCTGCCTCGTTTTTTAAGGTCACTTGTGATAGCATTTGGGAGGTAACTCGATAATCCAGGATAATCTCCCCATTTCAAGATTTCAAGATTCTTCATTTTGTTCACCTCAGCATGTCTTATTTTTTTGCCTTTTTAGGTAGCATTTACATGTTCCAAAGGTCAGGTCATGGATATGAGAGGTAGAGGATCTGAGTATTTAACCAGTGAGATGAAAATAAATTGATATGATAGAACATTCTGCACTATCTGGCCTCAAAATATAACAAAATGAGAGGAGAGAAGGTCAAAAGAAGTGACCACAGGAAGTCACAGAAAAACAGAACATTACTGATTTTAAAGATGGACTCAGAAAAGGTTTCCTCCAAGGTATGTAGAAAGAATGCAGTTTAGCTAACACCTTGATATTTACTCTCTGATATTTGAGATGGATTTCTAACTCATCATACTACAGAATAGTAGATTTCTCTTGTATTAAGTCAATACATTTGTATACTTTGTTAGAAGCTGCCAAAAAAGCTATTTTTCAAAAAAAAATTTATTAGTGAAACCCCTGAGGTACAGTTGTAGACTTACAAATTTTTGTGCTTGGGTTTCAGTTATACAATGATCGAGTACCCATTCCTCTACCAGTGTCCATTCTCCACCACCAATGATCCCAGTATCCCTCCTGCCCCGCCACCTGCCCCCATCCTACCCCACCTCTGAAGCAGGGCATTCCCTTTTGTTCTCTCTCTCTTTTTCGGTGCTGTGGTTTTCAAAAGAGGCATTGAGTGGCAATCATGTTTGGTCTATAGTTTACTTTCAGCATGCATCTCCCATCCAGGGAGCATCCTCCCAACACCCTTTACTTGGTGCTCCCTTTTCTATCTGAGATGCTTTTTCCCCTAGTATGTGCGTCTGGCCTCCAAGCTATGGAGTAAACCTCCTGGTACTTATCTCGGCTATTCTTGGGTGCTAGTCTCCTATTTTGTTACTTTATATTCCACAGATAAATGCAATCTTTCTATGCCTGTCCCTTTCTTTCTGACTCATTTCATTTCGCGTGATAATTTCCATGTAGTACCACTTGTATGTTAAATTTCATGACTTCATCTTTTCTAACAGCTGCATAGTTCTCCATTGTGTAGATGTACCAAAGTTTCTTTAACCAGTCATCTGTTCTTGGGCACTTGAGTTTTTCTAGATTTGGCTATTGTGAACAGTGCAGCAATGAACATAGAAGTGCAGATGTCATTTTGACTGTACTTCAAAAAACTACTTTTGAAGTTATGCAATATTGATTATTTTTCATGAGTTACTATGCATATATTAAATTATATATATAATTATATACATATAGTTTCATATATATTAACTTTACATGTAATTTCATATATATATTATTTCATGGAATTTTCAGGGAAACCTGGAAATTGAAGTGTACTTCCACATAATAGCTATGAATATTATGACTTGACAAAGATACACAATTGTGGCACAGGATTGAACATACAGTGTATGACCTCTGAGTCCTCATTCTTTAAAACCTCAAAGGCCATTATGCATTTGTATATGTATTCATAGCTACATAATTTTTTTTTGCTTTTTTTGGGTCACACCTGGCGATGCTCAGGGGTTACTCCTGGCTTTGCACTCAGGAATCACTCCTGGCAGTGCTCAGGGGACCACATATGATGCTGTGAATCAAACCTGGGTCAGCCGCATGCAAGGCAAACGCCCTACCCGCTGTTCTATCACTCCAGCCCCGTAACTACATAAATTTAAGTATGATTTAGTAGTGACCACATGCTTGTGCTCTTTTGAACCAGGATTCATTTCAGAAATCTGAAATCAATACATTTTTGCAGATGAGATTTTTCTCAGAGCTAGAAATAGGAGGTCTTGGTGCATTGCTGTATAGTTCTTGTGGACTTTGAGTTAAAGGTGTTCTCACACTTGTTTCGAACTTATACTGCTTTTTCACCCCTGCATGAATAAAGAAATAAAGAGTTGAATGGAAGCAACACAAGCCCTAGTTAGGAAGGAAGATTTGTGTTTGATCTTTTCTTAATTTGTGTTAACTTTAGCTCCTTTAGAAACATTTCAGTAATACTTTCAAGATGAATTTTGGTATTCAGTGGTTTCTTGGTTCTAATCTCTGCTTTCCTATCTATTGATATGTGTTGTCCATCAAATGCCAATGTGCCTACAGACATAAGCTCTAGAAATTGAATTTAATTTCTGTGAAGTGTCACTTATTTGCCATTTTTTCTTATGAATCTGACTTTATTATTCTGTGCCTTGACTGAGTTTTGTCCAATCAGTTTTAATTACAAGGTTTTGCAGGGCTACTTGTTTCCTTTGATATAAGCTCTTCAGACCCTGCACTGGGCCTCATTTTTCTGAGCTCCAGCTTCAACATCAGGAACCCCTGAGGCCTGATGTTGGTTGGACACTGACTCCAATTATTTTCTGTGCAAATTGCTTGACCCTTCCTCTTTGATTCTCCCTTTCACAAACTGAGGATATAATCACTTCCTCTCTTATCTCAGAAGGCTCCTGAGGGAAACATTAAAGAGCTTTGAATATGAAAAACACTATATACCTGTGAAGGAGTGTTATGTGCTCATCATTTCCCATTCATTTCCAAGATAATATCAGGCACTGGGATCCCCAGGGAAGCTAGTTAAGATGCAGCAATCCTTGGCCAGGTCTGTGGTTTCCTTTGCTGTTTCTGAGATGCCCTGCAGCAGACAGCAAGCACAACCCATTCCCTCCTACTTAATTTTTTTTCATGGCTGTTTGCAAGTGAGATCCTAGCAGAATTGCTGAGTCTCTGTGTTAAACTTTTCCCTTCACTTAATCTACTTGAAAAGAACCTTGCTGCATACATTTGTCCACATTACCACCCCAGAGGAGCACTGTGAAAACTCACTTCTGTTCATCTGGCATGGTCAGGGAAAGGAAAAGCAAGTCATTTTCAGTGCAGTCTGAATTCAAATGCAGAAAGAGATTTTCAGGCTTAAAGGAAACGAAAGTTATAATTGCAGTACTGAAGATATCCTTAAATTGAAAGTCAGGATATTTACTCTTCCTGCTGTAGATAAGTGCATCATCAACTGGTCAGGTCCTTTCCTAATGCAGTTGGCTTAATTAATGTAAAGCAAAGTGACAGCATTTCATAGGCCAATGTCTTGTCTTCTCCATCTCTATCTGAGGATGAGAAAGACAGATTATGAATGACCATGAATTTCTTTTTTTATATTTTGAATGCCATCTAATGCCTGTTGGCTTAGATCGCCTCTAAGTAGCCCTTTGTTCTTTATCTTTTCTTCTCCTTTATGGAGCTCTCACCCTGTTCAGGAAAGGGATTGCTTGGGTTTTATTTATTTTATTACTGGATAGTTATAATCATGTACCGACCCAGTAGATATCTCCAGAACTGTTTCAGAATGTACTTCAAGTTGCATATTTAATTTGAGACAGATCTAGTACCGGAACTTGGTGTCCTGACTTTTATATTTGTCTTCTGTCCATTTTACACCTAGCAATAGTTATTGTACTTCCACCCCCCATGAGACACACCCCATAAATTTGGCTTTGGGGGATGTGAATGCTAAGTACAAATCAAGAGAATTTCTACATTTTCCTTGGTTTTCTTGGCTTCTCTTGAGAAATACAGAAAGGGTTGCCTGAGGTTTCTAAACAAAATGTGATGCTAATACTGAATAATTCACTATTTTATTACAACACATATTCTCCATTTTGAGGCAGCCTAGAGGTAGAAGAGAGTTATGGTAATAGTTTTAGACCATACATACCTGACTTAGATTAAACCTTCTCTGAGAATTCAGCTCCCATAAAATTCTTCTAAGGTAGTGTCAGGTTTGTCAGAAGTGGTTTCCTCAGAACTCTGAGAACTAATTTCTAGATATCATGATTCTTAAATATCAATTATTATTATGGTCTCTTGGTAGTCATCTAAAAAATCGGATCTTAGATGAAATGGAGAGCCATTGCAGAGTTCTCATTCTTGAAGCAATAGACTATGGTATGTTTTAAGAGTCTCATGCTATACCAACTGAACTAGCCAGGCAGTGGATATGGTATGTTTTAGATGCATTTCTATGTTGTTGTATCAGGATCACATTTAAGATGGATATTAGAAGTCAGATCAGTAAAATTGTGGTATCTTGGTAGAAATGGTGGAGTTTTGGAGCCATAAAATAATGGTGGACAGAGAGTAGATACAATATATGCTGTAAATAGGGGGAAAAAAACCCAAAGAATTTCTAACTCTGTCATTGTATATTGTGAGTAGAACACTGCCAGGAGGCACTCTTGAGCAGGGAGCTAAGAATAGCCACCATGAACTGCTAGGTGTATCTTCTACTCCCCACAAAAATCGAACCAAACCAAATTAAAAAACTGACTCTAAAGTGTTTCATCTAGACAACTAGAAGAACAAAACTGTCATCTTGAGAAAGAAGTATGGAAGGATAAAATAAGATAAATATCAAAACCTGATTTTTTGATATTGCACATATGCAATATTGACTGGATAGCCAGAAGGAAACATCAAAGGGCCATCTGGATATACAGACTGGAAGACCTAGTTTGGAAGTAAATATTTAGGAAGCATGACTGAAATCATAAAACAAATTTTATCTATGGGATGAGAATAAATTGATAAGACAAGAGGTCTAAAAACTAAAGACACCTTGTATGCTAATGTTCAGAAATTAGGAAGAGGTGAAGGGTCAGTAGAGATACAGAGAGCATCCACCATATTTGTTGTCACATCACTAGCTCTGCCTCATTGAACAATATGTCTCTTCCCTGATGATCCTATTTCTGTTTCAAAATCTCACAGGTATTAAAAAATAAAATTTTAAAAAATAATTAAAAAAATAAAATTAAAAAAAAACAAAATCTCACAGGTGTTAGTGCTGTTATGTCTACTTTTAAGTCAGAAAGGGTCAGGACAATTCTTAAGTTATAATGTTGCTTCCACTATTATCAACAGTTCTTGTGTTAGCACCAAGCTCTCATGCTTCAAATCTCTGATGATTCCTACAGTGCATTAAAGAAATATCTTTTTATTTAATGTTTTATTTATTGGAGAATCCTAAAAAATGAACTTGGGTATTTTCTGTTTATTTATTTATTTTTGTTTTAGGGTCACCCAGTAGCACTTACAGTTTACTCCTGGCTCTGCATTCAGTGTACACTCCTGGCAAGCACGGGACCATATATGGTGGAGAAGGTTAAGCCTGGGTCAGCTGTGTGCAAGGCAAATGTCATCCTTGCTATACTATCTCTCCAACTCCAGAGGGTAAGTCACTTGAAGCTTTTTAGAGTAAATTGTTAATTGTTTATTGAGCTGAATGAATATTTTCAAGTATATTTCAGTTATGTATCCAAGATTGAATACAGTTTAGTTTCTTACTGAAATATGGGCTACAGTGAAAAAATACAGAATTCTAAAGCAATTTTTTTAAGCACTGGGAGGCAGCTCTTGCAATCATGGAGAAACCTGAACTATCACATCCTAAGTGTTCGGTTTCAGATCCTATTCTAGCAAGAAATAGAAATCTCACAGAGGGAAATAGTATTTATGAGAAGTTTTCATGTACTTCTCATAAACTCCCTAGCAGTGTAAAGGAAATCACTGATACATACACTTTGAAGTACAGATAAAAAGGAACCATTTTTAATCAACCAACACTTGTATTGGTGTGACTTATTAATGAATGCAGGCAGTCTTAATATGCAGTATATGCACATGTTAAAAAGATACTATTCTAATTTTCCTCAGTCTGGACATCAGAATCTTGATTTTTTTAATCCCAGAGGATCCATTTAGGTACAGACTCTAATTAACACAACCTTGAATAATTCTTTTTTTCTTGACAACTTTTTAGAGTCTAAGAGATGACTAAGGTCTTATTCTGTGATCTCAAGGGCTCTGATTGGCCATGCAAGCTTTGTTTCTGTCTTCAGTGTCCTTATTTTTAATCCCAGATAAGATTTAAACTCTTCTTATTAACTCAGGAAGGATACAAAGTTGCAATTCTTTGTCTACTTAACTTGCATATTCTTTGAAGTTTCTCTAGTGACCATGTTCCCTTAGATGAATGAGTTATCTTTTGAGTTTGTTACTTTGAAAAGAGACTTACACATTCATGCTGATGACAAAATTCTTTTCCACTTATAGTAAAAATGAAACATGTATTTTTCATGGACCAAAGTATTCAGTATTGCTGAAGCAATATTTGTTCTTGGTATTTCTATTTTATCACTCCATTTCTATTATCATAGTGACTTGCGTAAAACCATTGCCAGACAGAAATAGCAGATGCGTTGAAAGAAACGGACAATAGAGTCCATCCAAATAGCATGCTCATATTCTGCATTGCAGTGGACAGATATTAATTTTTTGCTTTCCATTTAAAAGTTCTTACTTTGATAAATAGTGTCATAATAATTCCGTCTAGTAATCACAACAAGCATTTGTTTCTCTCCCCTGACCTAATTTTTCATATTACATTAGGGCAGGATATTTTTAATATGTAGCTTAATCACCCTCTCCTATCTCTGTACTGAAAGTGACTTTTTTTCTTATTTCCTATCTAAAGAAATTTCTGTACTTCATATCCATCTTCTTTATGTACTGTCTCAAAACATGGGATTTGTGCTAAGTTTTTCTAAAAAAGGTTACGGGTTTTTTTGCTGGTTTTGTTGTTGTTGTTTGTTTTGGAGCCAAACCCAGCTGTGCACAGAAATTCTGTCTCTCTACTCTGAGATCACACCTGGCAGACTTGATCTATATGGAGTTCCAGGGATCAAATTTGGGTCTGCATCATGCAAGGCAAGCTATTTACCTGACATATTACTGCACTGGCTCTCAACAGGTGCTTTTTAAGAAGAAAATATAAAATTTTATTTAGCTGCTTCAAAGCTATCTTAGGTTATATAACACTTGTCTCTTTGTATAGACTGAATTTCTGACATCAAAATCACTATTAAAATGCACATTCTCTTATCATATATTTATTTTTACAACATTATTCAAAGGTTGTGCGTGCATATTCAGAACTTTTATGAACTTCTGACCTATAGTCTGAAGAGATAATTAAAAGGACTTGGTGCATACTTTGATTCCTGGTATTGCATAATCCCTATATCCTGCTGGGAGCAACCTCTGAACAGTGAGTTGGGAGTAGTCCTTATGAACTGCTAGGTGTGTCACAAAAATTTTAAAATGTAAGTGTTTTATTATCTAAGTGGAAATATCCCCGGGGTTTATAAAATCATGTGAGGTATGGATAGTGTCTGCAACATATATTGCAACAGGCAATGTTCTTTGTGTTATTCTCTATTCATAGTTTTAGAAATATGGTCAATGATTAAGAAAGAAATATTCATTTAAGTCTAGTAAAGTTCTGGTATAGAGCTCAGATGCTTCAAGTACAAATTTATTATCTCCAACTGGTGGTGGTGGTGAAATACAACAATCAATTTATTATGTTCTAGGAAAGACTTGAAGTAAATGTAATTATCTTTTGCACATCAGTAATATAAACATAGTATACTTCCTTCAATTCTGCACTGTCTAATACCATTGCTTTTAGATACATGTGAATTTAAAATATGGTTGGTATACACTAAGAAGGGCTGTTTGTATATTAAGCAATTTCTAAATACTGCTTTGGAAAATACTAAATTTGAGCATAGGTATACTCTATGCACAGCAATTTCACTCTTTGGTATGTATGTAACAGGGCCTATGTGTATGCACTGTGAGATAAGCTAGAATATTCACATGTGCAAAGTAATAAATAAAAAAGCAAAACAACAACCAGGGGGAGAAACCCTATAGATTCTTGATGTTTCTACCTATAATAATCAAAGTCATATAATTTATCTAAGATGAATGAATAAATGCATGGTTGGCTGTGGACAATCAATCTATGTGGATTGGGGGAATAGAGACAGAAATTAGGTAGAGAGAGCCGGTAGATACCTCCTCCAAAGGGTGAAATAGTCATGGCACATTTTACAAACCTTGTAAACCCAGAAGTTCCTTTATTCCCCCTGGCCCCCACAAATTATATATATAATAAGGAACATCATAAGTACATGACCTAATTGTTTGATGTCTTCTCATCACAAATTCTTAGCAAAGAGACTTTTCAATTTATGTATTGGTATCTGCCATCAGAGGTACCTCTTTAGGTTTACAGCTACTTCTGTAAAGCCCACATAAATACTCACACCCACTCTGAGTAAGCCCCACTCTCTTGGCAGTATGTTGCAAAATGTCTCAGAACTTTACCAATTGCAACCACTTTCCTACACATGTCCTCTGCATGATGGGTGAGAAGACCAGCTTGACAATCAACAGTGGTTCTGTTGGGAAAGTAACACAATTTTAAATGACTGCCAAAACATCCTCAACCATTCACAGAGAAACTCTGGAATGTGTAAGAAAAATTTTTATACATAAGAAAAAAAATTAACTACCTTATTCAAAAAGGTGTATTAGGAGCTATAGAGTCTCAAGTACATGAGACTGAACTTGGTTTGATCTCTGGCAACACACATTCCCTGGAGCACTGTCTGGTGCAGTTCTGGAGCCATTTGGCATCTTAAGGCTGGGCCAGTTAGTACCCAGCACCACAGGATCCAATCAGCATGGAAGTCTTTATTCCAAGCATTGAATTACCACTCTTCTTTGCTGAGAATAACCAGGAGTGACCCTTAGGCTCCCTGAGCACCACTTGTGATGCTTCCCTCAAATTTCTCAAGGTGGTTTTAAAGATTGACATATAGATTGACATTTTAATGATATGAATGAAACAAACTGTTTGCCTGCTGAACATTATTATGGTCTTAGTTGTGACAAAGGGTGGGTCCCACTAATGCTAATGTGGATAAAGGATAGAGTGGCATATGAATCCAAAGCAACTGCATGTTACTGAAGACTTTATCAAGGCTGCCTACAGGAAGCCAAGCCAGAACTGATAAAACCTGACAGTGTGGGGATCTTTCCTGCCTAGTTTCAATTAAAATGTGTACCTGAGTAGAGTCTTATGAAACAAGGTTATATTCCCATTTATGACTTTGGATCACTGAAATGTGGCAAGCTTCTAAACTCCATGCCCTTTGTCTGAAGCCATCTCCCAGGACTTCAAAGTAGCTTCATTCAGGAACAGAGATTTCTTTCATTGGGAACAGATAGCTTTTTTTAAAAATTTAATTTTCATTAGTGACAAACCATGAGGTACAGTTGTAGACTTACAAATTTTTGTGCTTGGGTTTCAATTATACAGTGATTAAGTACCCATCCCTCGACCAGTGTCCATTTTCCACCACCACGGATCCCAGTATCCCTCCCACCCCCCAACCCCCCATCTCACCCTGCCTTTGTGGCAGGGCATTCCCTTTTGTTCTCTCTCTCCTTTTGGGTGCTGTGGTTTGCAAAAGAGGCATTGAGTGGCAAGCATGCTTCTCCCATCCTGGGAGGATCCTCCCAACACCCTTTATTTGGTGCTCCCTTCTCTATCTGAGCTGCCTTTTCCCCTAGCATGTGTGGCTGGCCTCCAAGCCATGGAGTAAACCTCCTGGTACTTATCTCGGCTATTTTTGAGTGTTAGTTTCCTATTTTGTTTCTTTATGTTCCCCAGATGAATGCAATCTTTCTATGTTTATCCCTCTCTTTCTGACTCATTTCACTTAGCATGATACATTCCATATAGTACCATTTGTATGTAAATTTCATGACATCAACTTTTCTAACAGCTACATAGTACTCCACTGTATAGATGTACAAAAGTTTCTTTAACCAGTCATCAGGGAACAGATAGCTTTTGGAATGCTCTGCTCATGCCTGCATCTTGCCTCAGTTAGTGAGTCAATCTCTGTATCTTCCACCTTTTTATCCCTTTTTTTTTAACCTTTCTAATATTCGACTTATGTTCTTGTAATCAGGTACTTTGAACCCATATAAACACAAGCAAAATATTATTATTATATTATAATTGATTTGGTGTTATTAAAACAATGTCATCATCAAAGCGGAGGTGGTGTAGTTGCCGACCATCTATCTTCACTCCCATTCCTTCCCATTCCAGTCGTCGCAAGATGTTCTCGAGGGTGGCACTGAAGAGTTTTGGTGAAATGGTATCACCCTGCCGCCCCCCTCTCTTGACATCAACGATCACTTCTTTATAGAATGGTGAGATCCTGGTATTGAATCCGCAGTACAGCTCACGGAGGATCCTGATGTATTGGGCTTGAATGCCCTGATTGGCTAGGGCTTCAATGACCCCTTCCGTCTCAACAGAATCAAAGGCCTTCTTTAAATCAATGAACGTTAAACAGAGCAGTATCTTGAACTCTTGAGAAACCTCAATGAGCTTGGTTATCGTGTGGATATGGTCGATGGTGCTGAATTCTTTGCGGAACCCGGCTTGTTCACATGGTTGTCCTTCATCTAGTGTTCTGCCAATCCCATTTAGGATGACTCGAGTGAAAAACTTGTAGATGACAGACAATAGGCAGATCAGGCGATAGTTGCCAATGTCATGGATGTCTCCCTTCTTGAACAGTAGTACGGTCCTGCTGGTTTTCCATTGGGACAGAACCTTGCATTCAGACAGGTAGCGAGTGAGGAGCCAGCCGAGCCAGTGTATTGATGAGTACTGACGGCAGGTTCTTCAGGTGTTCAGGTCTGACCTTGTCTGGGCCGGGTGCTGTTTGTTTCTTTACCGACGAAATGACGTGTCGGATTTCGGAAGGGAGAACGTTGGGAACGACATATCCATCCTGTGGAATTTGGTATGTCGGCAAGTGGACATGGCTATCAAAGAGATTTGAGTAGAAGTCATGGATAATCTTCTCCATTGCCGTTCTGGAGGATGTGATGGATCCATCAGGACATTGGAGGGCAGTCATCTTGGTCTTGTACTTGGCAAAGGACAGGTGGGCGTTATGAATACTTTTCCCGGCTTCTGCCGCATCTACCAGTACTTCTGTTCTTCTCTCTTTGAGGTCTTCCTTGATTGCATCTCTGAGCTGCTTTGCGAGCTCGGACATTAGCTTGCGATTGCCTGAGACATGCGCCAAACCACGCTGGCGAATTAACTCAGGAGTTTTCGAAGAGAGGCGATTTTTTTTCTGATGACATTGCTTTAATAACACCAAACATCAGCCAAGCGGCACAAACGCTGGCCAACTTTGACCGTGAGTGTGGAAAGGTAGGACTACAGCTGAATCTTACGAAGACAATGTTTATGAGAAACAGCCTCGTTCCTGATGCCCCATTCCCTCTCAACGGAACGACCATCTCCGAATGCAACAGCTATGTGTACCTAGGTCGAGAAGTCAACATGACAAGTGACCTGGCACCCGAGCTGTGCAGGAGGAAGATTGCGGCTTGGAACGCCTTCAAGAACATCGAAGAAATAGCTAAGAGGACGAAGAACCTCCGGCTCTGGGCACATCTCTTTGATTCCACTGTTCTTCCTGCATTAACATATGCCTCAGAGACCTGGGCCCTACGCAAACAAGATGAGAACGCTATTCAGGTCTCCCAAAGAAGAATAGAAAGAGCTATGCTTGGAATATCACGTTTCACTCAAATGAGAGAAAGAATCCGGAGTTCTGATATCCGTTGACGATCAAGAATCAGGGACGCTATCTCATTTGCCAAGGTGTCGAAAATCAGATGGGCTGGTCACGTAATGAGATTTAAAGACGACCGCTGGACTAGAGCTGTTACCGACTGGATTCCACAGGATGTCAAAAGACCGCGTGGCCGCCCACCTACCAGATGGTCAGACTTCTTCGTCAAGATCATGAACGATCGGTTTGAGGCTCTTCATGTACCCGGAGTGAACAGATGCCATTGGGCTACACTAGCATGCGACAGGGATAAATGGAGACGTACTGGCACCTGCTCTAGCAAATCGACGTCTAACGGGAAATTAAGTTAAGTGATTAAGTGATTATAATTGATTTAGATTATAATATGAAATCTTCTAGCTCTCATGGAAATAAGACCTATTAACTTCCAACTTGACATTATGTGAACTGTTTAGAGTAGTTCCTTGACAGAGTGGACAGACCCCAAGTCTCCCATGTTCCCTGCAAATGAAGATCCATTTGCAGACATTAGGATCAAAACCACTACACATCTATGTACACACCTGCTTCCCAGAAGTACCTGTTTTATTTAATTTGTATAAGAAATTCATTTATTGGGTACCTTCATGATCACTATCATCCTGTTATTCGTCGATTGCCTGGAGCAGTCCCCAGTAACATCTCCTTCCTCCTAACCCTGAGATTTTTAAAAAGTGCCATATTCAAGGCTCTTTCAGGGTTAGGAGAATGAGACCCATCATTGTTACTGATTTTTGGCATATTGGGTACGGCACAGGGAGTTTGCCAGACTCTGCCATGTGAACAGGTTACATTCAGTAGCCTTCCAATTTGTCCAAAGTAAGAATGAGATAATAAGATGCCGTGTGGCCACATTTGCGGCCGTGCGCTTCTCGGAGCTGAGTTTTATAGTCTATAATTTGGTACCTTAGATATAAGAAATTTCATCAAACCGTCTGCCTTGCACGCAGCCAACATGGCCGACCTGAGTTCGATTCCTCCGCCCCTCTCGGAGATCCCGGCAAGCTACCGAGAGTATTCAATATGCCAGACACAGTAACAACAAAGTCTCCAATGGAGACGTTACTGGGCCTGCTCGAGCAAATCAATGATCAACGGGAGGGCCTTCACTTTTTTACTGGTGATCTTATTTGCACCTGTAATTTCACAGGGTGCAAGGATAGGTGTATGTCCTGAGAGCATCAAAAATTATCTTAAAGCTCCAGTTTGGCCAATGGAATTCTTGAAATGCAATATTCCTTTTGACATAAAACAGACTGGGGGGAAATCATTAACATAGACTACAGATCAATGCTAAGAAAGTTGGTGTGTGTGTGCGTGAGTGTGTGTGTGTGTGTGTGTGTGTGTGTGTGTTTGTGTGTAGAGAGAGAGTCAGAGAAACAGAGACAGAGGTAGAGACAGAGAGAAACAGAGAGAGAGAGAGAGAGAGAGTAAATTGAGCTTTTGGTTCTAGAAACTTTTGAGTTCAGTCTTCCTTGTGTTCTTTCTACAAAACAAGATTCAGTGCCACTATGGGCTAGTTATTTAACTTTTTAAAGCCTTGGTGGCTAATGAAGTCTAAGATGAACCTGTCCTCCTTAAGTCCTCAGTTGCTTGCATTTTGTGCAGCTTCCCTTATTATCCATTCACCTATAGAACATAAAGCTTAGCTCTGCTCCTAATGTCAATGAACTCATACCCGTCTAAGAATCTTTCTTTGTACCAACTCTTTCCATAGTTTCTCTTTCACAATTGACTCCTGGGCCTTGACTGTTGACTTTTATTTTTATTTTGTGAACTATAGTCAGCAAGTGCACATGGCTATCAAAGAGATTTGAGTAGAAGTCATGGATAATGTTCTCCATTGCCGTTCTGGAGGATGTGATAGATCCATCAGGATGTCGGAGGGCAGTCATCTTGGTCTTGTAGTTGGCGAAGGACAGGCGGGTGTTACGAATACTTTTCCCGGCTTCTGTCGCATCTACCAGCACTTCTGCTCTTCTGTCTTTGAGGTCTTCCTTGATCGCATCTCTTCACTGTTTTGTGAGCTCGGACGTTCACTTGCGGTTGCCTGAGGCATGTGCCAAACCACCTTGGCGAATAAGCTCAAGAGTTTTCAAAGACAGGCTTTTTTTTGTGGCTATCTCTCTCTTGGCGTTCCTCGCACAATTATGGAGGTGCTGAACCAGTTGATCGTATTCCTCGTCAATGTTGTCAACAACGGCATCTTCCCATGTTGCCCCAATAGTGCCAAAGAGCTCCCAGTTGGTGGTCGTTCTGGGAGTTCTCTTTTTAAACTTTGCAGCCCTTTCTCCCCGCTCTGTGGAGGAGACTTTTGCATGAAGGAGACAGTGTTCTGATCCCGTTTGGAATTTTGGGACAACAGCAACATCAGTCAGGCAAAACCGTAGATTGAATATGATGTGGTCAATTTTGTTGTGGAACTGTCCACCGGGAGACTCCCATGTCCAACGTTTAGATTAGGCCTTCTGGAACTGTGAGTTACCATGGATGGTCTTGGTCGACATGATGAACTCAAATCTCTTTGATAGACATGTCCACTTGCCGACATACCAAATTTCACAGGATGGATATGTCGTTCCCAATGTTCTCCCTTCCGAAATCCGACATGTCATTTCATCAGTAAAGAAATGAACAGCACCTGGCCCAGACAAGGTCAGACCTGAACACCTGAAGAACCTGCCATCAGGACTCATCAGTACGCTGGCTCGGCTCTTCACACATTACCTGTCTGAATGCAAGGTTCCGTCCCAGTGGAAAACCAGCAGGACCGTACTACTGTTCAGGAAGGGAGACATCCACGACATTGGCAACTATCTCCCAATCTGCCTATTGTCTGTCATCTACAAGTTGTTCACTTGAGTCATCCTGAATAGGATTGGCAGAACACTAGATGAAGGACATCCATACCAGCAACCAGGGTTTTGCAAAGGATTCAGCAGCATCGACCATATCCACACGATAACCAAGCTCATTGAGGTTTCTCGGGAGTTCAAGATGCCGTTCTGTCTAACGTTCATTGATTTAAAGAAGGCCTTTGATTCTGTCGAGATGGAAGCGGTCACTGAAACCGTAGCCAATCAGGGCATTCAAGCTCAATACATCAAGATCCTCTGTGAACTGTATTATGGATTCACTACCAGGATCTCACCATTCTACAAAGAAGTAATCATCGATGTCAAGAGAGGGGTTCGGCAGGGTGATACCATTTCACCGAAACTCTTCAGTGCCACCCTTGAGAACATCATGCGATGACTGGAATGGGAAGGAATGGGAGTGACGATAGATGGTCGGCAACTACACCACCTCCGCTTTGCTGATGACATTGTTTTAATAACACCAAACATTAGCCAAGCGGCACAAATGCTGGCCGACTTCAACCATGAGTGTGGAAAGGTAGGACTACAGCTGAATCTTACGAAGACAATGTTTATGAGAAACAGCCTCGTTCCTGATGCCCCATTTGCTCTCAACGGAATGACCATCTCCGAATGCAACAGCTGTGTGTACCTAGGTCGAGAAGTCAACATGACAAATGACCTTGCACCCGAGCTGCGCAGGAGGAAGAGAGTGGCTTGGAAGTCCTTCAAGAGCGTCGAAGAAATAGCTAAGAGGACGAAGAACCTCCAGCTATGGGCACATCT
The DNA here is from genome assembly GCF_029834395.1 of Sorex fumeus. Lineage (NCBI taxonomy): Eukaryota > Metazoa > Chordata > Mammalia > Eulipotyphla > Soricidae > Sorex > Sorex fumeus. The sequence goes on from NW_026606111.1 coordinate 8,815,840, forward strand.
CTTTGATTCCACTGTTCTTCCTGCATTAACTTATGCCTCAGAGACCTGGGCCCTACGCAAACAGAATGAGAACGCTATTCAGGTCTCCCAAAGAGGAATTGAAAGAGCTATGCTTGGAATATCATGTTTCACTCAAAAGAGAGAAAGAATCCGGAGTTCTGATCTCAGTTGACAATCAAGAATCAGAGATGCTGTCTCGTTTGCTAAGGTGTCAAAAATCAGATGGGCTGGTCACGTAATGAGATTTAAAGATGACCGACCGCTGGACTAGAGCTGTTACTGACTGGATTCCACGGGCCGCCCACCTACCAGATGGTCAGACTTCTTCATCAAGATCATGAACGATCGGTTTGAGGCTCTTCATGTTCCTAGAGCAAATAGATGCCATTGGGCTACACTAGCACGCGACAGGGACAAATGGAGACGTTACTGGCGCATGCCTGAGCAAATCGACGATTAATGGGAAGTCAAGTGATCAAGTGATCAAGTGAATTATAGTCATTTCCACACCCAAACAACAATCATTCTACTATGTAGCACACTAGCTTTTAGAACTGATTGTGCATAACTTATAAAAATCTGATAGTATACTTTTATGTCTTGGTCATTTTTATATTATCTTATTTCTCAAGCTTCAGAGCCTGGTAAGCTCCTGTGGCATATTTAATATGTCAAAAACAGTTACAATGATGTGTCTCATTCCCCTGACCCTGAAGGAGCCTCCAATGCGGCACCGTTGGGAAGGATGAGTAAAGAGAGGCTGCTAAAATCTTAGGGCTAGGATGAACACAGTTGTTACTGGTGCCTGCTAGAGCAAATCGATGAATAATGGGATGACAGTGATGCAGTGATTTCTCAAGCTTAACTACAGAAGTATAATCCTTGGTACAGGATAATTATGCAATGAAGAATAAATGAATAAGGAACAACCTTAATGAATGAGGAACAACCCATTCCAACAATACCTAATGTTTACTTTAACTTATTATGTGCTAGATACTGTCTTAGGTGTTTTAGGGATTTGAAAATTATTTTTTTGCAATGGTTCCTATGTAAGATTCACATTTTATTAATTCTGTTTTGTAGTTAATGAAATTATGGTAAAGCGATTTTGAAATGCTCATAGAAATATGATCTGGCAAAAATACAATTTTGAATAATTTTAATATTTTTTATATATTAGTCAGTGGAGAGGAAGTGAATAAATAGGAGGAATAAAGGTAAAAGGACATCTGGCATCACTTCTACCCTAACTAGTCACCTAACAAGGATGAGCTCTAATAAGAATATCAAGAAGAAAAAAAGATTAGACCAAGTGTAATTTTTTTTTTCTCTTTCAGTTCTCAGTTTGTGATGTCTGCCTTTGGGCTGCGGTCTGTTAAAGTTGTCCACAATATTATATAGTTTGAGTTTCCTCTCCTCTCCTCCCCTCTTCTCTCCTCCTCTCTTCCTCTCCCCTCCCCTCCCCTCCCCTCCCCTCCCCTCCCCTCTTCCCCTCCCCTCCCCTCTTCCCCTCCCCTCCCCTCCCCTCCCCTCCTCCCCTCTCCCCCCTCCCCTCTCCTCCCCTCCCCTTTCCTTTCCTTTCCCTTCCTTTCCCTTCCTTCCTTCCTTCCTTCCTTCCTTCCTTCCTTCCTTCCTTCCTCCCTCCCTCCCTCCCTCCTTCCCTCCCTCCTTCTTTCCTTCCTTCCTTCCTTCCTTCCTTCCTTCCTTCCTTCCTTCCTTTCTCTCTTTCTTTCTTTTTTTGGTTTGGGTTCATATCCAGTGTCACCGTACGTTTATCCCTGTTTCAGTTTAGTTCTCTGTTCAGGGATCAATTCAGGTTGTGCTCAGGGTACCATGTGCAATGCACTGGGTTTGCACTGGGGTTGGATGATACAAGAAAAGTAGCTTACCCTCGTCTTACCTCTCTGCCTCCTTTCCTGTACCCACTGCCTCCCCCCACCCCACCCTGCAATCTGTGTATTAATCTCTCTTAAAGGACACCAGTCAGGATGGGTTAAGTCACCCCAATCTTATTTTATCTGTTACTTCTTCACATGTCCTATATCTCAATATAGTCACATTCTGAGGCACCAATGGCTGACGACTTCAATGTATGAATTTGGGGTAGAGCACAATTTTATCTCTGACAGGGAAAATCAACAATAATGACTAAGTAACTGATAAAATGAGTAGAGATAAATTAAACAAGAACAAAAAGAAAGCTGTGATGTAAAATATAAGTATAAAAATCATTGAGTTGTTAGAATATAGCATATACTGAAAAAGTAAAGAAGCTAATAAAGGCACAAAATGAAGTACTCTGCAAAATACATAAGGAGGTGAGGGACAATATCATTTTTAAGGGGGGAAATAAAATGTGATAACCAGGTTTTATGCCACAAGTAGTGTATGCTCGATTTAACTTTCTGTTTGGTACTGGGAGGTGAACAAGTCACGTTATCAGGATGAGTGGCATAGCACATGGATTCTCTCACTAAAGATTCCACTGACTTGAAATATATAGAAATATTGGAAGTATCATGAAGATAGAGTCAGAAATACTTTCCTATATGACAGTCCTGATCTGTGTCATAAGAGAAAGAATATCAGCCGCATTTTACAAGGCTTCCGGGGGCTTTAAAAAGCAAAGAAATTGAGATAGAGTTAGCTGGAATCAGCAGGTTTAACAGGAGACACTGTTCTGCTGCAGCTTGTGCCAAGGGAGTTCAAATTCAACAGTGCTAATCTTTCCATAGTGGCATAAGTTTAAATTTTGTGCCCCTAAGGAAAAATTTCCAAAGTAATTCCCGGTGAACTTGCCTCCCAGAAATCTTTACTTCAGGCACAATCCAGGTACCGCACTGGCCTCGCTATGGGTGATTGCAATTCTGCCCACTTCTAGGAGACTTACCCATTTCACATTTCAAAGGTTGAAGTCTCTGTTCCAGCATGTTTATATACAATTCCTATTGTTTCATAAAACTACTGGCATGGAATTTAAGACCAAATGTTTTGTTTGTTCATTTCTCTAGCAATGAATTGGATTGCAAATAATTATAATGCTTTCGAGTATATTTCTATTTTAATTATATTAAAATTTATTGCTGAAGAGAGTTATTTTCTGCTCTTCATAAGTTAAAGTATCTTCTTTTTCTAACTATAATATCACAATATCATGATTAAATTCCTTTCATGAAAAACTAATAATTCACTATTTACTCTTTTATTCCTTTTTTTTTTTTTGGTCTTTGGATCACACCCAGCAATGCAAGGGGGTTACTCCTGGTTCTGCCACCAGGAATCACTCCCGGTGACTTCAGAGGACCATATGGGATGCAAGGAATTGAACCCGGATTTGCAGGATGCCAAAGTGCCCTACCCACCCTGAAATCTCTCCAGACTTCCTCACTGTGTACCTTTTCACTTATGTGATTTGACTACAATATGAAATTTGTTGTTACATACTTAAATAACAAGAATTAAAATGAGACTTAATAAATTAACTATAAATATAAAATTCTTTATTACAATTTGCTATGCAAGTGAATATCACAGAATATATATGCATCCATTATGTTAAAGACAAACTGTTTTTGTCTCCTTAAAGTGTCCTTTTCAATTTTCAACTTTACGTTATTTCATTTTCTCATGAACATGAATACTTCAAAGATTTAATTTTATTTTGTTTTGATTACTTTTTGCTTTAAGATTTTGTGATAAGCAGACAATGTCCTTATAAAGATTCCAGAGTATGTTATACATACAAATAAAAACAGAACTAATATTTTACATCCAAGTGTGGTCTTGTGTGAAATAGAGGTTGACGCTGATTAGTTCATAAGGGTAGACATGATGGGATGATTCACATTTCCAAGCTCTAAAATAATTCCTGCAGAAGTATTGAAATAAACTTTTATTCACTTTCAAAACTGATTTTAATTATTATTTTATTGTATAGGCACTTTTATTATTAAATAAGCCAGAAAGTGATGCCAGTCACAGATATCTCTTTGTTATTTAGCCATCGAATCCACATCATTGATCCTTTTGAACACGTGATTCTTCCACATTTTACCTGCTGAGTGATGATCTGTGTTAGCTTATTGTTTTATTCAAAGAAAAACAAAATTATTCTCTTTAAGTCAGCAACTTGATGCAAGGTGCATGCTGAGATGAGGCTTCCATCTCCCCATGGAGACTGGGAGAACTGGGAGCACTATTCTTTGATGCATGTATGTCAAATGATATTCCTGGTATTTGGATAAAGACACTTATGGGCATGAAAAATGACAAAAGATTTAACTAGTTTTCAAGACAATACATTGTTCTATTCAATATGCACAATATATACATGCATCAATGTATAAATACACACACATATCTATATATACATTTCAGAGAGGAGAAAATGCTATATAAATTTTATAAAATAATGCTATTAAGAAAATGAAAGAAGTCAGGTTGTACAAGGCAGAATTGTTATTTGCAATTTTTATTTGTCCTTGTAAAAACTACCAATCTTAAGAGTGAATTATTAGTTAACAATGTTGAAACTTACACAACTTCAAATAAAACTTTTGGGCTACCTTTGCATATGCATCAATTAATTAAAATATTTAAATGTTCTTTCTTAGTTTTCCCATGACCAAGAATCTACGTTTATATAACAAGCGAATGGATATCAACAGTTAGTTGCCTGTTGACAGTGATAAACCTAATACTCTAGGAGACACATCAGTTCCAAAAGTTGCTTCTAAGCCTATCATATTACCATAGACATAGGGTCCTGATATTCCCTTATGTAGAAACACATTTAGGTTCTTAACTTCAGTCACTTATTTTCAACATTCATTTAAAAAATATTTGTTAGAATCAACACAACTAGTAATGTTTTCTAGGAGTTTCTTTTTAGCAAAAGCTTTCAAAAACTTGCATTTATTTGAAAGGTGCTCATATGGACATACCCTGGGCCATCTGGCCCCTTGTTCATGGTTATGCTTCAGTCTTCTGCCTTCTAAGGAAACAAAGTAACTTGTATGAGTATTATTCTCCATGCATTCTTTTGATTGCATAAATAGCATCACATCACTTTCTCACTCCACTCCAATCTTGATCTTCTGAAAAAATGAACAATATGAACTGGCTGGGGCGGGGGGGGGGGGGGGGGGGGGGGCGGGGGTTGGGGAATGCTCCTGATTTAGCAAGTGGCAGTGGGTAAGAAGGAGCCCCATCTGATTCAAGATGTTTATTCTTAAAGGATTGGTTCCCAAGGAGTAAGAGAGATAGTTCTTGGGCTTCCGTCAAAGAAAAGAATAACACAGCTGCCCTCAGCAAGGGGGAATTCCAACATAATGGATTGGCGATGGAAACAGTTTAAACCAATATAAATATAATAGCCACCCACTGAGAAGCAATTTACACGCACCAGGCCAGCTTCACAGTGGAGTGCTTGGCCAGTGTAATCCACCCAGGAGTATTTTATGAGGCTTGAAACTAGGAAAATGTGTGGGGGAAAGAATGGAGAGTAGTAGGGATCAGGCCAGTTCACGTATTCTAAAACTAAAGTCGCCTGTTTCAGGAACACTTCTGCGTTCTGTACCACAGAAGGAAATGGCATTTGTCCTGGCACTATCTTCGAGTAATTTTTCAACTGCCAAGGCAGCCTTGCTTCCAGTACTGCTTGTGCCCCCTAAATGGTTTACTGGCTCTGAATATGCTACTTCCTCGCTCTCCTTCAATGAAATAAAAGGGGATATGAATGAGAGATCTAGGGATACAAGAGTGACTGATGGGACCCAGATTCTAGGTTTTCTGTGCACGGTTTGTAGCACTCCTCTCATATTGCTGTGTGACCCTGGATACGTTTCTTAGCCTCTGCAGACCTAAACTTTGATCGTCGATTAAACAGGGATACTATAAAGATTTTTCTCTAAAGCTTCGTATGAGTATTAAAGAAGCGATTGGTCTAATAGTACTTATATTTAGGCAGACCTGGATGGTTAATCCTCCTCATCAGAAAAGTCTATGGTCTCTTCCTCTTGTGAGTTTGAAAACTTTTTAGAAGATCTTGTCATTTCTAATTTGCCGTTGTTTAGCTGCCTAGGGGAATTTCTCTTTCAGAGGTCCATTTGAGACTTACTTTCTAACGATATGTTTCTAGAAACAAATTGTATATGTTTAATTCTAAATCATTGAATACTGGTTCAGAAAAGCTCCCTATCTCACTTCATAAATTTCATCAAATTTGCATATGTGGAGGACTCCAGATTTGCTTGCAGCTCTCCTTATATTTTGGAAGCTGCCTGAGTAGAAGGCATGTTTTTATCCTGAGTAAGGGATTACATGAGAATGAGGAATAAAGTTTTTAAAAGTGAGAAAATATGCAGCAGGGTCTCAATCTGCATGAACTAAGAACTAGAAAAGAAACAGCTTTGCATTTAAGAATTTCTTAACCTCAGTCACAGATTGACTATAGAGAAATGCGCATGAAGTATTTTTATAAGAATCCTCAGTGTCACAATGGATAGAGAGGAATGAGAAGGTAAGCACTAGATATGTGATTTTCCACATCCAGGAGAAAGATGTATATGATTGACTTTTTGTTTCTCAAAATCAAATGAGTTAGAGACATAGTGTTCTCTGTAGTGCAAGTTTTGAGTATATATTGTTGGGGCTGGAGCGATAGCACAGCAGGTAGGGCGTTTGCCTTACAAGCGGCCAACATGGCCGACCCAAGTTCGATTCCTCCGCCCCTCTCGGAGAGCCCGGCAAGCTACCGAGAGTATTCGATATGCCAGACACAGTAACAACAAAGTCTCCAATGGAGACGTTACTGGGCCCGCTCGAGCAAATCGACGATCAACGGGAGGGCCATTGTTGGGATCGGGAGTTCCCTAGCCCTGGGAGGCGCGGAGAGACCAGATAGACACAATTCCTGCAGGAGTAAAAACGGGGTTTATTTAGACCAGCATGCTGGGGCTCCACAGCATAGGCCAGAGTGGGCAGTGGCTGAGAGCCCCGAGCTTCTTCAAAGGGGATCTTATATAGGCCTTCACTGGCCATTACAGCAAGGCCCGCACATTTCATAGCCAATAGATTTGTAACAACATATACTTTCTTAACCAATCCATTTAAAAGTACCTCACTCCTTAGCCTATAGATTCAAAGATCAGCATTTACATACATCCATTGTCAGCACAAGCAAGGTTATAGCTGGAATCATTAAGCCTTAGATAATCTCCCTTGACCATTCACATTTTGAGTTACCCAAGCCTGCAGGGTGCTTTAGTGAGACAATAGACTCCAGGAAAGGGCAATTTCCCCCAACCACCCGCATCCTGAGTTATCCTTTACCCAAATCTGCAGGGTGCTTTACTGAGACAATACATTTCATTTCATTTCATCATTTCATCATCCTGTTAATTGTCGATTGCCTCGAGCAGGCCCCAGTAACATCTCTTTCATCCTAGCCCTGAGATTATATTCAGGGCTCTTTAGGAGAATGAGACCCATCATTGTTACTGGTATTTGGCATATCTGGTAGGCCACGGGGAGTTTGCCAGACTCTGCCCTGTGGGCAGGCTACATTCGACAGCCTGCAAGTTTGTCCAAAGTAGAAATGAGATAATAAGATGTCGCGCGGCCGCAAATGAGGCCGCGCGGTTCCGGGATCTGGATTTTATAGTCTCTGAGTCTTGGCCGCTGATGGGATTACACGGCGCCAGGGGGCCAGGTGGTGGGTGTGACCCCCGCCTACTGGAATTTGGAGGATCTGGGTGGAAGATGCTCGACTCCAATTCGAGTAGGCTTGGAGGTCTCGGCCCCGGAACCCGCGTGGCTTTGTCCCTCTGCCAGTACCTTCAGGTGTGCGGAGAGTGGTCTCAGCATGGTGGTGGCTGGTCCTGGAGGTCTCCGGCTGCCGTAGCCCTGGCCGGGGCGGGGAGGAAAGCTCAACCCGCTCCCCTCCAAGGGACTCCGGGAAGGAACACCGAGGCGCGGGGGCAGAGACTGCACTGCTCTCGTCCGGGATCTGGATTTTATAGTCTCTGAGTCTTGGCCGCTGATGGGATTACACGGCGCCAGGGGGCCAGGTGGTGGGTGTGACCCCCGCCTACTGGAATTTGGAGGATCTGGGTGGAAGATGCTCGACTCCAATTCGAGTAGGCTTGGAGGTCTCGGCCCCGGAACCCGCGTGGCTTTGTCCCTCTGCCAGTACCTTCAGGTGTGCGGAGAGTGGTCTCAGCATGGTGGTGGCTGGTCCTGGAGGTCTCCGGCTGCCGTAGCCCTGGCCGGGGCGGGGAGGAAAGCTCAACCCGCTCCCCTCCAAGGGACTCCGGGAAGGAACACCGAGGCGCGGGGGCAGAGACTGCACTGCTCTCGTCCAGGATCTGGATTTTATAGTCTCTGAGTCTTGGCCGCTGATGGGATTACACGGCGCCAGGGGGCCAGGTGGTGGGTGTGACCCCCGCCTACTGGAATTTGGAGGATCTGGGTGGAAGATGCTCGACTCCAATTCGAGTAGGCTTGGAGGTCTCGGCCCCGGAACCCGCGTGGCTTTGTCCCTCTGCCAGTACCTTCAGGTGTGCGGAGAGTGGTCTCAGCATGGTGGTGGCTGGTCCTGGAGGTCTCCGGCTGCCGTAGCCCTGGCCGGGGCGGGGAGGAAAGCTCAACCCGCTCCCCTCCAAGGGACTCCGGGAAGGAACACCGAGGCGCGGGGGCAGAGACTGCACTGCTCTCGTCCGGGATCTGGATTTTATAGTCTCTGAGTCTTGGCCGCTGATGGGATTACACGGCGCCAGGGGGCCAGGTGGTGGGTGTGACCCCCGCCTACTGGAATTTGGAGGATCTGGGTGGAAGATGCTCGACTCCAATTCGAGTAGGCTTGGAGGTCTCGGCCCCGGAACCCGCGTGGCTTTGTCCCTCTGCCAGTACCTTCAGGTGTGCGGAGAGTGGTCTCAGCATGGTGGTGGCTGGTCCTGGAGGTCTCCGGCTGCCGTAGCCCTGGCCGGGGCGGGGAGGAAAGCTCAACCCGCTCCCCTCCAAGGGACTCCGGGAAGGAACACCGAGGCGCGGGGGCAGTAAATACACCTGAATCCTGTCACATTTGGTTTAGAAAGAAGTTATGCCCTGTTCAATTTCCAAGTCCCCTCTCCCCCAGGTGCAAAGCAGCCAAGCAGTTTTATAGAAAGCAATGTTGCAAGTTAGCTGAAGTACACAAAAATTTGATGCCCTAATATGGATTCTTTCAATATATATATATACATATATATTTAAAGATGTCACTTCCCCTTAAAATTTAGGCACCATGACTTATAGTACTCGTAAGAATATAGTTTCATGCATATGATGTGGATCAACCCCCTCCACATTCCTCCCTTAATATGTTAAAAATATTAACTACCAAAATCTGTGGACAACTTACATCTTTTTGTTTTAAACATTAATTTATTTCAATAAAATATCACTAAAATGAGAAGTTACAAGATCAAATAAAGTTTACATTTTAATATTTAATAATATGATGTTACTAATTTAAAATTAGTAAGAGATGCATGTACATGGACCTTAATACAGGATTTCACTATCCTAAAACAAATGATTCTTGTTTTAGCTTAGTGTAGCTAATTTTTTAAGAAGCAATTGTGAGTGTAGTGTTAACTGTTAAAACGCAGCATAAATAATGCTATTTTTTTACTGTTTTAACAAAGCATTTTTCATTGCATGATCAGACTTTGAGGATATGTTTTGGAGAAGAGTGACAGGTTAATTTTAACAAACTTCCTCCATGACATTTGTTCTTTATCTTTGCATGGAAATAGTATGCGACTAGGAAGAAAATGATAATATATGATAAATGTCACCTTTACTGATGTGAATTAATTTTTGTTAATGAGAATTTGAGGGACTGGCTAGTATTCTTCATTTCGTGAGTGGTAATGACTGTCAGGGTTTTAGGGCACAGATTCTCCTCCATCTGTACATTATCTGCCTGATATTTCTGGAGATGAGAAAAACACACAAAAAGTTTTTCCAATTCCAGATAGTATCGTCAGTTATTTTGTTTAAAAAGTATAAAACTCATGGACTTTTAGGTATTAATTTTATAGCCTGCAACTTTAATATACAAGTCTATTGTTTCTAGGAGTTTCTTGGTAGAGGTTTTAGGGTTATCTAAATGTAGTATCATACCCAAAAGTCCATTGTTTTCCTATACTCAAATAATGAGATAGAAGCAACTGACATTAAAAAAACATTCCGTTCACAATTGTGCTCCAGAAAATCAAATACTAGTGTTGGGATCGGGAGTTCCCTAGCCCTGGGAGGCGCGGAGAGACCAGATAGACACAATTCCTGCAGGAGTAAAAACGGGGTTTATTTAGACCAGCATGCTGGGGCTCCGCAGCATACCCCAAAAATGGGCAGTGGCTGAGAGCCCCGAACTTCTTCAAAGGGGATCTTATATAGGCCTTCACTGGCCCTTACAGCAAAGCCCGCGCATTTCATAGCCAATAGATTTGTAACAACATATACTTTCTTAACCAATCCATTTAAAAGTACCTCACTCCTTAGCCTATAGATTCCAAGATCAGCATTTACATACATCCATTGTCAGCACAAGCAAGGTTATAGCTGGAATCATTAAGCCTTAGGTAATCTCCCTTGACCATCCTCCTTTTGAGTTACCCAAGTCTGCAGGGTGCTTTAGTGAGACAATACATTCCAGGAAAGGGCAATTTCCCCCAACCACCCGCATCCTGAGTTATCCTTTACCCAAATCTGCAGGGTGCTTTACTGAGACAATACATTTCAGGGACAGTAAATCACTTTCCAAGTCCCCTCTCCCCCAGGTGCAAAGCAGCCAAGCAGTTTTACAGAAAGCAATGTTGCAAGTTAGCTAAAGTACACAAAAATTTGATGCCCTAATATGGATTCTTTCACTAGGAATTAGCTTAACTAAGGAAGTAAAAGATGTGTACAGAGAAAACTACAAAGTGCTACTTCAGGAAATAAAAAAGGACACAAGAAAATGGAAAGACATCCCCTCCTCATGGATCAGGAGAATTAACATTGTCAAATGGCAATACTCCCAAAAACATTATACAAATTCAATGTGATCCCTATAATGATACCCATGACATTCTTCCAAGAAATGGAGCAAACACTCCTGAAATTCATATGGAACAATAAACCCCCACGAATAGCTAAAGCAATTCTTGGGAAAAAGGAAATGGGAGAAATCAACCTCCCTAACTCAAACTCTACTACAAAGCAGTAATAATTAAAACAGCATGGTACTGGAACAAAGGCAGTGTCTCAGACAAATGGAACAGGGATGAATATACTGACATCTCCCCCAAACATATGTTCATCTAATCTTTTATGAGGGAGCAAGAAATGTGAAGTGAAGTGGACCAAGGAAAGCCTCTTCGACAAATGGTGCTGGCAAAACTGGACAGCTACATGAAAATAAAAGGGGCTAAGATCTCTGCCTAACACCATGTACAAAAGTAAGATCAAAATGGATAAAAAACCTGTACACCAGATGGGCGGGAATCCATAAAGTACATTGAGGACAAGGTTGGAAAAACGCCCCACGACATTAAAGCTAAGAGTATCTTCAAAGATGACATGCCATTGTCCAAGCAAGTGAAAACAGAGATAGACAAATGGGACTATCTTAAACTAAGAAGCTTCTGCACCTCAAAAGAAAAAGTGACCAAAAATGCAAATACAGTCTACAGAATGAGAAAGATATTCACCCAATTCCCACCAGACAAGGGGTTGATGTCAAGGATATACAAAGTACTGGTCAAACTCCTCATGAAGAAAACACCCAAACCCATAAAAAAACTGGGGCGATAAAATGAACAGAAACTTTCTCCAAAAGAAATCCGAATGACAAAAAGGCACATGAGAAAATGTTCTACATCACTAATTATCATGGAGATGCAGATCAGAACAACAAGGAGATATCATCTCACACCACTGAGACTGGCCCACATCCAAAAGAACAAAAGCAACCTGCGTTGGCACAGGTCTGGTGAAAAAGGGACCCTCACTGGTGGGAATGCCAACTGGTTCAGCCCTTTTGGAAAACAGTATGGACGATTCTCAAAAAATTAGAAATTGAGCTCCCATTAGACCCAGCAATACCACTCCTGGGAATATATCCCGGAGAGGCAAAAAAGTACAGTCTAAATGACATCTGCACTTCTATGTTTATTGCTGCACTGTTCACAATAGCCAAAATTTGGAAAAAAACTAAGTGCCTGAGAACAGATGACTCTTTAAAGAAACTTTGGTACACCTACACAATGGAATACTACGCAGCTATTAGAAAAGATGAAGTCATGGAATATAAATACAAGTGGTTCTACAGTAAAGGATCATACTAAGTGAAATGATCCAGAAAGAGAGGGACAGACAGAGAAAGACTGCATTCATCTGGGGAATATAAAGTAACAGAATGGGAGTTGAACACCCAAGAATAATTGAGGTAAATATCAGGAGGTCTGCTCCATGGCTTGGAAGCCAGCCTCAGATGCTGGGGGAAAACACAGTTCAGATAGAGAAGGGAACACCAAGTAAAGGATATTTGCAGGACTTACTTGCTCGGTATGCGAGATGCGTGCTGGAAGTAGACTATAGACCAAACAAGATGGCCACTCAAAACCTCTATTGCAAACTTCAACACCCTAAAGGAAAGAGTGAGCAAAAGGGAATGCCCTGCCACAGAGGCAGTGTGGGGTGCGGGGAATGGGGTGTATGGGTGGGAGGGATACTAGGAACATTGGTGGTGGAGAATGGACACTGGTGGAGGGATGGATACTCGATCATTGTATAACTGAAACCCAAGCGGAAATTTTATAAGTCTACAGCTCTACCTCATAGTTTCACTAATAAATTAAAAAGAACTTTTATAGAAAAAAAGTTTAACTTTCATATATGTCAATTTAAAATTTATATCAAAATATGAAAGAAAAGTAAACTATAATGTGCAATTTGAAAATATTGATGACTCTACAGTTCATATATAATTTCTCTGAATCAAATCCTTTCACATATTCTTTGTAAAACACTATGTAGCACAATAAAAATCTCGTACAAAATGAATTTAATGAAAGAAGTGAAATAAATCTTGGAAAAACTTTTATTCACACACAAGTATAAAACTCAACATCACAGCAAGTGTTTATGTGCTGTATACATTCATTTCAGTTTTTTTTAATAAAAAGTGAATCTTTGTTAAACTCTGTTAAATAACTGGAGGTCCCAGAAAGCCGCTGACCTATGCCTAACAACAAATAGTGGATGCCCTGTGAAATATTTGTTTATAAATAGTAAGTCAGTTCTTCACAGTGTGCAATTTGTAAACTAAATTGTCACTTCAGATCCATGAGACAGAAAAAGATATGTGTGTGTGTGTGCTTGAGAGAGAGAGAGAGAGAGAGGGAGGGAGAGAGAAAGAGAATAAGTGAGAGAGAGAGAAGAAAAAGTGAAAAATGAAAGGGGACAGAAAGAGGGAAGGGAAGCAGAAGGGAGAATGAGGACTAGGAATGAAGAGATAAAAATTAGCATTCTTTTTCCTCTAAAGATAATAAGTTGGGTGAAACTAAAATCCACTCTATGGGGTTTGCTTTCTACTTTATTTAAACTCTACAATATGAAACAATAAAAATAGTGCTTTGGTGTGTTAATTCAGGCAAATTGTGTGAAAAAGTTTAAGGGCATATTGAAAAAGTACTTCAATTGATCCAGATGAGAAAAGTATAAAATTTCTAACCTTTTTATATATATTTTAGAGCAGAGGAACAAAACTGAAGTTTTGATTGCAAAATAAATTCTTGACCTGATGAACAACTATTGATTATCATTAATCTGTCACAAAGTTGTAGAGAATTTCAAGTTATTTATTATTTTAGCTTAGACAAAAATATTAACATATTTTAAGCACTTTATACTACTTTACCCACTAAATCAATTTTTGGAGGAGACTGCTTTCATCAGCAATGTCGAACACAGTACTAGTTTTAGAGAAAATATTTATTGAAAATCTAAATTTAGACACTTCATACATCTTCCCTCAGATTCTCTTGTAGACATTTGGAGACAAATATAATCCTTATTTAAAAAGCAAAAAAAAAAAAAAAAAAACAAACAAAAAAGACTCAAAATGATCTAGGCTACAGAAGTAAAGGTTAAAAGAGGTCCAGATGTGACAGGACTACACTATTTGCTGTCTTCTTGGTAAGTGACAAATGATTGACAGCTCCACTTGACAATGACAAGATTTCCCTAATGTGTTGATAAGAGCTGAAAGGGGTAATTTTGAATTATAAAAGTCTTTCTGGGTTTCTAATACCTGCATAATAAAACTAATCAGAAAATCCTGTTACTCTAACTTTTATTGAAAGAGAATGTATTAAATACTAGATTAAGAAATCATGAAATGTTGGGAGATAATACTTTAAATGATTTTTGTATTTTTATCATTTATATAACGTACTTTCTCTTAAATGTACACTTTAGCCAAGTATAGTTTGAATACTTAAAAGTAAAGCTATTCTAGAATCTACTCTTTAGCTAAAACATAATTTGAATACTAAAAAATACAAACAGAAATGTAAGCAGTCATAAAGTTTCTAACATTAGCAAGAAAACTAAGTAGCTGTCAACTGACCCTCAGTATAAATTAATTTTTAAGCTGGGCACTCAAAATGGCTCTAGGTTTTATCGCAGGAAAGGAAAGAAAATAAACACATTGATTTACACATTTTCTCATTTTCTTTTTTTCTTCTCTGAAAAAATAAACACATCCATTTTTAGAAATAAACTTTTTCCTTGGACTAAATTTTATGAGAAATTTATCATGTGGTTACTTGTATAAAAGGTAGTGAATAACATAATAGTGTCTGCAAGGGAAAAAATACTGTTCAAATGGACAATTCTGGTATTGATTCACTTTACTGGCTGAGAACATAACATTAAATTGTACTCAGTGAAGTCCTTTCTGCAGGGGAGAAGAGGAAATAGCCAAGGTATTCTACTTTCCGATGATTAAACTTGATAGTGAGGATAGCGCCTAGAGAGTAGAGGAAGGGATAGTTAACATGTCCATTATACTCGCTCTAACACCATAAGTCTTACGAGAATCTTTGGCCTGGGTTGATGGCAGTTAACTCATGACTGAATTTTCTCAGATTTCTATATAACCTATGTTGTGAGCCAATGTGAAAAACTTATAGTTAAGAAGGAAAAGTGGTTACAAAATTGAGAAAGCTTAAGAGAAAAACTCCCATTCTTGCCAAGACCAAAGGTCAACCTGATTCATCTTCAATTGTGGGAACAGTATTGCCTAAAAGTGGTACCATCTCTCTCACTGAAAAGTGTGTTTTATCTTGTAAAGCTTTCAAAGAGTTGTTTGTTCAGAGCTGTAATGTAGAGACAAGATGACTTCAGGATAAAACATATTTACGGCAAGTGTTGTGAATGTCTTTCTAGTCTGTCTAGGGGGTTAAAAGTTATTTTGTGATCCCTGCGAGATTTCTGGTTTCAGGTAAATTATTTATAACATGTGATGAAGGGTGCTATCTTTATATTTTATGTTACTGAGGATGAACATTGAAGTATAGTGAACAGAGGTACTTTATGTCTTGGCCTTACCTCTTTTTTTTAGCTTTCTGATTGTCTGTAATGTTATCTCCTTAAATTTTATTTTTTAAATGAAAAATGCACAAATATTTGATTTGAAGTTTGAAATAAGAATATATAAAAAGACACCTTAAATTTAACAATTATTATTTTCCACGTCCAAGTTGACAGGGTCCAATGAATTTTCTTCTAAAGACCAAGGCAATGTGGTTGATAAAACATCATTAAAGTTTTTTATTTTTTTTTGCATCCATTCAACATAGCCCCTACTCTTCCAATTCTACTTTTCCAAAATCACTAGTTGAGCTTTGGAAAAATTCTTACAACTGTTTTATTTTAACCATATGCCATGTAATAATATATTGGAAGAAGTCAGTGCTCCTCAAAGTTTGTATTTTTTGATCATTTACTTTATAGTTTCTGAGGAATTTTATTATAAATATTGTTAGTAAATTAGATGCACCGAGTTTAAATTGTGGGTTATCAAAAATTTCTTTAAAATTTAGAAAAAAAATCATTTTGTTCGCTTTTTAAGGGGGGAACACTCTGCAGTGCTCAGGCTTACTGCATGATCTATGCTCAGGGTTCACTCCTAGTGAAACTCGGGACCCCTCTCTGGTGCTGGAAATTGAATCTGAGTTGGCTTAAACAGCAAGTGATCAACTATCACCTGATACTATAGCTTCTGCCCTAGGAATTTATATCTTCCAACAATTACTCTAGAATTTGAGAATATTGCTAGTTATCTGCGAAATGTCTTAATTTCAAATGTGGTAAAATAAATTATGTTATAGGATAGTATATTTCATAATCTTAATTGTCCATTATAATAAGTTACATCCCACAATATGCAATGAGGATTATCTTCAGGAGACAAGGAGAATTATACCTGCAGCTATTATCTTTAAACTCAATGTTGAAGATTGTTTCCAAGCTTCGCACACCAATATATCCTCTTCCTTTCCCCACATAATTCTTTCATATGATGATGAAATTTTCCACTAAAATAAAGTCTATAACTTCCCATTTGAATCTAAATGGGTCAATTAATACAGATGAAATGATGGTCTGTTACCTCCGATATGGTCATAGAGCTCCTAACATTTCTTGTCTTCTTGTACCCAACCACCCTTCTTAAAAAAGAAAAAACAACTGTAGTTACTCTTCCCACAGCTTCACATAAATATCCAGTCAATTAATAGTTGTCATTTCTTTCCATTCCCTAGTCTTAATCCAATCCAAATGATACAATGTGGTAATAGAGTGATAAAATTAATAGAATTGAAAGTTAAATTCATGTTCTTATTTTAAGAAACTGCTCAGATTTGAAGTAGTTTACCATGCACCAAAATATACAAAGAATACCCAGATTATATGTACTTGTTTTATGATAGCATCTTCATTTTTTGGTAGACATCTAGTATATTCTGATATGTTTTTAATTTGTTCAATAATTGTGTAAAATTTCTACTGTGAAATTCTTACATACTTTCATGCACTGTAAACAATCTATAGGTTATCAGAGGTATTTTGGAGTATACTCATGTGTAGCACAGTGGTAGGGCGTTTGCCCCGCATGCGGCTGACTCGGCTCACCCAGGTTCGATTCCTCCGCCCCTCTCGGCAAGCTACCGAGAATATCTTGCCCGCACAGCAAAGCCTAGCAAACTACTCGTGACGTATTTGATATGCCAAGCACAGTAACAACAAGTCTCACGATGGAGACTTTATTGGGCCCGCTCAAGCAAATCGATGAACAATGAAAGGACAGTGCTACAGTGCTATATGCGATTTTATAGGAAGGACTTGAGTCTATAAATTTTGATACCCACTGATGAATCACTCCCCAAGAAAGGATTGTACTTGATTCATGAAAGGAGATAGTCAGACTGTGTAAATCAAAACAAAGAATAAAATGGAGCATCACTACATGAAGTTGAAGAAAAGGAGTAGTATCTTAAAGAAGAGGACTGCGATAGGCAAATTGTTAAAAACTATTTGTCCAACAGTAGCTAAATCCAGTTCCTTTAGAATGATAATATTTTTAAGATTCTCAAAAAATAGAATCCTAGAGAAATCCATAAGTGGGTCTGACATTTCCTGTCTTTAGATTCTAACATGCATGGGAGAAGATTATAGGTACAGATATATATATAATCTTAAATAATAAAAAGGACATAAAATAGTTTGAAAATAGGGAAGAAAGATTTATATCAGTAACATAGCTCAATATCACAAAATTTAAATAACTTCTATCATTATTGAAAATGCATGTTATTTATATTGAAGTCACCAACATTTCACTATTAATATTTATGGTTTAGGCATATAATGCTGCTGTACCAACCACAACACCAATGTACCTATATCCTTTCTCCACAATCCTCTATTATGTTTCCTCCATGATAGAGGAAACTCCCCTGCTTCTATGAAATTTGAAAAACAAATCTTTTCCCAGCTTGTATTTTAGTGTTCTTGGGATAGATGACAAGGAACAAAATTACTAGATTCATTGTTTTTGTGAATAGGTTGGGGGTGGGGTATGTACTACAACAAGCAATGCTCAGTGTTTACTCTTGGCTCTGTGCTCAAGGATCATTCATGGAACTCCTCAGGGGATAACATGTGGAGCGAGAATTTAACTAGAATTGGCTGTATACAAGGCAAATGCCTTGACCCATGTACTATCTTCCTGGGACCATGTATAGTTAAATTTTTGACAAGTCTCCACACTGTACTTCATAGAGGCAAAAACATTTGATAACCTAACTACAGTGAAATAATGGTTGATTTTTAAACTTTTTTCTTTTTTTTTAATTGAAACACTGTGAGATACAGTTACAAAACTTTCATAATTGAGTTTCAGTCATAAAATGATCAAACACCCATCCCTGTACCAGTGTATATTTCCCACCACCTATGCCCCCAGTATCCCTTTCACCACCATTCTCCCATCCCACCTCCTGCCTTTATGGCAGACAATTTCCTTCTTATTCTAGCTCTACTTTTGGGCATTATAGTTTGCAATATAGATAGTAAGAGGTCGTCATGTTTGGTCCTTTATCTACTTTCAGCACACATCTCCCATCCCAAGAGATCCCTCCAACCATCATTGACTTAATGATCCCTTCTTTATTCCAGCTGCCTTCTCCCCAGCTCGTGAGGCAGACTTCAAACCGTGGAGAAATCATCCTGGCCCTTATCTCTACTGTCTTGAGTGTCAGTCTCATAGTTTGTTATTTTACCATATCTCTGCCAGTAATTGTTTCTGCACATTTTAATATAAGCCATTCTCACGGGTATAAAATATCATATTGTTGTTTGGTTTCTCTGACAACCAATGATGATGAGCATTTTTATATACCTCTCAGTTATCTGTATGTCTTTGAAAATGTGTCTGTTCAGCTCTTTTCATTTTCAGATAGGATGTTTATTCTTTTGTTGTTGAATTTTGTGAGTGCTTTATGTATCTTGGGAATTAGCCCTTCATATATAGTGTGCAAATATTTTCTCCTATTCAATCAGGTGTTTTAAAAAAAATTTAACTAATGACTTTTTTTCACAATGAAGAAACTTTTCAATTTTATGTAGTGCTACTTGTTCACTTTTACTGTTTTTTTCTTTGATAACCTAGTCCAAACATTAAAGAGACTTCTGGAATCAATAACATGGAGAATTCTTTACCTGTGTTCCTCAACATATTTTATGAATTTAGATTTAACATCAAGGCATTTAATCCATTCTGAATGGACTTTTGTTTATGGTAGAGATAGTAGTCATCTTTTTTCTTTCCTTCCCTGCCTTTCTTCAGTTCTTTCTTTCTTTCTTTCTTTCTTTCTTTCTTTCTTTCCTTCCTTCCTTCCTTCCTTCCTTCCTTCCTTCCTTCCTTCCTTCTTTCCTCTTTATGCATTTTGACTAATCAGTGCAATGTTGTGATTATGTTGTTGTTAGTGAAACGTTATTAATCACATCTTATTTTCATAAACGAGTTTTGATAAGGCGTTTGTGATAACAGAAGGATATGTCCTTGAGAATAGTTGGTTCTAACTTGAGAAACAAAGAAAGGCAAAGGAATGTAAACCATCATAATGGAACATTAACTATTATGACTTCAAATGGATTGAACATTTAATGCAAGGTAAAATATTAAGAAAATAGCAAGAATGATATTGATTTAAACAATGGATTTTTTGTGTGTGGGAAACAGAAGTCTTTTTTTTAAATTTTAGAGTGATTATTTAAAATTTGTTTTAATGATAATAATCATGGCTGTAGTACAACATATGAAGTGGAAATCATTGGGGTATGAAAGATATTAAGAAGTACTTAAAATACTTGAGTCAATAAGAATACAATTAGGTCAGTAAAGGAATGCTAAAATAGAATAAATGCAAAATATATTGAGCAGGTAGATCAGATAGAATCTGATGATTGATGATGACACCTTTGACAGAAATGTGTTGTTGACGAAATGTTCTTTTAATATTATTGTTGTTATTATCGTTATGCTACACCCAGTAGTGCTCCAGGTCACATGCAGTGTAGAGTGGCTACTGTCTAAAAAAAGCACATGTTCCAGTCTTTTAATATCTCTCCCAGATGGAAAGAATATTCTCATTCTGTATGTGTATGAATAGACTGTGAGTTTCTCCATCACTAGAATTTGAGGGCAGTATCCCTCAGTTTCTATTGTTTCCAGGAAAAATCACTGAATTTCATTTAAATGAAGAAGAAGGAAAAATGGATAACATTACCATCTTTGTAAACGCAATGATGTACCAAAAGTTGTATGTTAAATATTATTATATATAATATATATTATATATGAAATCTTTCAAACCAGGTTATAAAATAAGAATGACTATCTCTATTTCATTAATGAAACTAAAATTCAAGCTACCTTTAAGCAACAATAGTCTAATAAGTAGATAGCAATTGTCAGAATTAACAGTGGCCTGTCTGTTTATTTGATGATATAGATTTTTGTCTCTAAAATTAAGGTCTTCCTTAAAATAATCTATTTCTGGCAATTTTCTAGCATCTCTTTTCTGTAACTACCTCTACAAATGAAATCTATAGATTAAAAGACTATGGGTTTAGCATTGTCATTACCTCTCTAATCATTAAATCACCTACTGTTCCCACTTGGTGGGTGGCACGAGGGAAGAAAAAACATTTCATGGACTACAAATCACTTCCATATTCATTTTATTTTCAACTATTTTTACTAGCCCTAAGAGAACGGATGCTCATTGGACAGCATTCCAAATATCATGACACATATTAAACTAATATCCAAGGAAGTTAGAGATTATTTAATAAAATATGCATCCAAGACTAAGTTCACTGAACTTTCCCACATCAAAAGGATTGTAACTGCTTGAATGTGTACAATTAGCAGAAATATATATATGACATATATATATTATGTATATATAATTTTGTAAATACCAGTAGGAAAAGTAAAACACTAAAAACCTGTGGCTTCAGTGATTAGAATTGCAAATATGTCCATTGCATCATAAAATAATATGCCTCAAAATATTCTGTGTATAAGGGGAGGAAAACATAGCATGGTGAGCTGGTTATTTTCCTTGCACATGGTCAGTCTGGGTTCAATCCCCATATACCCCATCTGGTCTCTTGAGAACCACTAGGAATGATTTTTGAGCACAGAGTCAGGACTAAGTCCTGAACACCACTGGGTGTGGACTGAAACAAAACAAAAATATTATAGGTTAAACAAAACAAAAGTCAAGTAGACCTCTGAAGTATATTTTAGTCATTCTGAAGTATATTTAATCATTATAGTTTACATTATAGTTGTGCTCTTTCAAAAGATAATTTTATTTAAATAAATTTATTTAATAAAGTAAGTGACATACACTATTATGCATTTTCTGGATTGTCTTTGTGTATGGCTAGTGCATGGCATTTTGGTTTTCCCAGATCATAAAAATTACAGGGAGCATAGCAGACTGTCAATTTATTTGGTAAAAGCCATAAATGTATCAGATGATTGTAGATGGTGGCATATTCCAAATTTAGAATTCTAGTTATGTGACATCCACCGGATAAAATCAGACAATTTATCTATGTGCTGGAAAATGGGGTATAGCAATTCAATGCTGCTTTCTCATATCAGTCTTCAAATCTCTGTTGAATGTTACCATTATTTTTTATAATCAGTTCAGTGATGACTAAACATAAAAATGGTTTCCCTCGAGAAAACACAAAATCTTATTACCCTGTAAGTCTTTTATAACTAGTTAGTAAATGATATTTCATTTCTGTACAGATTTTTAAATATAATTTTATGGGTATGCCATTGGGTTATAATACTACATAAATTTCAACAAACCAGCTTATTTGTATGTATAAAAGTATATGTGAGGTATATATGCCTCTTTGTACATATGCGATAAGCCTTACAGCATTTACCAATAAAGTTCTAGTGTCATTTTTATTATCAGATTGACCTCCTATATCCTTTTATTCCATCTTCTAACCATTTACCTCTGATAGCCAAAATATATTTCCACAAAGTCTAAATGTACTCTTGTGTTTTGCTAGTTCCTTTGCTTGGGAATTTAGGCGCTACACTTAAAAAAATGACCTTTTCTGATAAATGGTTTTCATTTTCTGACTTATTTTATTTAACATAATCACCTCAAGTCAATCATGTTGCTATTAAATATATTGCAAGATTTTTTAATAGCTGAGTAATATTTAATAGGTATATATTAATTATATATAATTACATATATATCACAAATTCTTTACCAAATTGTTCATTCCTGGCTATATTTGTTGTTTTTATATATTGAGGCTCGTGAATAATGCTGCTGCTACCACAGATGTGCATATTATTTTCAGTTTTATAGTTTTATATTCTCTGGATAAATAGCTAAAATAGCTAGGAATAATATTTCTTGATCACATGGTATTTTTATTTTTAGTTTTCCAAGGAATCTCCAAACTATTCTTCACTGTGGCGGTAGAAATGTCCATTTCCATAAATAGTGCTTGAGTGTTCCATTTTCTCTCAAACTTTATCTATATGTGCTGTTTTAGTCCTTTTCAGCAGGACTATTATTGTAGTTGAGGGGTAATAATTCATTGGATTTTGTTTAACATTCCCCTTATAATAAATGGCATTCAATGTTCTTCTTGTTATCAATAGCCATGCATCTGTCGTCTTTGAAGAATTTTCTTTCCAAATATTCTGACTTTTCCCCCTCCCCCTTTTAATTCCCCATTAGTGCTGAGGTGCCCTTGTGTCTGAGAATGGGTGATGTTTAGTGGTTACTCTGGCATATCCAGTGGAACTTGGGGAAAATTGTATTGCTGGGTATCAAACCCAGGACTTTGAACATGCAAGGCACATGCTGTGTGAGCAGCATCCCTTGTTTATTCCTTAGTTATGTGAGTTCTTCACATGTTTTGGATAAGAACCCCTTTTTAATGCATGCACAGCAAATATCATCTTCTAGTTAGTATGCGATTTTAACTTCTTGTGGTGACTATCTTAGTATACAAAAACTTTTTAGGAGGTTTAACGCCATTTATGTATTTTTTAAAATTTTATTTCCCTTTTCTTGGTGAAGAGATTTAAAAGACATTTTTGGCATAAATGTGTAAGACTGCATTGACGATGTTTTCTTCTATGTGTTTTATTTATTTAATTTTTATTATTTAATTAAATTTTTAACTTTTTGAACTAGAGTTTTTTTTTGCGGGGGGAGGAGGGCAAATCCAGCTAAACTCAGGTTTCAGGACTTTTCCCAGGTTCTGTATTTAGTAATCAATCCTAGTAGTTCTTGGGAAGCCACCCATATGTGCAAAGCAAGTATCTAAAACCCTGGACTACTTCTAGGGACTACTTTATTTTTTAATTAATTTTGTATTATAAAATAAATTATAGTTTATAAAATAAATTATAGTATTATAGTTTAGGTAACAGGGTTATTATAGTGTTAAGGTTTATGGTGTTCATGTAGAAAGTTATTATCCACCACCAGCAAAGTACCAAGACCATCCTCTTTCTTGCTCCTCTGTCAACTCTGGTCCACTTCATTATCTCCCACCAATCCTCATTCCACCCTTTCTTTCCTCCACTGCTTGGTAATCATGTTTGTCATTTTTTATACTATTCATTTCTTTGTTTTATCTCTCTATATGCCACAAATATATAAGATCATTTGATAACTATTTTCCCTCTACTTATTTCACTATAGCAAGATACAGTTTTATATATTATGTCCAAGTCTTTAATGAATTTTAAGTTAATTTTAGGTATGGTGTTAAAATTTATTTATTTTAATTTTCCATTTCATTATTTGTTCTGCATGTCGCAGTTCAGGTGTCACAACTTTGTTGTCGAAGTTTTACTTCCCCCATTACGTGATGTTGACTCTTTCTATAGATTAAGTGTCCATATATGTGAGAGGAACCCAGGCATGCTGGTCCTGGGGCTGAGGTCTCCAAAGCTACTCGGATTAGGACTGGGCCTTCTCCACCCAGACCCCCCCATATTCCAGTAGGAAGGCGTCACACCCACCAGCTGCAGACAGCACCAGGTTGTTCCCATCAATGGCCAAGATGCAGAGACTATAAAACCCAGCTCTCGGAAGTGCGTGGCCACATTTGCGGCCATGCAACATCTTATTATCTTTCCTTTGGAGAACCTGGCAGGTTAAAAAAGTATCCTGCCTGCACGGCAGAATCTGGCAAACTTCCCGTGTCATACTCAATATGCCAAATACCAGTAACAATGATGGGTCTCATCCTCCCAATCCTGAAAGAGCATTGAAATGGCTCTTTTAAAATCTCAGGGCTAGGTAGTAGGAGACGTTACTGGTGCCTGCTCGAGACAATCGACGAACAATAGGATGATCGTGATCGTGATATGTGAGTGTTTATTTGGGGGCTTTCAAATATATTTCAGTGGGGTGGAGCAAGAGCACAGCGAGTAGGGTGTTTGCCTTGCACATGGCCAACCTGGTCGACCCAAGTTTGAATCCTCCACCCCTCTCGGAGAGTCCGGCAAGCTACTGGCAAGCTACCAAGCATATCTCACTGGCACGACAAAGTCTGGCAAGTTACCCATGACGTATTCAATATGCCAAAAACAGTAACAACAAGTCTCACAATATTACTGGGCTCACTCGAGCAAATCGATGAACAATGGGAGGACAGTGATAGTGGCAGCTGCTTTTATTCCAAGACCACACAATTATTATCTCGGGGGCCAAAAGACTTGGGCTACACCTGGTGATACTCAGGGCTTACTCCAAGCTCAGTGTATAGAGATCACACTGGTCACCTTGGGGAACCATAGTGGTGCCTGGAATCAAACTTTGATTGACTATGTGCAAGACACATTCCCAATCAGCTGTAGATCAATCTTTATAGATCAGTACCACTTCTATTATTATTCCTTTGCAATGTAGTTTGAAGTTAGGCAGCAAGCTACCAACACTTTTCTTCTTTTTTATTCTCAGCATTGCTTTGACAGTTTAGGTTCTTTTTTTGGTTCCATGCAAAATTTGGAATTGTTTGCTCCATTTCCTTAAAAATTGCCATTGGGATTTTCATAGGCATTTTGTTGTGTCTGTAAATTGCTTTAGGTCAGTGGTTTACAACAAGTCTGTGGAACAGTGCCAATCTGCTGAAATTTTCTGCCAGTCTACAAAAAAAGCTATTGCTGCTTAACTCAGTGATTTTCAGCCACTAGTCTACAGACTGATGGCAGTCTGCATGTGCAAAAGGGTTGAAAACCATTGGATATGCCCATTTTTAACAATGTTCATTAGGGAGAGGGGAAAACTGTAAATTTGTTAATTCTTCTTTGTGGAAAAAATTGTTTTCAGTTTACACAATCAAGCTATGGATTTCTTTTCATCATATGAGGATTCAGAAGGGTTTATTAGTGTGCTATAAAGATATGAGTATATTACATTCTCATTAACATAATAACTATAATTTGTGGAGTTTGGGGTATGTTACAGGAATTTGAATAAACTACCTCATCATAGTCTTTTGGAGTGGGCAGATGGGGCGGAAACTGACATCAGCAGAGGTCTAACTCACTGGCCCCAAATTCCAAAAACAGCACACATCATAGTTCTGAAGGGAGTCTAATAGGTCACATACAGTTTAAATTTGTTTTACACAGTGCTGAAATTGCTGTTACTATTTTCATAGTATGACTTCTTGTTACTATTTTCATAGTATGACTTCTATGACATGATGCAATGTTAACTAATTTCAAAGTAATATTTTGGTGATTGAGATACTTCACAAGTCTTTGGATGTTATATTTTCTTTTTTCAGGCTTTGAATTAATGTGTTTTCAGATCACATTAACTTTGAATTCACATTGAACTTACATAGAAAAAATATAACGATTCCATTTTGATGGTTCTAGTTTGTTGCAGGTTTTATTGTCTTTTTGTTGGATACACAACCAGAAATGCACAGGGGCTGCACCTGACTCTGTTTTCTGGGAACTATACACTGAGATTTGAACCAGGCTTATAGCTGTGCCTGTATGTTTGTTAAGTGCCTTACCCTTTATAATCTCTCTCTGGCCCTGGAGGTCTTCTTTTCAAGAAAGGCATACTTATGAAAAACTTGCTGCAAGAATACACTTTAAGTATATGCTTAAAACTCTTAGAATATAAATTAATATGAGAAAATATCAGTATTTTTTCTATCAGTTGTTTTCTGTGTGATTTAAATATAAATTGTAAATTTGTTATCATACTTATACAGAAAACTGACCTACAGTAATTATCCAGATCTTTGTGATTTTTTAAATTAGTCATGACACATGCTTCAAAGTTTTATAAGTTGTTTATAAAAATGTTGAGCATGTAGAAACTTAAAAAGATTTTTATATATTTTCCTCATAATATAAAATATACTATTGTGATATTAATATTGAAATCAATATTTATTAATATCAATAAATGGTAGATGTATGTGGATTTTTATACTTTATGAGTATATATATATAAAATATGTGACAATGGGATTGGAAGAATACAAAACATAAATGACAGAGGGCTTTGAGATTCAATGCCTGTGACTCATAGCAGACTATTTTAATTCATTTAACTTATGTGTGAAATTATATTAGCAATTTTAGTCTAAGACTACTTGTTAGGTGACCATGTAACTCTGAAGGCCACACTAATTTAGAGGATATCCTTATCTGCATTTAAAGAGTTACATCACTTTATGATAAGCACTTGATCCCCAAAAGTCAGATTCTTCCTTTGTAAAAAGGAGTTAAAACTGATACCTCACAGGATTGCAGCATGCAGTGAAATTGAGCCATGGGCAGCATTGCTAGCACATAATTTGGAGTCAGTAAATATCCATTATTTACAAAAATATCTTTTTAACTTTGATAAAATGATTCTGGATTCATATATAATTTTAAGTCATGCTTATTTATCAGTCATGGGAAGAACAATAGGTATAATTAAGTATAAATATCGCCATTTTTGAAAAAATAGAATTTAGTGAAGTTAGGGAAGTGACAGACAAAACAGAGTCACCCAAAGAATCCAGTTTTCCTTATAATATATCTAGAAAATACTCTGCTGTAGCAGTGAAACAGGGAAATAGCCATCTTTCCCATGTCAGAACCAATTGAAAGTGAGGAGACAGATGATGGGAAAAGCTGATTGGACAATTTGGCTAACGTTTAATCCTGAGTAAGCTTTTGATTTGGCCTCTCAGTCACAGGAAATGCAGGAATGTGAGCAAGAGCCACAATGGATATGAACATCATTGCCTACATGTTATCACAAAGGCGAGATGGATAGAAAAGGAACACACACACACACACACACATACACAGAGAGAAAGAGATGAGAGACACAGAGAGAGAGAGAGAGAGAGAGAGAGAGAGACAGACAGACAGACAGACAGACAGACAGACAGACATACAGAGAAAGAAACAGAGACAAAGAGAATAAAACAACGTTTACGAGACTTCACTGAACAGGATCAATTTCTTTTTTTTTTAAATTTTATTAATTTTTTATTTTTAAATGTGAACAGGATCAATTTCTTCACTCAGGTTTCACAGACACATGAATCAGTAAGGGAATGTTCTATCTCAGAAGATGTACTTCATGAAAGCAAGAAGGGATAAGAGAGAAAAAACCTTTACGGTATACTATTTTAAAATCTAATAACTTTATTATATTATGTAATTATGATCTATTTGGACCTGGTTTGCAATTTAGTCACTGCTTGCTTTTTTTCTTTTGCGATTTTTCCTATTTAAAATTCTACCAGGTTTTATTGTCTTTTTGTCTTTTTGTCATTTTTAGATTCTGAATTCTGACAATAAGAATAAGAGTCATGGTCCAATATGAAAATAAACATTCTAAATAAACATTTAGAATCATTGCTAGACTTCTATGCATACTAAAAATATCTCTTTTGCTTCCAAACTACTGCACTTGAAAGGATTATATCAATATTCTGCTTTTCATTGTCAAATTTTCATAATCTGTTCACTTCCCATGTGAAGGCCACATTTTAAACTTGATTTTAGTGGCTTTTCGCTAACATTTCTTTTTATGAGTTTTATCAAAACTTTCTTGAAGTATTACTTTGTACCAAGAATGCAATCAAGTCCCTAAGGAAGCATTTAAAACTGTGTGCTGTGCCTTGTTATTTTGATTAATTAAGATTATATTTAAAATAAATTTAAAATAGTGACATGAAATGAAAAATAAATCAGTTTAGAATGAATGTCAGGTTTAATAAGTAGCATGATCTGAAAGCATTTAATGGTAAGGAAATGAAATATGATGCCATGGAAACTTGCTAATTTGCTATAACTATGAGGAGATTCACTATCTATATTTTTGTGGATTGCCAGGAAAGCAATAAACAAAAGATGTGCAATTAGAGATATAAAATGTGCTGCATTTATTCTGGAGAATTATTTTATTGTTTTAATATTTCATAAAGCATTGGCAAATATATATAGCATTTGCAAAACTTGGGACATTTTCTCAATAGCATATATTTGCTATTTTGGGGAGGGGACACAATAACTAGTGTAAAGTGCCAGATATTCTGTAAAAATTATGAAGATTATTAAAATCATTAGAAAGTGTTACTGAAATTACACGGAAATTGTGGTTTCTTCTTGATAAAAATCACATAGAAATCTATTTATTTTATGTCATATTGTATTAAAGGCAATTCAACATTTTTTTCTGCTTCTTTTATATTTAGTTTCCCAGAATGAAAGCAATGAAGGTATTAGTTCAAAGTGAAAATATGGAACCTCAACTTGAGTAAATTGAGTTGAATTAAGTGTATTGAACTGAGTGTGCTTTGGGGAATTGAATTTAATAACTTTCTATAAATATCACATTCCTAAAATCCATTGCCTCTCATCTTTAGACATTGCTGCTCTCTGACACATGACTCTTTTATAGTGTCCATTATACTCATATTTAAATTCCCCACTTTGTTCTTAGAGGGTCACAGACATATTTACTCTTTAACGGATTCTCCAAGATCTTCTGTGGTCCTGAGATGTGAAAATATTTAATAACATTCTTCAAATAAAGGGCTGGAGCGAGAGCACAGCCGGTAGGGCATTTGCCTTGGAAGCAGTCAACATGGCTGACCTAGTTTGAGTCCTCCACCCCTCTCAAGAGCCCAGCAAGGTACCGAGAGTATCTCTCCCACACAGCAAAGCCTGGCAAGCTACCTGTGATGAATTCAATATGCCAAACACAGTAAAAATTGTCACAATGGAGACGTTAAATGGGCCTGCTCAAGCAAATCAATGAACAATGGGAGGACAGTGACAGTGACTTCAAATAAAAGGGAAGTGTCAAACCTGCAGAACATTTTCATACACAGCTTTTTATTTATAACACATAACTAGGCTTTTAAAAAAATGCTGTCTTAAGAATAAAGGCTTTTTTTTAAAAAAAAAAAAAAGGCAGAGTTTTCTCTCTATGAGACTGCGTTCTGGAAGTTCAGGAACTCTTTACTGATTCATAGTGGGTTCTGGAATTTTACTGGTGAGAATTCAAGTCATTATGCATGATCTGTAAGAGAAAACCAAACTTTCCCTTCTTCATACAACCAATTATGGACATCAGGAAATAGTCTAGAACTTTGGCATGGTGGGTGGATAGGTGTGGGAAGAGAGTTGAACAGGTGATTAAAAAACTCTAGGCCAATGACAAGATGTAGCCAATAAGCTAATACTGTCTTAAACACTATTCTTTTACAAAATTATATAAGCATGGTAGCATGGTTCTCCTGTTGTTCATTGATTTGCTCGAGTGGGCCCAGTAACGTCTTCATCGTGAGACTTGTTGTTACTGTGTTTGGCATATCAAATACATCATGGGTAGCTTGCTAGGCTTTGCCGTGCAGGCGAGATACTCTAGGTAGCTTGCCGGGCTCTCCAAGAGGGGCGGAGGAATCAAACCTGGCTCGGCTGGGCCGGCTGTGCACAGGCAAACGCCCTACCGCTGTGCTATCGCTCCAAGTGACCATATATGGCCAACATTAGTATTAATGCAACTTAAATCATTGCAATTGTATGTTCACATGTATTCTTCATTGCGTTTTACATTTTTAGATTCTGAATTCCGACAATAAGAATAAGAGTCATGGTCCAATATGAAAACTATGGCATTTTTCATTTTCATTTAAATCAATATCAGAAACATTGTATCTCTCTGATTTAACATTGTAAACAAGAAAAATGTTATTGCACCTATCATTTATTTAACTTGATTTTTCTTTTAAAATCAATATTTATCATAGAAAGATGTATTATACAAATATTTGGTATGCCATTAAAAACATGAGGATATTAATAAAACAAATAAATGAGAGAGGAATAAAGGAAGATGACAACATGTGATTGGTATTTTTGGTTTAATTTATAACTCGGTTTATAATAGGAGACTTTCAGAGAGCATAAATCTAACTGCTTTCCTATAGATTTCCAGAAATGCTGACTAAATGTCTTTGGGCTCTAGAGAACTTCTATTTCAGGAAAATATATTTTTCATCTTGTTCAAGTAGAAGGGTTGATTCTCTCATACAAATAACCTTGACCTATTCGTTTCTAGTGAGAGCTGGTATAGACCCTATTAAAAGACCATTCAGATGCTCAACTATCACTTCATGTTTAGTGATTAGAGTTTGAACACACAGTAGTGTTTCTTCATTGATGAACTTTTGTCAAAAGCTGGAGATGTTTAGTTCCAAGGGGGTTGACAGCCCTAGTCATTTGTATGAAAGTGGAGTGCAGCCAAGTCAGCAAGAGTTCTGGAAATATGTTTGCCCCCCCTGAGACCTATTGTTTGCTTAAGCAGGCTTTTCACAATCCTGGGGACCTCATATTTGCATTCCTAACAGTCCCATTTTTAAGAGAATTGGCATTTTAAGTGGATTAAATGACAATTAATGTTTTCCCCCTATTTGAACTGTACAAATTAACTCATACCGAGTAAAGACCACACCTGTTTTTTTCTAAATATCAATTTCAAAGTGTTTATGTATGAATGATATTTACAAGGCAAATGTGTGACTGAAATAGGAAATTTTATACAAGTATTTGTAAGCTTGGATGGCTAACTCTTACACTTACTAGCTATAATCTCTTAGCAAGTTACTTAACCAGTTTTTGGCATCAGTTTCCTCATCTTTGAAATCATTACCATTATACACTTATTTCATGGTGAATTAATCAATTAGGATAAACATTTACTGAGGTCACACTATGAACCAGAATCTCTTCCAAGTTCTAGTTATGGTAGTGAGCATAAAAGAAAGAAAAAAAGGAAGAAAGAAAGAAAGAAAGAAAGAAAGAAAGAAAGAAAGAAAGAAAGAAAGAAAGAAAGAAAGATCCCTGACCACATGTGGCTTAGGGTTTAGTGCTAAAACACTAATAAATGTAAAATATGAGCTATAGAGTAAACTGATACTTTTCTGGGTTTTCTTTGTTAAAATTACACTTCTCCTTTTCATTTCTCTATCTCTACTTCTAGGCTGTTCCCTTCTTAATCAGAAGGTGTTTCAATTGTTTCACTCTGATCTTTAGCAAATAACCATTGAGTTATATAGATAGGTTTTATTATACAAATATAAGTGACAGCATGGTTGTGGTGTATTAGGCTTGATTTTAATCAATCATTCTACAGCATTCACAGAGAAAAGGAGAAAGAGAGTGAGTGAGAGAGGGGGGTAGACAGATGTACAGAGATAGAAATAGATAGAGACAAGAGACAGAGACATTGGGAGACAGGCAGACAGATACATATACAGAAATAGAAGATGGCAGAAGGACAAAGACAAAAAAACAGATCCAGGGGCTAGAGCAATAGCACAGCGGGTAGTGTTTGCCTTGCATGTGGCTGACCTGGGTTCAATACCCAGCATCCCATATGGTCCCCTGAGCACCTCCAGGAGTAATTCCTGATTACAGAGTAAGGAGTAACCCCTGTGCATCTCCGGGTGTGACCCAAGAAGGAAAAAAAAAACAGATCCAGAAGTAGTCAGAGACACAGAAAAAGAGAGAGAAATAAAGAAAAACGCTATATTTGGGATTGTTCCAGAAAAATTGTACCTGTTCTTCAGTAGTGAAGTGCAATGCGATCATTTGTCCATGTTGGGGAAGGTAGGCTATTTATCCTAACCATTTGTGTTCTTTTCACACAGATAGAACTACCAAACTAATCTCAGATTAGAAGGAGAAAAAACATATACAATCCGTTCTATACTCGTGAGATTCTATATAAATAGTAGCATCCCAAGGCCAGTGAAGAGTGATGGGAATAAATATTGTGAGCAAAGTATGTGATTGGGTTTGGGACTTTCAAAGAGATGAGGAAGATTATTTGATTTAGAGAGGATGATTCATTGTTTTCTTTCTTTACAGCACTGATGGTGGGGAAGGCAAATACCTCAAGGTGCTCATGGGTTACCACTGGCTCTGTGCTCAGGGATAATTCCTGATGATGTTGGAGGACAATATGGAGTGTGAAATATAAAACCTTAGGTGATCTCATGCAAGGTAAGTACCTTACCAACTGTACTTGCTCTCTGGCCCTAGATTGACTCTCATGACAATGGCCAGACACTCTATAATTTGTCTGTCCTTTCATATAGATAGGACAGTAGAAATGTTATTTCTCCAGTAGAAATGTAATTTATGGTAAAATTTCAATTCTAGGAGATATTTATAATTTTTGTTATTTTGATGTATTTAAGGGTGTGTTAACAATTATTCACGAGACTGTAGGCCTCTGCTGAACTCCATTTAAGATAATCCATTTGCCAAAGTGACTTACCTTGAGAACAGTACCTTGGAGAAGCCTACCTCTCATGGACCTCAAAACATTTTCAATTTTCAAAGGCACAGATAATCTTTCTCAAATCTTTTAACATGCTATTCATTGATATAACAATTGTAGAAGCTGATTCAATTTTTTATAAAGAGGTAGACAATGATCATTCTCTCTTTCTCTTCCTTTAAAATAATCCCTGCCATGCAATTTCTGATATAACTGAGCGGAATTCTTATGTTCTTAAATCCTATCTATTCATTGTTCTTTTATCAATAACTCATTTAGTACTTTATTTTTTTCACTGTAGTGTATATTTGATTACAAATAAAAGTTTCAGGGTTCAAGGAGTACTCTGGATTTCTCTTTTGGTACTGTTGAACCATACTTGATGCCAATGATGAAACCCAGGCCTCCTCCTTGAAATTCATGTGCTCTGTCTCAGTAAGCTATCTCTCTGCCTTCCCAGTCCATGTTAATTTTAAAGTTATTCCTAAAATGAGTGTTCATTCTGAAATATAGAATTAAATGTATAAGCTGTGGTACTTTTGTTTCGGTTTTAAGGGAAGCTTTTAAAAATCCACAAATCCCGTTAATAAAGATTTTGGGTGACTAAAAGAAGTCCCCTTATAAAAGCTATTTTCTTATTTGTTTGCTTAATTACATTTATTATTATAGTTTCTGGTTTTTGATTTTGCCTTTAATGTGGACATTTATTGCATCATTTATTTCTAACTTAACTTTAATAAAAAACGGATGTTTGTAACATTATTACTATTTCCAATAAACAAAAATTTGCTTCCAAATCTACTACAGATTAATCAAGCAATACACAGTCAAATAAAACATTGATTGTTCTTATTATTTTGTTGCCATAGGCATTGTATGCTATCATGTAGCAATCACAATTTATGTAGGCAATAAAAAGAAGATTCCCTCTGAATGTCATACCTTTATACTTACTTACCTTTATAAACGTGTATAAAGAGATTATATGTATGTTTGTACGCATATATATGTTTCAAATTATATGATATAAATGAAGTGGTATTAAAAATATTAAAGCTTCAGGAAAACTAAGTCTTATCCAATGGGAGAAAAGACAGATTTTACATGGACACAATGTCGTAGGTTAAGACGTTTAATTTTTATAAGTGCAGGTCACACAATTCAAGTCAGTAGAATGAAGGAATTTTTAATATTTTGGTTATAAATTATATAAACACAAATGATTGTAATACTAAAATAAATCTTTCATTGAAAGAAAAGCATTCTTTTAGTGAAACAGACTGTTAAGAACTAAGAAAACTTCTGATAAATGTATATAGGACATTAAGACTTGAGGGTATTTTGTTCTACTAATACCAATCAGGTATGTCACAATTCAGTATAATTCTGACTAACCACCAGAGTTTTCATCTGACTCCCACACACTGTTCTTATTGCAGATGTCAGTCAGAACTATCAGGTCCCCAAGTTAACTTCAGTTGAAGAATTCTATGAAAATTTCTCTTTTGTAGATTTGACTGTTTTGCTAATGTGGTTTAAAATCTCAGGATTACATTACATTCGACTTAACTTACGTATGTCAGTTGATTTTGAAGAACACAGGTGAAGAGCCAGATGAAAAGTTAGGTAGGTGAGGACTGGAAGGAAGTCAAATATAAGAACTTTCTTGTCCCAGGGAAGTATGACACCATCCCAATGCCTAAATGAATGAAACAATAATTATGGCCCCTAAAGTCCATCATTTCAGGATTTTTATAGAGGTTTCATTACTTAGACAAGAATAAAAAAATTGCTGAGTATTGATCACAGTTAAAGTCCATTTGGGGTGGACTAACAAATATCCATACAAAGGGTAGATTCAGCAGCACATCTATTTCTCCGTTTTAGAACTTAGGAATTTCTAGGTCAAGGTCATAGATCTAATGTCCTTTGAGATTCAGCTTTCTGGTTTGTAAATGGACATATCTTTTTCTATGTCTTCCAACTAGAGAGTAACAGAGTAAAAGGAAACTCTCGCATGTCTTTTCTTATTAGTATATTAACCCCCATCTGTAGGGCTCTGCCTCCGTGACTTAATTACCTTCAAGAGATCTTTTCTCTAATACCATCTGCTTGATAATTTCAACTTCTTAATTTTGAGGATCTACAAACTTTCAGTTCATATTAAAATTTAGCTCTTCTTTTTAATCTGAATTTTGGAGAAAGAAGATTAGAGGAAATGAAAATTCCAATCATCTTTTTTAGTTACAGATATTCTGGCCTCTATTGTAATTCTCATACTAAACTTATCAATGGAAACTACCAATAATTCTCTCACTCAACAAAGTGGCCCCTACCACTGAGAAAGTCCTAAGGATTTGGGAGTTTTGTTCCAGGAGCTATTGATAATGAGCAAAAATCTTTCTATGATTCCACAGTTTAGATTCTTTAAAAGTTACTTTTAATTAAACAACAGCAAAATGCTGAAAATTTTATCAGCATTATTTATAGTTTATTTGAAGGCAATATGTCTGTGCCTCAATATCTACGTGATTCTAAAATGCTTAGTGAAAAGTAAAGTATTTTTTCCAAGACTTCTTTTTTATATTTATTTATTTATATGTAGGAGCACTGCTCTTTATTCAGCCGTTGATTAAGCTGATTAAATTGGGCATGAAGTCCACATTGCTTTTTAATTTAAAATTTTTAAATTTTATAAGTTAGTTCTCTGCTCCCAGATCCCACTGAGCCCAGAGTCCAAGGTCACAAGGCACTGTATTACCTGGATTCTGTGGGATTTCATTCATGTGTGAGGCTTGGCAGGAGCGTCCGGAAAGTGGCATGGAGCTTGGCGGCAGTTGGGTAGTGGAGGTCGGCTGCCAAGGCTGAGTCCCTCTACCCAACCTCTCTACCTGCTTCGCCCAATCTCCAGCAACCCAGGGGTCACACCCATAAGCCACACTCTGTAGGCACCAGATAATCTCCTCATCAGCCACCCTCCAGAACCCATGGCTGCTCTTCCCAGTCAGTAGTATAAAATGAGGCCCCCATAGCCATGCCACCGGACTCCGTCCCATGCTGTTTTCACTCAGGGCGCCCCAGAGGGGGCTGGTGAGAGTACTCCCTGCTCCAAGGGACCCAGCCCCAGCAGCTGACCTCTACTACTCAACCACTACCATGTTCCAGGCCACTTTCCACACTCTTGGGCAGAGCCTCACATATGAATGAACATATTTCTGGACCACGTGGCCGCAACACATCATAAGAGACTTCCTGCACATTTTCCATAATTACCAAACCATGTATGATGGGGCTCAGACAGTAGGAAACAAATCACATGTAGATGATATAGATGATAGATATAGATATAGATATAGATATAGATATAGATATAGATATAGATATAGATATAGATATATACATATGGCTCTCAGAGAGCCTGGAAAGTTACAGAGAGTATCTTGCCCACACAAGCAGAGCTTGGCAAGCTCCCCGTGGCATATTCGATATGCCAAAACCAGTAACTATAACAGGTCTCATTCCCCTGACCCTGAAAAAGGCTCCAATCGTTGGGAAAAATGAGTAAGGAGAGGCTACTAAAATCTCAGGGCTGGGATGAATAGAGATGTTACTGGTGCCCACTTGCTCAGGTAAATTGAGTAACAATGGGATGACAGTGATACAATGACACAGTGTGAAGTTAGTTCACAATGTTTGATTACATTCAATATTCAAACACCAGTCCCACCATCATTACACCTTCCCACCATCAAATTTGGGATGTTTCCATCCCAAACTCCAATTCCTGTCCCAAAACACAACTGAAACAACATATTTCTTATTATCTGTTATGAAGAACCGCTGAACATGCCTACAAAAAAGTGTTCATATAGGAGACAGTGAGAAGATTGTTCTATTTTGGCAGGAGCCATTAAGACATTCTATAGGATATCACTAACATGTTGTTAAAGTTTGGGTGATGTGAGCTTTGGTATTCTACATATATATACATATATATATGAAAGTATGTATGTATGCATATATATAAAAATATCTTTTTTTCCTCTATGATTTGCTGCCTACTATCTGAACCCCATCAAATGTGGTGTGTTAACTATGGAGAATGGGTAGAGCGTGTTTTATGATGTGTCCAGGAATATGTTTACTCATATGTGAGACTCGGCACAAGCATGTGGGGGGAAACTTTGAGAGTGGCAGTTTTTGGGTTTTAGAGGTTTTTGGCTGCTGTAGCTGGGTCCCGTGGGATAGGGAGGACTCTCATCCAGCCCCCTCTGGGGTGCCCTGGTGAAGATAGCCTGTCATGGGGTCAGGATATTCTGCAGCACTCTCTTTTGGGAGTTTTAGTTTATAGTCCCTGGGTCCTGGCCATTGATGAGATTACATGGCACCGGGGGCAGTTTGTGGGTATGACTGCCAAATTATTGAAAACACTGGGGACCGGGGAGGAGGAGGCCCAGTCCCAGTCCAAGCAGGCCTGGAGCTCTCAGTCACAGGTTTGCACCTTCCTCTGCGCTGCAGACCCTAACTGCATCTTTTGATCTCTTATGAGATTTATGTGTCTCTGAAATAAGGCCAATAAATGAGCTTATATAGCTGAGCCAGAGGTGGTTTGTGGATGTGTCTCCCACATACCTAACTTTAGGCCATTTAATTTCTTGGTAAACTTATCCCAAAGTTGTTGAGGTCTGGTCAGAGGCACAGCAGCAATTTTGGGGTATCTGGAAGTCTAAAGGCTGCTGATGCACTCACCGCACAGGTAAAGGAGTTCTTTGTTATTTAGGTTAAAAACAAAATTTAAAATTTTAATGATGTATTGGTTGAGTAGGAAGAAATTGTTAATATATTTATGCATAAAATGATGATTTTAATTATTATATTTTGTGATGAACTCAAAAAATAAAGATAACACAAATAATTGCTAATTGCAATATGACAGCACCGAGATTAAGTTCTCTAGTTGCAAGGATTCAATTGTGATTTCTGTCTCTTCAGTTTTCCTGAAGCCTGTAA
Source organism: Sorex fumeus (assembly GCF_029834395.1). Classification (NCBI taxonomy): domain Eukaryota; kingdom Metazoa; phylum Chordata; class Mammalia; order Eulipotyphla; family Soricidae; genus Sorex; species Sorex fumeus. The sequence goes on from NW_026606111.1 coordinate 8,853,849, forward strand.
GGAATTATTTTCTGAAATAAAAGTCATCATTTTGGAGAAGAATTTAAATAGCAACTTTAGCATAAAATCTTAGTTTTATATGTGTGTTACAATTTGATATTTAATTTGTATCTGAACAGTTATTTGTCTTTGATCATAGAGAATAAGTTGGGGAACTATAAACCAAAATTCAAATGTTTTTCCAGTATTTTGATCTTCAATGTACTTCACTGCACACTAACAAGCCACTGTTGCATTACCAATATCTACTGATGGTAAAACTAGTAGCAATCTGATAGAAAATGACAAACCTATGGAGATTTCTAAATATTTTGTTAAATTAAGTATAATTAAAGATATCTATAAGTTTGTTGTTTTAACTCTTTAATTAACAACATATTTTGCAACTCTGTAATATGATCTCATGACATTTTATATCTCATTTTATTCTAATAACTCCATTAACTAGACTATATCCTAGTTATTATAATTAAGAAATTCATTTTCTAAAATATGTCAGGGGTCCAATATTGATTCAATAAAATCTAAATCTATGTAAGAGACAATGAACTGTTACTTTTTTATTTAGTAGAAATTTACAATATAAATATATAAATTACATATTAAATGTTAAATACATGAAAACTTTAAAGTATATTTAACACAATAAAAACTTTATTCCAGAATATATATATGTGTGTGTGTACATATATTTATATATGAGGAATATAGTTCCATACTTCTTCAAGATGCAATACATCTCACTGCCATAGATTTGCTCGAGCGGGCACCAGTAATGTCTCCATTGTAAACTTGTTATTACTATTTTTGGCATATTGAATATACCACGGGGAGCTTGCCAGGCTTTGCCATGTGGGTGGGATACTCTTTTAAGCTTGCCAGGCTTTCCGATGGGACAGAGGAATTGAAACTGGTTCAATCCCGTGCGAGGCAAATGCCCTACTCACTGTACTATTGCTCCAGTCCCTCATATTAATAAATAATACAAATTAAGATAATGTAAGGTAAAGGTAAAGGCCCTCCCGTTGATCGTTTATTTGCTCGAGCGGGCCCAGTAACGTCTCCATTGGAGACTTTGTTGTTACTGTGTCTGGCATATCGAATACTCTTGGTAGCTTGCCGGGCTCTCACCATGAGATACCATTACAAAGCTTTCATAATTGAGTTTCAGTCATACAATGATCAAACACCCATCCCTCCACTGGTGCACATTATTCACCACCAATATCCCAAGTATCCCCTCACTACCATCCCAAATCTTCCTCTGCCTCTATGGCAGATAATTTCCCCCATACTCTCTCTATTGTAGGCATTATGTTTTGCAATATAGATGCTGAGAGGCTATCACGTTTGGTTCTTTATCTTCCAGCACACATCTCCCAACCTGAACGATCCCTCCACAATCATTGACTTAGTCATTCCTTCTCTATTTTAGCTGCCTTCTTCCCCAGCTCATGAGGCAGGCTATCAACTATGGAGCAATGTTCCTGGTCCTTGTGTCTACTGTACTTGGGGTCAGTTTCATATTATGTTAATTTATATTCCATAAATGAATGCAGTCATCCTATTTCTGTCCTCTTTCTGACTCATTATACTCTCCATAACTGATACTCTCCATGACTGATACATGCATGATACTCTCCATGACTGTCCACTTATAAGCAATTTTCATGACTTCATCTTTCCTAACTTGATCACTTGATCACTTGACTTCCTGCTAATCATCGATTTGCTAGAGCGGGTGCCAGTAACGTCTCCATTTGTCCCTGTCATGTGCTAGTATCGCCCAATGGCGTCTGTTCATTCTAGGAACACAAAGAGCCTCAAACTGATCGTTCAGGATCTTGATGAAGAAGTCTGATCATCTGGTAGGTGGGCAACCACACGGTCTTTTGACGTCCCATGGAATTCAGTCAGTAATGGCTCTAGTCCAGCGGTTGTCTCCAAATCTCATTACGTGTCCAGCCCATCTGATTTTTGACACCTTGGCAAACGAGACAGCGTCTCTGATTCTTGATCGTCGACGGAGGTCGGAACTCCAGATTCTTTCTCTCATTTGAGTGAAAAGTGATATTCCAAGCATAGCTCTTTTGATTCCTCTTTGGGAGATCCAAATAGCATTCTCATCCTGTTTGTGTAGGGCCCAGGTCTCTGAGGTATAAGTTAATGCAGGAAGAACAGTGCATATTATTCCATTGTGTAGATGTACCAAAGTTTCTTTAACCAGATGTCTGTTCTCAGGCACTCAGGTTGTTTCCAGATTCTGGCTATTGTGAACAGTGCTTCAATGAACATACAGGTGCAGATGTCATTTCTACTGTGCTTTTTTCACCCTTGGGATATATTCCCAGACATGGTATTGTGGGGTCATATAGAAGATCAATTTCTAGTTTTTTAAGGAATACCCATGTTGTTTTCCAAAAAGGCTGGACCTGTCAGTATTCCCACCAACAATGAAAGAGAGTCCCTTTCTCCCCACATTGATGCAAACACTAATTGTTCTTGATCTTCTTGATGTGTGCCAGTCTCTGTGGTGTGAGATGATATTTCATTGTTGCTTTGATTTGCATCTCTCTGATGATTAGAGATGTACAGCATTTTTTTTTTTATGTGCCTTTTGGCCATTTGTTTTTTTTTTTTAGGAAGCTTTTGTTTTTTTCTTCTCGCCATTTTTTTGATGGGGTTGAAGGTTTTTTACTTGTACAATTCTACTATTGTCCTGTATATCCTGGATATTAACCCCTTATCAGATGGGTATTGGGGTAAATATTCGTTCCCATTCTGTGGGCTCTCTCTGTATTTTTGGTCACTGTTTCTTTTGAGGTACAGAAGCTTCTTAATTTAATGTAGTCCCATTTCTTTGGTCTTGCTTGGTCAGTGGTGCTAGCTTCAATGTCATGAAGGGTTCTGCCTACATTTTACTCCTTATACCTTATAGGTCTAATATTGAAATTTTTTAATACACTTTGATCTGACTTTTGTGCCTGGCAGTAGACAGAGGTCAGAATTAATCTTTTGCAGGTAGCTATCCAGTTTTTCCAGCACCACTTATTGAAGAGTCTTTCCTTGTTCCATTTCAGATAATGTAATTTTTATGTTTGAGGCCACACCTGGCAGTGCTCAGTGCTTATTTTTGGCTCTGTGCTCAGGAATCACTCCTGGTGAGGTTTTAGTGACCATGTGGGGGGCTGGGGATCAAGTTTTTGTGGGCTATGTGAAAGACAAGCCATTGTGCTTTGTTTCCTGCCCCAATATAATGTAATTTTGTAAAAATCCAAACAATTTTGAAAAATATTTTGTGCACATTCCACTAAATTTATATATTGTTTTACTGGTTGGGTAGTCCACAGTGAATGGGTGATTATAGCTAATATGATTACCTTTTCAGAGGAAGTGTCTTTCTAAAAAAATCTAGCCAGGAGTATACTTACATAAACAGAATGACACATAAATCTTGACTGTCATTATCCCTCTTTTTGGCATTACGTCTATTGCTAATGGTGATTCCTTTCTAGAAATATTATGAGAAGAGTATAAATTCATTTCTCCTTTTTATATCCTTGACAGTCATGATGAACATTCATTTATTTAGGTATGGAGGAAGAATTTTGCATTATCAATGCTTTTCATACAATTTCTGGCAGCCAGTTTTAGAAGATATATAGCTACTTTAAAAATGTGTCGTCTTGAATCCAGAATGTTTTATTGTCTTTAGTTGGGAGCAGCCTCACAAAAATCTCACTTTGAACTAAAATGATTTTCTACTGATACATTCAGGAGACACTAAGTGTTGCTTTAAGCATTTTTTTTCTTAGCAAAACTATGGATGTATTATTCAAGAGTATGAACATGGCAGATATTTTTGAAACCCAAGTTCAAAAAAATAAATAACTCATTGTAATTATCACTGTAGTCATATTTAATAAAAGCTTTTTGCAAAATGAGAGAAAATTAGTAATTTTAAAACAATCTTTAATGTTTCAGTAAACATCCTATACTGCCAAAAAATGTTGATAGATTTATATATATATATATATATATATATATAAATCAGTTAAAAAAAGTAGGTGTCAAGTTATTTTAAAAAGAACAAAAATCACCTATCACACAGGGAAAATAGATTCATTTAGTTCTGCTGTAATGTAATATAGATCCTTAATACGCATAACATGGTCATAAAACAAATAAGCTAATAGAATAAAATATATACATTTAGAGAGAATGGTCTCTACTCAAATTTTATTTATACTTGCTTTCCCTTCTTTCACACAAACCTATTGCTTAAAAATAACATACAGTTATAATAAATATTAGTTTCAATTATTTGCCCCTTACTGTCAGTTACCCTCATGACATCACCCATCACTATTTTTATTTACAAATTTGTATATTTGTTTGTATTATATGGAGAGTAAGAGATAAAGGATCAATTTACATCTTGTGTCAAGTTCATGTTTAAAATAAATCATATAAGGAGACAAAGATAACACAGCTGGTAAGCCATTAGCACTGCTTTTTTGTTTGTTTTTGGTTTTGTTGTTAGCTTTGAGCCACACCCAGCAACACTCAGGTAATACTTCTGGCTCTGCATTCAGCAATCACCTCTGGTGGTGCTGGGGGACCATGTGGGATGCTGGGAATTGAATCTAGGTTGGCCTCAGGCCAGGCCCTACCTGTTGCACTATTCCTCCAGGCTCCAAATAAGGCATTTGTTTTGCATTCAGTTGACCTGGGTTTGTTCCTGAGCTATAAGTATGTTTTCTCTGAGAACTACTAAGAGTGATCCCAGAGTTCAGAGCAAGGAGTGAGCTTAGAGCAAGGAGTGAGCCCTGAGTACAGTCTCTTGTTCCCCTACCCAAGAAAAAAAAATAGCAATAATTGTATAATTAAAAATATAGTATTTGCATTTATTTAAACTTTAAAAATCTCCAAAAATGTTTTGCAACTCATAAAGGTAACTTAGTTCCTCCAGCTTTTGTGTGTGTGTGTGTGTGTGTGTGAGTATGTGTGTGTGTGTGTGAGTATGTGTGTGTGTGTGTGAGTATATTTGTGTGTGTGTGTGTGTGTGACAGTGAGAATGCAGGCTGAAAAATGTGAAATTACTAGATGGAAAATTTTATAAGTATTTTTGAAGATTTGCTCGAGCGGGCCCAGTAGCGTCTCCATTGGAGACTTTGTTGTTACTGTGTTTGGCATATCCAATAGCTTGCCAGGCTCTCCGAGAGGGTGGAGGAATCGAACTCGGGTCGGCCATGTTGGCTGCGTAGCGGTAGGGTGTTCGCCTTACAAGCAGCCAACATGGCCGACCCGAGAGCCCGGCAAGCTACCGAGAGTATCTCGCCCGCACGGCAGAGCCTGGCAAGCTCCCCGTGACGTATTCGATATGCCAAACACAGTAACAACAAGTCTCACGATGGAGACGTTACTGGGCCCGCTCGAGCAAATCGACGATCAACGGGAGGGCCTTTACCTTTTACCTTTACCTTCTGAAGATAGTATACAATTGCTGGTAAAAGAACTTGTACCAATTTATCATTCCCCAGCAATAAATGTGTATACACTTTTTTATTTTTCTGTCAGACTGTAACTAGATGAAGAAGAATTTTAGTTGAGAAATTAAATAAATAAGAGACCCAACCTTCTAGTCTTTATAAGGGTAGCTCAGATGAGTTCCTAACTCTATTGGACATTTAAACTATATATTCATATACCTCTTGGGTGAAGATATGTGCATGTATGTATGTATATTCTTATTTTTTGTCTGGTTGGGGGGAACTGCCCAAGTGATGTTCAGGGGATTTGGAGGCCTCTCCTGCCATTTCTCTGTGCTGACAGAGTGATATGAAGACTCTGAAAAGCTGGGAATATTTCCAGCCCCTGAATCCTGCATTCATCTCATGTTGTGTGTGTGTATATGTGTGTGTATGTGTATGTGTGTATGTTTGTGTGTGTGGATGTGTGTGTGTGTTTACTTAGCATTGAGCTCCAGGTGTTACAAATAGTAAAAGACTCAGATAAGCCTAGTACAATTCTCAGGATATTCTTTTAAATAGAGTTAATAATGAATTTTTGTGTTACTTTTAAGTGTATTCATTTTTAACTGATTAAAATAATCTTTTCAGTGACTTAAGCATTCTTCAGGACATTCTTTTCAGTAACATCTTTGGACATTTGATCATTCATTTCTGTGAACCCACACAGATATCCCATGGTGCTGAACTGTATTGGCATTTTCCTTTGCCTTTATTCAGTTTGGCTCTGTAACATTTACTTTGTCAATTATAGTCATCTTAGTATTCACAGTCAATTCTATCACTGTGTGACTTTAATTGTATTTTGCTAAATTAAAGAGGCATTATAAAGTTGTTACCCTTTGATTTTTCAGTTTAATTTCATTTTTCTTTAATCTTTGGAGCACACTAGATTATCAATTAGCATAATAAAACAGTCAGTGTGGAATTTAGTAACTATATTGAATATTCTATAAAGCAGACTATTTTGTTCAACATGAATGTAGCAAGGAGCAGTAAAATACTTATTATTCTATTACTACACCTTAACTGTATCCCCTTATGTGTCTTAAACTGATAGTATATTGGACCATTACACAGGAAAACACTGTTAATGGGTGAATAATATTAATGCTGTGCACTTAAGTAATACATTTTATCCAAAGACCTTAAAGTGTTCCACACATGGCAATTAATCAAGTCTTACCACACTACTCAGAGCAAGGTATTATTATCTGCTATTATAATTTAGATAAACTATATTTATAGTTAAGAAAGATGAAAGATTAAGTGACTTGTCAAAGATCACATATTAGTTCAGTACCAAAGCATTATAACTCAGATTCCTGACTGCTACTATTAACATTAAGCACAGTTACTGTACATATTATCCACCAAACCCAGCACTGCTCTTTTGAAATAATTTAATATAAGCTAACCTATTTTGAAGTTAAGTGAACTTAGGCCAGGGATGTGACTCAGTGTCAAAGCACACGCCTTGCATGTATTTATGCAGTGCTACAAAAAAAAAAAAAATCCCCAAAAAACAAACAAAAAAAACCCAAAAAGCCAACCAAAGAAAAAAACCTTAAAGTGAGTATGATTTTCATAGAATCAGGTTGTATATTCATAACCAAAGTCAAATTGGAAGCAAACATGTATGCAATGTTTAAACATAAATTAGCTTTTTTTTTTTTTATTAGAACATGTTGCGGGGGTCACACCCACCAACTGGCCCCCTGGTGCCGTGTAAATCCCATCAAAGGCCAAGACTCAGAGACTATAAAACCCAGCTCCTGAAACCCAGCACAGTCATCTGCCCCCGTGCCTGGCTGTCCTTGCCGGGGCCCCTTGGAAGGGAGCGGGTTGAGTTTCCCTCCCTGCTCCGACCAGGGCTCCGGCAGCCAAAGACCTCTAGAACCAGCCACTACCATGCTGAGACCACTCTCCGCACACATGAAGGTACTGGCAGAGGAACAGAGGCATGCGGGTCCCGGGACTGATATCTCCAAGCCTACTCAGATCGGGGCTGAGCATCCTCCACCTAGATCCTCCAAATTCCAGTAGTTGGGGGTCACACCCACCAACTGGCCCCCTGGCGCAGTGTAATCCCATCAACGACCAAGACTCAGAGACTATAAAACCCAGCTCCCGGAAGCGCGCGGCTGCATTTGCAGCCATAAAAAAGGTAAAGGTAAAGGCCCTCCCGTTGATCGTCGATTTGCTCGAGCGGGCCCAGTAACGTCTCCATTGGAGACTTTGTTGTTACTGTGTCTGGCATATCGAATACTCTCGGTAGCTTGCCGGGCTCTCCGAGAGGGGCGGAGGAATCGAACTCGGGTCGGCCATGTTGGCCGCTTGTAAGGCGAACGCCCTACCGCTGTGCTATCGCTCCAGCCAGGCCACCTATCGCTCCAGCCAGCAACATATTATTATCTCATTCCGACTTTGGACAAACTGGCAGGCTACTGAATGTAATCTGCCCACACGGCTGAGTCTGGCAAACTCCCCGTGGCGTACCCAATATGCCAAATACCAGTAATAATGATGGGTCTCATTCTCCTAACTCTGAAAGAGCCTTGAATATGGCACTTTTTAAAAAAAAATCTCAGGGCTAGGACTAAGGAGACGTTACTGGGGCCTGCTTGAGGCAATCCATGAATAACAGGATGGTCGTGATCGTGATGTTGCATTATCTACAAAACTGTTAACACTCTCACATTGCTTTTGGTAACTGCAAATATCAAAACAATAACCTTTTTCTCTTTTGGGTGGTAAGGATTGCACCACACCTGGCAGTGCTCACTTGGAGTATACTCCTGTCTCTGCACTCAGGGATCATTTCTGGAGGACCCATGGAACCATTTGATGTTCTGGAATTGAACCTCAGTCATCTGCATGCAAGACAAGCCTCTACCCATTGCACTATCTCTCCATCTCCAACAGGAGCTTTTTCTTTCAGTGTGGGCAGAACTTTTTGTAAAGTTGAAGGTGCTGTGATGAAGTCTTTTCATAAGGCCGTTGCTCAGATTTTCCAACTGGTAACCAGCACTGTTGATTTTTTGTGTGTATGCTTTCTTTGCAATTTGATATAGAGGATGGAATGTCACTCTTGCTTGACTTCTCTTTTTATTCCCTTAAAACAAATAAAGTGATTATTTTTTTCTTGTAAAAGTATTTTTTATTTAGTTTAAGTCTTCAGATACTCAATATTCACTCAATGCCGTAGGTCCTTTCCCTTGTCTCTTTAGTGAGAATCACTGAGAACGATTTGTGTAATTGATTGGTTGTATCGAACACAATATTGATGTTTCATCTTTTGGGGAGTCCTTGGAGGAGAGAATTGTCAAAGAAAATGGGGGATAGTGTTTCTGCTGGGTGACTCTGTATACCACAATCACTAAACTCAGCTTAGGAAATTCCTGCTTATTTTCTGTTTTTTTTTTTTTTTTTTTTTTTTTTACACCAAGCTATGCCTAACTCCCTTGAACACTAGAGTGTTTTATATTTGTATTCTTGGTAGCTGTGCACTAAAACTACAGCAGATAATTTAGGTAATTGGCAAGCCACAGGGGCACTTAGTCTGCTCACCTGCCTATTTTAGGTTGGCTCATCATCACTCTAATTGGCAGTGGGTAGTTACTGGTCCATTTGCCATGTATTATGACAAAAGATGCTAATGGGCCCCGGCAGTGGGTGTGTTGTACCTTTGCCCTACTTCTGGCATGCAAAAGCAATCCCACTGTTTTTGCATAGCAAGTAGCATGGCTGGACATTTTTCCAACATCAAAAGGAGATTTCTTTTCTTTTTTTCTTTTCTTTTTTTTTTTTTTTGCAGAAACGACAACATACCCTGGCAAAGGCTTAAGCTCAGAATTGACATGTATCCTTTCTCACAGCCACCACATCTCATGTTGTCCCTAAAAACAAGAGTCCATCAGTCAAGGTAGTTTTCATCATTTTCACCACATTTTTATTATCAGAACTCCTCTGAAGCTTGAAATTGAAATCTGTTTCTTTCTTGACATTTTTCTCTATATTGGGCGTGTAATTACGGTCCCAAACGAAGTTCAAGAAGAATGGATCAACAAAGCCCCAGCTAAATACACTAAACTTTGATCTTGAAGGAAAATATGAATCCAAGGTAGATTTGGACAGCTGTACTGTGAATGCCACAATGAGCAAATGTGGAATCAGAAATATCCCATGGCTAACAGCTTAAAAAAATGCAAAAAAAAAAAACCAGAAAAAAGAAATTTAGTTTTCTTGGCTTAGAATAGTTGTTCTTAGCATTTTGAAGATCTAAATAAAAAAAAATAAAAATGCACATGCTCAAATGATATATAGTTCCATCATTTTATGATAATGGCAACATTAAAAAAATTGAGACAATTTTATTTATAAATTTAATCAGCAACCATGTATGGCTATGAAACACAGTAAAGAGAGATATTATGCTCAAGGCTGTGATTAGTATTGATATACAGATTGACAGGCCCATTACAATAGTTACATGACTTATGGTTTGAAAAATTACAGGTTTAGGACCTAGAATAAGAGACTTAATTTAAAGTTGTAAAAAACTTGTGATGAAAAACATTTATCAGACCAAGGAAATGGGTTAATGTTATTATGGTATTGTGTGGGGTATATTTGCAGGTGTGTTTACATTAGTTTCCGAAAAATTAACCTAAAACTCAGGAAAAATAATTATGTTTATTGATGAGAATGTTGTAAAATATCTTTCACTTTAAATTTGTCAATTTAAATTAAAGTTCCGAGTAGCAATTTTAAAGTTACAACTCATTAACATGAGTTTGTGTGCTACTTTTTAAATAATGGTCTCAAATTTCTGACAACATTTTGGAATTTATTCAGAACAAAGATCGCAGTCTCTGAAAACGTTTTCTTGTAATGACATAATTAATTACAGAGAAGTTGGGGGGCTGGGCATATACTTTATGCCTCTATGTATTATTATGTTTTAGTCAACTTCACTCTATCTAGACATTGTTTTCTTCTTAGTTACTAATTAGGATCAGCCGAAGCACAATGGTGTTTACCTTTTCTGTTTGATTATGCCAGTTCTGCTGGGAACTATAATCTGTCAGCACTTGGGTACTGAAGTCAAAGACATGGCCTGGCTCCTAGCCCTTTCTTTTCTGGTGGTAGTTGCTTTTTTTTGTGTATAACATCAAAATTTCAGGAAGCATTAACATTTAGCTATAGTTGCTCTATGTATTTGTATCAATAAATGGCAATAATAATCACTTTTTTTTTGCTTTTTGGGTCACACCTGATGATGCACAGGGGTTATGGAATTACCCCTGGTGGTTCTCAGGGGACCATATGGGATGCTGGGAATCGAACCCGGGTCAGCTGCATGCAAGGCAAAGGTCCTAACTGCTGTGCTATCGCTTCTGCCCCAGTAATATCTTTTTGATCATTTGTTTCGTTTCATTGACCACACCCAGGGTTCTCAGGGAATACCCCTGGCCATTGCTCAGTGGTAAGTCTTAGCAGTACTCAGAGGACCATATGCTATGCCTGGAATCAAACTGGGGTCAGCATCCTATAGGATATATGCCTTTACTTCTTTATGGCACTGTGGTTCCATATCTTTAAAACTTTGAAAAGATAATTTATTTTATCTCTTCCCTTCCCCTTGTTATTGCTGCTGCCATAACTTGGGAGGTCACACATTTGGTTACTGTGTTGTATATGCTTAATTGTGTTACTTACTGTTACTTCAGTTGCAGTGGTGCTCTCACATAGTTGGTTGCATAGCTTGTGCCAGAGATCACATTCCTTTGCTGTAGCACCAGAAGTCAAAAATAATGACACTGTATTCACAATAGCAAAATCTAGAAACAAAGTGAGTGCCTGAAAACAGATGAATGGATAAAGAAACAGTGTACATCTACCCAATGGAATACTATACAGCTGTTAGGGAAAATGAGGTCATGGAATTTGCCTATAAATGGATGGACTTGAAAAGTATCATGCTGAATAAAATGAGTCAGGAGAGGGACAGATTTAGAATGACTGCATTAATTTGTGGGATATAAAAATACTATTAAACTAATATGCAAAGCAAGTGAAAATGACCCAGGATGATTGGTCAATGGTTGGAAATTACCACAAGAGTGTGGGGGTAGGGGATAGTTAACACAGAAGAAGATATATTATGACAAGGTAAAGGTAAAGGTAAAGGCCCTCCCATTGATCGTCGATTTGCTCGAGCGGGCCCAGTAATGTCTCCATTGGAGACTTTGTTGCTACTGTGTCTGGCATATCGAATACTCTCCGTAGCTTGCCGGGCTCTCCGAGAGGGGCGGAGGAATCGAACTCGGGTCGGCCATGTTGGCCGCTTGTAAGGCAAACGCCCTACCCGCTGTGCTATAGCTCCAGCTGTAGGGTGTTCGCCTTACAAGCGGCCAACATGGCCGACCCGAGTTCGATTCCTCCACCCCTCTCGGAGAGCCCGGCAAGCTACCGAGAGTATTCGATATGCCAGACACAGTAACAACAAAGTCTCCAATGGAGACGTTACTGGGCCCGCTCGAGCAAATTATGACAACATTAATTGGAAATGACCACTTTGAACAAGAGCTAACTGTTGCAAGTAGGTAAAGGGATATACTTAGTAACCTTTCAGCATCTGTATTGCAAGCCATAAAGCCTAGAATGAGAAAGAGAAAGAGAAAGAGAAAGAGAAAGAGAAAGAGAGAGAGAGAGAGAGAGAGAGAGAGAGAGAGAGAGAGAGAGAGAAAAGAGAAGTACCTGCTGTAGTGGCAGGCTGGGGTGGGGGTGGTTTCACTCTCATTCATTGAGAGTGAAACTGTGGACTCTGGTGGAGGGATGGCTGTTGGAACATTGTATGATTGAAACCCAGTCATGAACAGATTTGTAATGCTCTATCTCATGGTGATTCAATAAAGTAAAACAATAATATTAAAATATAGTGAATTTTTAAAAAAATATTCTAGAATTGCATTCAGCATATGGCATAATTCCAGGGATCTGACTCTTGGCCTCATGCCTATATGACAGATGCTCTACCCCTGAGTTGAATTCTCAAAGCTCCAATAGTCACATGTTGAGGCTTGTCGGCCATGTGTTTTTCTATCTCTCCTATGTGAATATCACATTATTAGTTTTGATGTTCAATGGGAGCCTCAGTATTTCTTCAAACACCTGGCTAATGTTTCTTTCACTCCAGTCCAATCTTGGGGCTCATACAAGTCATGTCTTCTCTGATGTTGTTAGAAACAGCATCTTTATTATTCTAGTAACTTTATTGTTCAAAGACTTCAGGGTAATTTATCCTGGATAATGGTTTCTCAGCCTAAAACTGCTGTGATTTGGAATAATTTTGTGTTTGTGGTGGAGGGCTGCTTAGTGCACATGTGGCAAAAGTCCTAGCTGGTGAGCACTAGATGCTAGCAGCAACCTCAATTGGGCCAACCTTGTTGCTTCCTGAGTTGCGACAAACCAAGCACATCTCAAAGACTTTGTGGATGATCCCCTGGGAACAAGTCATAACTGGCTAAGAATCACCACTCTAGTGTGTCATGTGGTAGTTCAATGTGCCTTCTATATAACAATGATGATATCAAGTATTAATATATTTCTGACAGGTTTAAAAACTAACCAGAGATAAATTGGAACAGTACGTCCTGCCCTGCCAAGACCACGAGTTGCTCCCCCATGAGCAGCTCTCCAGCACAGTACACGGACACAATTCAGAACCCAGTGGCTTTTGGCAGAAATCCTTAGTAAAATATCAAAAGTCCAAAGTTGAGCTGCCACTATCGTGGCCATGCGAGGTCAAATTCTCTTCATAACCAGCAATAGAAAACAATTTAACGATGCCTTTTCAACAGGTCTGCTTGTTGGGGGAAAATTCCAAATAATAATGGTGCATCTTTTGTCAAAATAATGAATGTAATCAAAGAAGAGAGAGAGTTAAGTGGAAATCATCTGTCTCACAAGCAGGGGGAGAGGTGGGATGAGGGGTATATTGGGGTTCTTGGTGGTGGAGAATGTGTCTTGGTGAAGGGATGGGTATGAAGGGAGGGGTATCATTGTATGATAGAGACTTAAACCTGAAAGCTTTGTAACTGTTTTCACAGTGATTCAATAATAAATAAATAAATAAACAAATAAATAAATTTCACGATCACAGTCCTCCCATTATTCATCGATTTGCTCAAGCGGGCCCAATAACATCTCCATCGTGAGACTTGTTGTTACTGTGTTTGGCGTATTGAATACGTCACGGGTAGCTTGTCAGGCTTTGCCGAGCAGGCGAGATACACTCGGTAGCTTGCCAGGCTCTCTGAGAGGGGCGGAGGGATCAAACCCGGATTCGCCAGGCTGGCTGCGTGCAAGGCAAACACTCTACTACTGCGTTTTCAATGGGCTGGAGTGATAGCACAGCGTTAGGTAGCCTGGCAAGCTACTCATGACGTATTCAATATGCCAAACACAGTAATAACAACCCTCAAAATGGAGATGTTACTGGGCCCGCTCAAGCAAATCGATGAACAACGGGAAGATAGTGTTTGTTTAAAATAAATAAAATAAATAAACATGAAACAAAATGAAATGGAACAGTACTATGACCATTTTATTTAGAAATAAATATGGTCATCTGTATGAGCTTTAATAGTTTGGGGATGATCTTAATGCCACATTGTCTCTATACAATATTTTCCTTGAATAGAGCAGTATGCTTGTAAATAATAAAGATTCATATATATGTGTGTGTATGTATGTATGTGTGAAAGAGAGAGAGAGAGACAGAGAGAGACAGAGAGAGAGAGAGACTTTCTCATTATGTATACTCTGTAAATAAATGTGCTTAAATCAAGTTCGGAAGTGTTTGATGCTAATCTGTAAAGTTATATAGAAGCAAATTGCTTGTTCTATGGACTTGAAATTGAAAGGGATTTGTAAATGTTACCACATTGATTTCTTTAGCAGAGCTTGACCTTAGTAGGTATATAGATACAAACTATATTTCTTTTTATTTTTTGGGTAAAAAAGTAAAAGAAACATACAAAACCTTGATCTCCTTGAGATAGGAAGCCTATTGTTATGTGAATATAATGGGTTCCTCTTAGACTTTCAACAGGTTTGAAATCAAGAGTTGTATAGCTATTCTTGCATTTATTATCAATATTATTGAATTCTTCTGTCCAGCTATAGCTGGCTATGAGTACATAGTAATGGGTAAAATACAAATCATCATGCACAGAGCTTAGTTTCTCTCTCTCTCTCTCTCTCTCTTCCTCTCACTTCTCTCTCTCCTCTCTCTCTTCCCTCTTTCTCTCCTCTCTCCTCTCTCTTTCTCTTTCTCATTTTTTTCAGGACAGATACAAAAAATACATTCCCTGCATAAGCCACAGATTGTGTTTTCAACTTTCTGTTTTAAAAACCTCTCCAAATGAGAATGTGCTTTCTTCTTCTCATCCACATGTTTAAGAGGAAGATAATGATGAAGTTCTCTGATTGGTCAAGTTGGGTTATTTCCTCACTCCTAAACTATCAGTGTTTATAAGGAACATTTTAAATGACAATATTAATATGGAAAATAAGGATCTCTGGATGGAACGGTATATAGCTGTTCCTCAAGCTACCCCAATTTAAAGAAAATTGCTAAATGAAAAAGATGCAAAAGTAAGTATCTATAGGAACTGAGAAAAATCAGGATAAATGGTTTTCAAGGCCACAATGAACCAGTGTGAGTGCTCAGTGACCTAACTCATCTCAGACACAGGGAGAGATCAGTGACCTAACTTATTTCAGACACAGGGAGAGAGTAAAAGAGAATAGAACAAGGTTATAACTAGAAAGGTTGGAGTCCAAAGTTCCTGGTTCAATCCCCCACACTGAAAAGTACCCAGAGTATTTCCAGGAGTATACCTTGGACACAGTTGGGTGTAGTTTTTTACAAACAAAATAAAAAAGGCAATAGAAGCAGGTCTAATAGAGACAGAGAGGATACAAGTCACAAAAGCAATGACGTTCTTCTCTCTCTTTTAGATCCAGGTAAAAAGATTTGGGGATAATCATAAATAGTTGCTGCAATAATATAGAATACTGGGAAAAGCAAAGTCCTTTATTACACTATTCATACAGAGCACTTGAGTTGATTTGTGAAACTGAAGATACCAAAGATTGTTTTGGAGATGTATATAGAGGATAATGGGAGAGAGAGGTAGGGGAGGAAGACATCACCATGATACCCCTAATGGGCTGCCATCCTCTTACCCTCCCTCTCTCTCTTTAAAATTTTCTTTGAATCACTGTGAAACACAGAGTTACAAAGTGGTTCGTGATTGGGTTTCACCCATTCAATGTTCCAATATCTACCCTTTCACCAGTGTATATTTCCCACCACCAGTGTCCCAAAGTTTCTCTTCTTCCCCTCTGCTGCCGCTTTCTTCTTCTTCTTTTCTTCTTCTTTCTTCTTCTTCTTCTTCTTCTTCTTCTTCTTCTTCTTCTTCTTCTTCTTCTTCTTCTTCTTCTTCTTCTTCTTCTTCTTCTTCTTCTTCTTCTTCTTCTTCTTCTTCTTCTCCTTCTCCTCCTCCTCCTCCTCCACCTCTTCCTCCTCCTCCTCCTCCTCCTCCTCCACCTCCTCTTCCTCCTCCTCTTCCTCCTCCACCTCCTCCACCTCTTCCTTCTCCTCTTCCTCCTCCTCTTCCTCCTCCACCTCCTCCACCTCTTCCTCCTCCTCTTCCTCCTCCTCTTCCTCCTCCTCTTCCTCCTCCTCTTCCTCCCCCTCCTCCTCCTCCTTCTCCTTTTTCTTGTTGCTTCTGCTCTTGAGGTCCATTGATCACCATGCATACAATTTGAGCACCCAGGGTATCCCATTAATAGCCTTGAACAGTGAATCTTAGAGTTAGTTGAGTCTTCCAAACATGTCTCATCTCTGCAAGGAATAACCAACATTTAGATGAGAGCATTATTCAAATCTTTGAAAAACAGGATATCATCTAAAACAAAAGCATACTGAGCATAATTTTATATTTGATAAGACCACAAGTCTCTTACTTCCACCATGATTCAAGCTTTTGGATATGAAAGGTAATGTGATCAGCTAATAACAAAGTGGCTAATTTATCACAGTTTGTTTTTACGGATCTCATTTTTGTAGGAGTCCACAGAACCAAAGAGTCATTGTGTCTCACTGTTTGGAGCAGTCTTGTAGAGAAACAGGGCCAAATACTCTCAGACCTCCATTCTATTCTCAAACTTCTCTCTGCCTCCTCTCCTTCTCTCTAACGAAAAAAAAAATGTGTTAAGAAAAGATAAACACAACCTCAGTTTTCCAGGCAAAGAATAAAGTAACTTCATGAAAAGATGAATAGTTTACCTGCTGTTCGTCTGTGACGTCTATGTTCCATGTTCATGGTATAATGATACTTTTGGGTTTATTGCATATCCAAACATGATTAGTGTTTTCATCTTTAAAAGATCATATAAAATACAATGTTAATTAAAGAGTAAGTGATAGAAGTAATTTAAAAGTCAACTAAAACTGTAGCAGTTGTTTATGACTTGCATTTGCTTTCTTGAACATTTTTTTTTCAGGGAAGGAAGAATATTTTACCACCATCAGCAAATGTTCATGACAACAGCAGAATAACCTTTTATTGTTTGTGCTTTCTTAAATCCTCTATGTATATTAGAGCTCTAATAATGTAAATCTCTTGTATACACATTATATATATGTGTGTATATACAAATATAAGAATATGATCTCTGTATTTATTCTCTATAAATATTTGAAAAAAATAGATTTTAATAAATTCAGATTAGTCACTTTCTATGTAGTGCTATTGTCTATTTCTTAATCACAAACTATAAATATATAAAAGGCAGTTTATTACATATTATATGCTGTGATATAGTATACACATATCTCCCACATCCTGTGTCAGCATGCCTTGTCTCTATCTTGAATTGTTTTTGCATCTTGTGGATTACTCATAATTTCTGATGAGGAAATAGCCATAGAAACTATCTCACATATAGTTGTTTTACTTTTATATTTTGACGTGCAGGCTAAATAATAAAAGCGTCTGGCATATACTAAAATTCACTTGTTACTTATTCAGAGAAAATTGGGATATTTTTAGCAATAGGCAAGCTATAGATTTCAATTGATTTGATTCAAATCTTGCTGAAAATGCTTTCTAAGAGTTCCAACATTATTTTTTGCTATTTCCCTGTAGTGTATCAGATCACATATTAATTTTCTCTTGGCAGAAATGCAGGAAAGCCCTTATTAAAAGAATATTTGGCACAACTGATAGACCTTGGACTTACTTATAACAAAACACATTTTGTTGATTTAAAAGTTTGTTACGGTTCTAAGGATTTTCATCATGTTTGAAATAATCATGTGAACATTGTCATAATTTTTGTTGTCGTGTGCACTAGGGGGTAAATAACATTTTTAAGTGACAGTAGATTCCTTTAGCTTGTGTCACCTTGTCAGAATATATGATGAAAATTGAAACCTCACACTTGAATATATTTAGGATTCTCTCAAAAACTTATTGCTTTGTATCACATAAACATCCACATGTGCCTAATGAACAAATATTGATATTCACTCTGCATGTGTGTATAGTATATTATATAATATCTTAAGGTTGTAGGGTTCATGTAGTTAAAGCAATGAATGACTAAAACCATAACCAATACTTAACCTGGAACTTTCTAAATTAGACATATAAAATACTTTGTTAAAAAGAATTGAGGTGAGTTTAATTTTATTTAGTTTAAGTAACTAGCACTCATTTATGGGAAAGCATGCTAAAATGTATTGAAAAGTATTGTCCTGCTTTTTAAGAAGACATTTCTTAAAAACTGCATAGGGGAAGCTGATTGGGAAGCAATGAGAGGGAAGAAAAGGAACATGTTCACCTATCATTATTTGTCAATTGTTTATTCATACACCTTTACAATGCATGCATTTTGCTGAGAATGCAGGTGTATTTTACAGATGCTAAATCAGCATTTCCCACAGGGACTTTACCAAGGAGCACTTTAAAACGCATGTTACCTACAGTGATAGAATACAGAAAGAAGACCAGGGTCTTAGATGAAGGTGAATTGCAAAAATTATGTAGCCAAATTAATTGCAGCAGAATTGGTAGAAACTCAATTTAGGCATATATTTAAATGTTGCATCAGAACCTAAGTAAGCACATTAATAAGGAAAAATCTCATAGAAGGGAAGTGATGAAATGAATGCAATAAAGCAAGCTGCCTCCTGGTAACTTCCAGATAGTACTTAAAAGACAATAGCTTTCTTAAAATCATATTATCCTGCAATCATAAAAATACTCCAAATGATGTAGTTTGTCAGGATTCTCAGGACTGTTCTGAGAAAATATGATAGTCTGGGAGACTTTAACAATATACTTACATTTTCTGATAGTTCTGTATGGTGATTCATATGTTGACAGGCATCGATTTTTAGAGGATTCCTTTCTTGGTTTATGGAGGGCTGTCCTCTCTTTCTGCCCCTTCCTATTGTCTTTTCTCTGTATGAATATGCATAATTTTTTCTCTCTCTCTTTTTTAGGAATGATAGACATAGTAAATCAGTGTCTTGCCCTTCACAAATCACAAATCACAAATCATCCTGTTATTCGTCGATTGCCTTGAGCAGGCCCCAGTAACGTCTCCTTCATCCTAGCCCTGAGATTATATTCAAGGCTCTTTAGGAGAATGAGACCCATAATTGTTACTGGTATTTGGCATATTGGGTACGTCATGGGGAGTTTGCCAGACTCTGCCATGTGGGCAGGCTACATTCGGTAGCCTGCCAGTTTGTCCAAAGTAGGAATGAGATAATAAGATGTCATAATAAGATGCATAATAAGATGGTTCCGGGAGCTGGTTTTTATAGTCTCTGAGTCTTGGCCGTTGATGGGATTACACGGCACCAGGGGGCCAGTTGGTGGGTGTGACCCCCGCCTACTGGAATTTGGAGGATCTGGGTGGAGGATGCTCGACCCCGATCTGAGTAGGCTTGGAGATCTCGGCCCCGGAACCCGCGTGGCTTTGTCCCTTTGCCAGTACCTTCATGTTGCCTTTATGACCTCATTTAAACTCTAATTCTTTATAAACCTCATATCCAAATATAGTGTCACATTTTACATTATCGGTAATCAGGACTTCAATTTCAGCTTTAGTTTTGGGGAGAATATCATTAGCCCGTAACACTGTGAAATATTTATATCACAAGAATAGTTTGAAAATAAAAAAAATTACATGGAAAAAGAAATCTTTTTTGTTTTCTTTTTTTTCAAGGTATCCATGATTGGATTTCAGTCATACAGCATTCCAACACCCATCCTTCCACCAGTGTACATTTCCCAGCACCAGTGTCCCCAAGTTCCCTCCCCTTACCCTCCACTGCACCCCCAGCTTACCTCTATGCCTCTCTCTCTCCCCCTCTCTCTCCCCCCTCTCTCTCCTCTCTCTCATTTCTCTCTCTCTCTCTCTCTCTCTCTCTCTCTCTCTCCCTCTCTCTCCCTCTCCTTTTGGGCATTGTGGTTTGCAATATTAATACTGAACGCTTAAATTTAAATCTTTTCATTTCATCTTTTTTTTTTTTTGCTCTTTGGGTCACAGTAGGCGTTGCACAGCAGTTACTCCTGGTTCTGCACTCAGAAATTATTCCTGGCAGTGCTCAGGGGACCATATGTGATGCTGGGAATAGAACCCCAGTCGGCCCCATACAAGGCAAACGCCCTACCTGCTGTGCTATCGTTGTGCTATCACTCATTTCAATTTTTATGGGGGTGGGGTGCTCCCAAGTTGTACTCAGGAAACTTGGGAACTCCTTTCTACCATTCTTGACTAACTAGCTGCCAGTGTTGTTCTTGGATCCAAGGACACATTGCAACATAAACGCTGTAGCGGTGGTATCCACCAGAAGCATGTGGGTGGTGTTAAAATATATTTAAGTCTTTTACTATCATTCACGGACTGGAGTGATAGCACAGCGGTAGGGCGTTTGTCTTGAGCACAGCCAGCCTGGCCAAGCCGGGTTCGATTCCTCTGCTCCTCTTGGAGAGCCCGGCAAGCTACCGAGAATATCTCACCCACATGCAAAGCCTGGCAAGCTCCCTGTGATGTATTCAATGTGCCAAACACAGTAACAACAAGTAACAAAATGGAGACATTACTGGGACTGCTAGAGCACAATCGATAAACAATGGGAGGACAGTGCGGTGCTACTATCAAGCACAGTTTGAGAAATTTTGGTATGAATTAATGAACAGATGTTGACATATCATCTAGTGAAAATGCTAGGTCTTTTTTTTACAACAAATAACTGATTATTTAATCAAAAGGGGGCAAGGTATGGAGGGTGGTGGAAGAGAAACTGAGAACCTTGGTGGTGGGAAATATACACTGGTAAAGGGATGGGTATTGAAACATCATATGACTGAAACCCAATCATACATTAGAAAAAAAATAGATCTTAAATAAAATGTTTCAATTCCTGTCACTATATGTAGACTCACAGATTTAAAAGTATCATGTTTATACTTTAGCACTGTCTGTAGCACTGTCCTCCCATTGTTCATTGATTTGCTCGAGCTGGTACCAGTAAGGTCTCCATTGTGAGACTTGTTACTGTTTTTGGCATATCGAATATATCACAGGGCAAAGGAATCGAACTCTGGTCGGCCGCGCACAAGGCAAACACCCTACCCTCTGTGCTATCGCTCCAGCTCGTCATGTTTATATGCATATTTTAATTAAAAAATTTAGGAATCTTTAAAATTTTTACCTGTTTGGTTTTGGAGCCATATCTGGGAGTTATCAGGCGTTCAGCTCACCGGACCATGTTGTGATTTAATGCAAGAGACTGAACCTGAGTCTCCTGATTTTGTACTGTTGTCATTATTGTTTATTTGTTTGTTTTGAGGCAATACCAGATGGTGCTGAGAGCACACTCCAGGCTATGCAATTAGGGATCACTTCTTGGTGGGCTTGGGGTACTATGTGTAGTGCTGGACATCAAACTTGGTTCAGCCATGTGCAAGGCAAGCATCCTTCTACTGTACTGTTGCTCCACCCCAATCTGAGTCCGGGATGCAAGACATGTCCTCAGTTCTTTTTACTATCTCCCCAGTCCAGAAATTTCTGAAAAGACACTCATTTATTTATATAAGTAAAGAAAATATAAGTTATTGTTAAAACAATTGAAAATTCGTTCATATTATGAACTTTTATTTTGTTATCAAGAACAATACAAAATAAAAAGTATAACGTTAAGTGCTGACATTATTTTAGAAAAATGCTGCCATAACCATGATTAATTTTTATTATATATTCTTTGCCTACTATTTTTATAGTCCTGTGGTTTCGTCTTTGCTACAATATATGACCCTGAATAACTGCGATTTTCCTGAGAAAAAATAATGACTTTGAAACATAATTGTCATTGTTTATCTACTTGCTTTTTATAAATCTTGGGGAAATGTCATATTTGTTAATTATTGATTAAAGAGCATGTGTTTTACTATCACTGTTATCTACTATTTAATTATGTTGTATAAACAGAACTTTTTCTGTACATGAATTGATCATTTTCTTTCAAACAACACCTTACTCTTGCATACAAACATTGTTTTTTCAAAGATAAGGGTTTTCCTAAGTTAACTTTTAATATCAGTTATAATTAAATATATATTTTAAACTAAATAGTAGAGATAATATAAGCAATACTTATTTTTATAGCATTATTTCATAAGATTAACTATTTAATAAAAGATTAATATACCATCATGAAGATTGAACTTTGGCAGGAAGAATTTGGGATGTTTTTTAGGTTTTTGTTTTACAGAATCCTTAAAGGCATACAAGTGTAATATTAAAAAATGTATATTAGTTTTATGTGAACTTCCTTTTGTAATTTCTTCATGCATTTTCTATTCCTTTGATTTACTATGAAAATCCATGTCAGTACTGAGTTCTAAGTAAAATGAGATAATTGCATGGATTACAAAGAGTTCTGAACTCTTTACCCTGGCACTACTGGGAGAAATCGGTGTTATCACATAAGAGGAAATAAAAGTTTATATTAAAGTTATAACTAAACTAGAAAAAAAGAAAGGTACTTTGTACATTTAGGAAAGTAAACTTTTTATTATGGGAATATTTTTGGAAGGGAATAATTGAATAGGGGGGATATCAAAATTAGCAATTTTATTTAAGGCAAAATATTTTGACTTTTAATCTATCACTGAAATATTAGAAAACTATATATAGATGTTGATTTGTAGTTTAACTGTTTGATTTGTTAAAACATAGTTTTAAAAAATTCATTAAAGGGGGCTGGAATGGCAGAACAGTGGGTAGGGTGTTTGTCTTACATGCGAGCAACCCAGGTTTGATCCCTGGCTCCCTATATGGTTCCCTAGGTACCTCCAGGAGTAATCCGGAGTGCAGAGACAGAAGTAAACCCTGGGTGTGATGAAAAAATAAACAAAAAATAAATCTACACAGTCCTCCCGTTGTTCATCGATTTTGCTCGAGCGGTCCCAGTAACGTCTCCATTTTGAGACTTGTTACTGTGTTTGGCATATCGAATACGTCACGAGGAGCTTGCCAGGCTTTGCGGTGTGGGTGAGATACTCTCGGTACCTTGCAGGGCTCTCCGAGAGGGCCGGAGGAAT
This sequence comes from Sorex fumeus, assembly GCF_029834395.1. Taxonomy (NCBI): domain Eukaryota; kingdom Metazoa; phylum Chordata; class Mammalia; order Eulipotyphla; family Soricidae; genus Sorex; species Sorex fumeus. The sequence goes on from NW_026606111.1 coordinate 8,877,079, forward strand.
CCAACCAGGCTTGGCCAGGCTGGCTGTGCGCAAGGCAAACTCCCTACCGCTGTGCTGTCACTTATGCTGGGTATTGTATTTTAATATTGATTGAACAGATTTAAACAGAGTACCATCTTCCTTTTACCCGTGATACAAAATACACTTAAATTCTTCATTTCTTCTGTTCACAGGATTTAAATCATGCAAGTAATTTTAATTTCTAATGGAAAACTTTAATTTTCATATAATTAAAAATTAGCCATTTTAGTAGTTTTCAAAATTACTTTCATAAAAGTTATTCAATTTGATATTTTTATCATACCAATGTTTAATGAAAACATTTTAGGTTACTAGTATAGTATATGCATGAAGTGATAGTATAGATATCAAATTATTGGATTATAGTTCTAAGCATTTTAGGTTTAACATTGAATTGCCCTTGCTCCTCCAGCATGGAACTTAGATTTTTTGAATTATGCCCAGTACAGTGCTCCAGAGGAACAGAGGCACACCCAATTCCATCAGGGCACTCTCAGTGTTCTGTGTTTATCTTTAACCTCTCCTATTCTACTATTCTTTCCCTGTTTGTTAATCACAAGTATCACCAAATCAGACCCTATAACCTCTAGGTCAAATCTTCTGAGGGCTCTGGATTTTGTATACGTAAGTGAAATATTGCTTTTCTCTTTCCCTTATGTTCTTTTGAATAGTTTACTTTTGAGCAATCACTTAATCACTTAAGTGATTGAGTGATCACTTAAATCACTTAACTTCCCGTTAGTCGTCGATTTGCTCGAGTGGACGCCAGTAACGTCTCCATTTGTCCCTGTTGCATGCTAGTGTAGCCCAATGGCATCTGTTTGCTCCGGGAAAATGAAGGGCCTCAAACCGATTATTCATGATCTTGACGAAGAAGTCTGACCATCTGGTAGGTGGGCGGCCACGCTGTCTTTTGACATCCCGTGGAATCCAGTTGGTAACAGCTCTAGTCCAGCGGTCATCTTTAAATCTCATTACGTGACCAGCCCATCTGATTTTCGACACCTTGGCAAATGAGACAGCATCCCTGATTCTTGATTGTCGACGGATGTCAGAACTCCGATTCTTTCTCTCATTTGAGTGAAACGTGAAATTCCAAGCATAGCTCTTTCTATTCTTCTTTGGGAGACCTGAATAGCGTTCTCATCTTGTTTGCGTAGGGCCCAGGTCTCTGAGGCAATGTCTTTTTTTTTTATAGACACATGAAGATGGTTAATGCTATGCTTTTGTAAATGTTATGTAATGGGAATTCATTGACTCCATATAATAATTAGTTTACATCATATTTAGTTAATTTAAGTCTCAGTTGCCCTTAGTTCCTAACACCTCACAAAAGGAGTGTGCTGAGGGACAAGGATAGACCCAGAACAAGCCATAAGCTACACTAGAATTGAAAAGGGGCAGGCTAAGTGCCTTAAGAAGTATAATAAGGAACTGGAGCAATAGCACAATGGGTAGGGCATTTTCCTTGCACGCAACCAATCTGGGTTCAATTCCCAGTATCCCATATGATCCCCTGAGCACCGCCAGGAGTAATTCCTGAGTGCAGAGCCAGGAGTTGTCCCTATGCATTGCTGGGTATGACCCAAAAAGAAAAAAAAAATAGAGTATAATAAGTTAAGACCACAGTCATGGAACAAACTCTGACATTACCCAAACAGAAGTCTGAATAAGGACCCTGTTAAGGTTAGGAAAGGCTAATTTGGCGTATGACTATATAGTGAGATGTCCCCAGGAAGGGCCACTTTTTAAGCTTAATATATCTCTTACTGTGTTCATACAAAATTACTAGAAATATCAGTAAGAGATTTTTAAATGGATTACTAGCAAAGAAAAGGAGAAAGCAATATGTCCTTAGATAGGCAATTGGGTGCATCTCCTAGTAGGAATCTAGAGTGCTGGAGCCCATAGGTGAAGTTCTGTCCTTGAATGGATCTCCTATAATTTCCCCTGAAGGAAGAGCTTTACATCTGTTCCTTGTTTATAATAATGTTCAACCACACCTTTGTATGATTGCTACTCCTGCCCTTCATGATTTCTCTATACTAACACTAGTATTGAATAAACAGCCGCTGATTACCAACCAGCCTCTTGGCTTCCTTTCCTTCATCTGTTTGTCCTTTGGCCCACTGGGGGGATGGTGATTGGGCCGGAACACACTTGAGGATCCTGGATCACCACAGAACTGTGAGCCCAGAACAACTATATCAAATGATTTAATTGTTTCAGGTGGTAAGAATTATGATAGCAGTTCATAACTTTACTATTTTCTAGGTACGATATTGGAAGCAATCTCTGTGGATCTTGTAGCATTCTTGTAAATCCTCTGAGTGAGACACTGGTTCCCTTTATTATAGTCCTCCTTTCAGGATAATTAATAGAAAACAGGCCTGAAGAATAGATATAATATCCTTTTCCAGAGCAAAAATCAGGAATTTTTACTACTTGTTATAAAATATTATTTCTAAAGTTTAGTTTCTTTCTGGAATGCATTCTATTTCTGACATCTATGACCCTATTATCTTCACCCTTGGAAATTAGGACCTCAGGGACTAGCATCCCAAAATGCTAATATTCAAACCTCTGTTACTGCTGCAAATAATATACTATTCATCACTAGTATTCACTACTAGATTGATTTAAGATGTTCTGCCTTTATTGAGGTGTAGAGAACGTTCTATTAATCTAACTTAAATTTGCTTTAATTTCAAACCATCACCTTGTGTTCCAAATATTAAGATCTTCCAAACAATTGTACATCTAGAACAAAAGATTAATATACTTCAGGGTTTAGCATTACTAGCAATTTAAATTAATTTCTTTGGGGTTTAATCTTCTCTCTTTATTCATGCCATTGTAAATCCTAAGTAGCAACATGGCATAGGAGTGTTTGAGAAGGGGTGTGAGGAATAAGACCTGCAGAAAGTGGTTTTCTAAGGTTTGCAACTGATACCCTATGCTGATATCTTGTGACTATTTAATTTTCCATGTAAGTCTAGTGTCTCCACTATGTCAACCCCTTGTCAATTGCCAAAGACACATTTAGGTTTGTTGACACACGCTTTCTCACTCTCACCTTTTGTTTCCTTCCTGAGGGCACAGAAAATTTGGCAGCTTTCCAAAGTCATGTGGTGGAGGAGGAGAAGTAAAAGAGCTTCCTCAGACTCTTTCCACACCTGATATGTCATGCTGTGCTTTTGTTGCTGCTCTAATTTTATGACTATCAAGACATGGAAATTTACTGAGAAAGTGCTTCCTTTACCTTCCAGTGTTTTATGATGAGAACCACACTTAAGGTAACTCTTTTGCCCTAAAACCATTCAAATTTAGCAGACTGGTATATCACTCACACAATACCCTATTAGTGAAGATTAACACACAGATAGAATACTGGAGATTGCTCAGAACTCCTTCTCAGATACCCTTGCTCATTACAGCACTTATGCTTCCTTTAGAGCTGTGTCTTATTTTTCAGGTCATGAAGGATTGATCAAATTTAAAATAAAAACAAGTAAGTAATAAGAGGTTTGGGGAAGTAGCACAAAAGATTATAAAGTATGCTGGTCATGTATGCAGTCTGAATTTTAGTCCCTGGGACTTCATGGAGGCCAAAATAAGGTCTAGTGTAGCCCTGGGAGCCTTTGAGCACTGATTTGACCCGTGCTCTGAAACATCTGGCCTGATTGACTATTATGCAGTATTTCCCTCAGGTCCCCAGAGCCTTTAAGCCCCTTTTGCGTCCCCCACAGGTACTGCAAAACAAAAACAAACCAAAAGCACCGTGATTTTTATACCATTGTTGTTTCCAAGTCCATTATTTATGATTTACATTCGGATGATCATCTTTGATCAAACTATACTTTTACTTTAAATCTTTTCCCTGTTACTTCCATTCTAAGACTGGGAAAGAAAAGTAAAAAATATTCCCATTGGATGATAGAGGAGTAGGAGTAAGTATTATCAAACAAATGTAATTGCTAGCTTTGTGCTATCAATAAGTCATATTATTATGCTAAACATAGATTGTATTTAAGGTTCTCACTTCAGCACCTTGTGCTTTAATTAGAGTATGAACTATAAGAGTACGAAAATATTGTAACTTTTTATTACCTGGTAAATGGTAGGTACTCAATTTCTTGATAAGTGAATGGTAGCTATTACAAATTTTTTTCTTTGACAAAGGGATCTTATCTGCTAAATTAGATTTAAATGCATATGGTTTACAGATCCTCAACATTCTAGTAAGAAAAATTCTTGGAAAGTGATAGTAATTTAGTTCTTTAAAGGATGATAAAAATCTCAATTAACATGTTTACTGACTGTCCATTTACTAATTTAATCCAGTTACAATGTGTGTATATATATAATAAAGGTAAAAGGCCCTCCCGTTGATCGTCGATTTGCTTGAGCGGGCCCAGTAACGTCTCCATTGGAGACTTTGTTGTTACTGTGTTTGGCATATCAAATACTCTCAGTAGCTTGCCGGGCTCTCAGAGAGGGGCGGAGGAATCGAACTCGGGTCGGCCATGTTGGCCGCTTGTAAGGCGAATGCCCTACCCGCTGTGCTATCGCTCCAGCCTATATATATATAATGTATATATACATTATATAATGTATATATACATTATATGTACATTATATATAATGTATATACATCATATATAATGTATATATAATGCATATATATAATGCATATATATAATGTATATATAATGTATATATACATATATATAATGTATATACATATATACATACATATATACACTATATATATATATAGTTTTTATACCACAACTGATGTTAAGGTCTAATTCTTAGATTTGTGCCCAGCAATCACTCCAATAAGTGCTCAGGGGACCATATATGGTATCAGAATCATATACACTATTTGTAGGGCAAGTACCCTATCCATTGTAGTCTTTTGACTCAAGTTATTCTCATTTTGTTAAAACAAAATTCTTCTATGTAATTTTCATGTACTTAACTTTGCACAGTTTTTGAGATATTCTGTATAGGAAAAGTGAAAACATATACTCTGAAGGCAAAAAAATCAAATATTTAATTAGAGTAAATTTTAAAATAAATATTTCATACTATTAATCTATTGTAGGATTAATGAAATAGCATTTGTTTTTTAACATCTGTAAGTAAGCATGGCATGTAAACCTTATGTGAAAAAATTTGTGTATTTTCTTAAATATCTTTATATAGCTAAACACACATGAAAGTAAACCTTACAAACATTTTCTACTAAGTTTTTCTGAGGTGAAGAGTAGTCTTTTGAGAGTGGACCCAATTTTTTTATCTTTCATTTGATCCTAAACTGCATCAGGAGAAATAGTCTTTGTATGCTTTGATTTTTCTGAGTATTGGAGAGAGAAGCTACTATATTGCAAATTGCCACTATTGTTCAAAGCCATCAGAACAAGCATATAGAAACCTTGATAAGAGCACTTGAAAGATTCTTTTACAGTGATAACTACAGTGGAGAAGGATATAGACCTTGGAAATGAATATAAGGTGTTACAATAGAGTGTTGTAGACTATTTGAAACTCCCTGTGACAGTTTTGGCATGAGGCTTAACTCTTAAATTACTTGTGGAATCTATCTTTTCTTTCGTGCTCTTCGTATGTGCTTATTAAATTGGAATGCCACCCAACATTGTGTTTAGTAATATAGTCATTGTGATTTATTATATTTAAAAATAAAAAGGAAATACAAAGACTATTTTTAAAAAAGAAATAAAGACTACATATTATACTTTTTATAACCATGGGGAGATAGTTATCTTCTACTTATCTCATATTAAAATGAATATTTCTATAATTTTCTATTCTGAAAAATAATGAGAGGTTGGGCTGGAGTGATAGCACAGTGGGTAAGGCGTTTGCCTTGCACACGGCTGACATGGCCGACCTGGGTTCGATTCCTCCACCCCTCTTGGAGAGCCCGGCAAGCTACCAATAGTATTTTGCCCGCACAGCAAAGCCTGGCAAGTTCCCCTTGACACATTTAATGTGCCAAAATAGTAAGAACAAGTCTCACAATTTGCTGTGAGACATTACTGGTGCCCGCTCGAGCAAATCCATGAACAATGGGAGGACAGTGCTACAGTGCCAATGAGAGGTTAAATAAAGTAAGTAACAAGGGAACGGAATGAATGGACAGTATAATGAATTCTTTTTATGTAGGATATTTCAGATACATGAATAATAGGTAAAAAGACAGGTAGGGAGAAGTAGGTGCATAAAGATTTGTTTACTGGGGGGTTATCCTCTCCAAAATTCGTTTTCATGGGTTTTGGAGCCTCTCCTGGGGATTCTTGCTCAACTGACCAGGGTTCAGTGTGTAAGGCCTGAGGATGTGGTGCTCCTTAGGTCACCTTGGCAGTGCTCAGGAGCCTCCCCGGTCATACCCAATGGTGATCAGAGACCTCCAGTGTTTCTGGTGCTTAATTCAGGGCTCCATGTATGCAAGGCATGTGCCTTAAGCCATGGATTCTCTTTTAGATTTATATTTTGATTTTTTAATATAACTAATTTGATATTTAAAATGCAAAATTGACTAAAGGGGACAATTTTATCAATAAGATAAAGTGTATACTTGTATATGTATATAGCAATATTCTTATTAATAAAAATAACTTTATATCTAGCAAAATGTATTATATTTTTGAGCTAATTTCAACTATTCAGCTACAAAATAAATTTCAAGAACAAAAAAACAGTATCTTTTAACCTATATTTTAGGACCTTAATTTGATAATGTTAAAATACAAACATGGTAGTAACAAAATCAAAAAGGCCCTTATGTAAGGAAACTGTAAACTTCCTGAACTTTGAAAGAAAAGTATTAAGAAAATAAGACAATGCAATTGAACACCGATGGTGGCATTACATTGCCAGAATGTATGCGAGAACTAATAGACATAAATTTATTGATAAATTTATAGAGGTAAGTTATTATATTTAAATAAATGCTATATATAGTATGCTGTATATAAATATGTTGCATATTAAATATATGCTATTTTACACATTTAACAAAGAATAACTTAAAAATGATCTTAATGTTCAACTTAAAATATTATAAAAAAGAGGAGGTCAGAGATAGCACAACTTGTAAGGCAAGCTCACTATAGAGGTGCAACCCCAACCCTCATATGGTCCACTAAGTCCACCAGTAATGACCCCTTTGAGCCCAGAACCAAGAATAAGCTCTGAGTACAACCAGATGTGGCAAACACTCTCTCCCCTCAAAGATAGTGTAAAAGGATTAATAGAATTAGCCCAGAAAAATAAAAAAAGAAAATAAAATTAGGACAGAATTGAGTGGAACCGAGTATAAAGATAAAAGTGGCTAAAGTATACTTAATGAAAAGAGGAATAAAGCTACAATGTAGGAAATATTAAACATGTTATGCACTATTCTATAAATTCTAAATGAAAATATAGTTTTACGTGAAGAATGATGCAAATTGAATTAGCAGCCATTACAAGATACTAAAGTAATCTGAACTACTCAGCAAAAGTCTTTCTAAGAGAAAACAAAACAAAACAAATTAAGACGATATTCCCACTCTGCCTGAAACATGTGACCATGTAATGGTATAAAGGCGCTTCACAGAGCTTTACAAGTATTGGATGATTCACAAAATAGGAAAAGAGAAATCTGTCCAGTACCTTTTCAAGACAAGTATAACCTTAGTTTTGAGAGCAAAGTATAGTCCATGAAAAAAAGATGAATAGGATTATTTTATGTCATACTTAAATATAAGAATATAACTTAGAGTTTAGGGAAGTGTATTGAGTGTATGTAGAAATACATTGCCCCACTTTTTTTTTTTTTTTTAAGCATTGAGGCCACATTCAGCAGTGGTTGGAAGTTACTCCTGACTCAAAGGATACAATCAGCCCATGTGCTCTCTCTAGCCCTAGAGATAAATTTTCTCAAAGCACTATTGGCCCTACAAATATGAGAACATTTCACTATGTAGTATATTTATCACATTAGCAGTCTTACAGAGACAATCATGTTATCTCAAAAGAACAAAACACTGCAAATATTCAGGATGCTTCTGATATATATCTTTAAAAAATGAGAAAACATTCTGAAACTATACAATCTATCTAACAAAAACACAACAAAAATCCCTAAGTTAACATCCTATCTGCAATAAAAATTTCACTTTATATCATTCAATAGGAGGCCAGCAATAACTTGCTGTTGAGTAACAGTCTGCCTTGGCCTCTAACACACCTTACTAAATGTGTCAAAATTGCAAGGTCTTGAGCGTATTTCCACTTGAGCTATTTCTTAGGTGTCTGAAAATTTGAAAGAGTGAGATAATGTCTTGCAGGAATGCCTTACATCTTCCTGCAACACATCTGGTCTCCCTTCAGACAAAGTGAAGTCTTCCTAACTGCTTTTTATAAAAGTGACAAATCCACTAAACATAGAGTTCCTCTCCTGTGGAGCACCCTACCATATGTGGTATTGCACCTGGTACTCATGATGCCCTATGTGATTCTGGGCTTGGGGGATTACTTTGATTATGCTAATCTTTTTGCTTCTGCTATTGTTATGGGGAATGCATTTCTTTGTTTCTGCACTGTCCTAACCTCTGTTTAGCATCCCTGTAACTGTGGCAAGCTAGCTGATTGTCTTGCATAGTGATTTTTTGTGTGTGGGGGAGATTGTCTTAGTTGAACTCTATTCTGCATTATCAACTGATTTGAGTAGGGTAAAAATCTTGATACAGAAGAACTCCATTGATTTGAACAGCTGCTATTGAATCTAATACTGGCAGTGTAGGCCAAACTAGGAAAAGGAAAAATAAATAACAGTTATGAAATTTATTAAGATTTGGATAAAAGAATTATATACACAGAATACTTAAAGTTCAATCAGATTTTCAAATAACAAGGTATCATTGAATGATGTATTCTCTGAGGCATAGTTGTCATGAAATGTGGCAAATATGTTATATTCAAACTGCATTCATAAGGAGTATCAAACCATTATCAATTGATGCAGATTCTCCTGTTAAAATCAAACATTGGTATATTTTACCTGATACCTAATGTATGAGCTTTAAATTTTCCTCCACACTCAAAATGTCTTTAACTTTGGGTGGCTGCTGGTATTTTCCTACTGTATGTTTCAGAGGATGACAAACAAATATATTACAAAATGTATTGAGTTTCTGACAAGAAGCAATAAATAAAAGAACACTTTTTTTTCAGAGAGTGAGGCATACCAGATGTAAATAAACTTCATTTACACTCCTAGATAAAATTTTAGTTATTAAAATTTCCTCTTGGGAATTGTCACGAACATTTATATCATCAAAAGCCATCATTTTGAAATCTAATTTCATATAATTTTATATAAATTATAGCTTATTCTGAACAGTGAAGACAATTCCGGTAAAGTGGTGCAGACATAGAGCCTCTTCTTTAAAACCCCCAAAAAGATGAGGCTCCTCAGAAAAGGAGAACTACAGGATAATCTAAAGCTAATAAACGGGATATGAAAGGACCATATGACAATACCTTGGTTAACATTTTATGTATGCAGAAAACCCCAGGTCAAGAAAATTTAGTAAAACTGTATAACGTTTCCTCCAAAGCTATCATCTGAATTTCCCACTCTGGAGAAGCCCATGTTATTTCTTGAACACATCTCTCTTTCTCTCTCTCTCTGTGTCTCTGTCTCTGTCTCTGTCTTTGTCTCTGTCTCTCTATCTCTCTCTGTCTCTCTGTCTTTGTCTCTGTCTCTCTGTTTATGTCTCTGTCTCTGTCTCTCTCTCTCTCTCTTTCTCCTCTCCTCTCCCACGTCTATAGAATGTTTCTTTAAATTAAAAACTACTTTGATTCACAAAAAATAATAAATACTTAAGAAGTTAGGTCGACAAAAAACAGGATGGTCGTGATCGTGATCGTGAAGAAGTTAGGTTGACCCATATTAAACTCTAACACAGTTTTGATTCTTCAACACTCAGGTCTTTTTTTTCTTTTCTACATGTAGGGAACAATAATATGTTCCATTGGCAAACTTGGCAAGTATCAGCTCTAAAATTCAACATGCAAGAGCTAATATGTTTGTTTTAATAACTGGGGAACACTTTCTTCAAATGAAATAGTTTATTAAACACAAGCAAACAAACACATGTGGTGCTGCAGCTGGGGTCCTCTGAGCGAGTGTGGAGAGCCTCACCCACTTCTCTCGCCAGTGCTTTCTCCTTGAACATTCCCTCTGAAAGTAAAGAAATCACATATCAGCAATATAGGCACTGGGAAAAATAACTCTTCATCCTAACATTATCTCTTCTTCCCAAAAGAAAGAGCAACATGTTAAAGGAATGCTCTCTCCTCTCCCAGGTCTGATATGCTGAGTTTGGCCATGTTGCTATATTGCTACAACCATTGCTACTACCATTGCTACTATATTGCTACTACCATTGCTACTACCATGCTGCTATATTCCCCTCTAAGAACCCTCAGAACTCAGCCTCAGAAAGGCTGCTGGGTGGTTTGCCCAGCACACACATTAGGACCACCACAGACTGACTCTGCCTCAGCCAAATCATTTGCTAAGTTAATCAGTTCATATTTCTCCTATTTTGATCACAGAGGAGAAACAAGGGAAGTTAAGAATACTTGGAAGGGATTTGATTTTTTTTAGATGTGAAAATTTATCTATAAAACTTTTTCTCACAGTACAAAATAACTCTAAGAGAAATACTTTTACAGCTTTCTAGCTCAAATCCTGCAGAGGGCTTATAGAGTCTTTTTATTGACCTACAGTTTATGTACAGGCATATTCAGGAAATGTGATAATAGGTTTGGAATTTCTCCTAGATCACTTTGGCTTGAATGTTGTAACTATAACTTTATTTTTAATATAATAGAAATCATAAAATAATTCCAAACAATTGCCATACTTAGTCATAGTAGACAGAGTAGAAAAAATTTATGAGAAACATTTCAGTTCTTCCTAATTATAGACTAGGTAATTCTGCTTGCCTAAAATCTTAATGAATTAATACTTTGATAGTAACTACCATTAGTAAATTAATTTCATTGCACAAATTTTCACAGTTATCAGGATCATAGATAATCTTGCTACATTTTTGCTTTCTACACTGTGATATTTGAAGGTGCTACTATAGCTGAAATGATCCTTCATTCTGGCTGACTCTGCTTCCCCTTTCAACCATAAGTCCTTCACTGTCCAGAACAAAGTTAATCAGTTGAAGTGACCCTCTGAAATAACAAAGGAAAACAAAAATTATAAGAAATTCTCCACAATCTTGTTTTTAATATGTAGGATTTCTACTATTTATTCAGCCACTGATTAAGCTGATTGAAGCAGGCGATAACTCTGCATTACTTTTTTAGAAATTTAATTTTTAAAAAATGTTTCATAAAGTTGTTCACAATAATTGTTTAGATTTAATGTTTCAACAACAATACCACCAGCATTGCATCTTCCCCCACCATTTCTTTGAATCTTCCCACCACCACAACAGCCTGCTCCTTAGGCAGATGCTAAATAATTTATTTTGTATTGCTTTCCATAAATAGTATGAGCTATCACATGGCCTTGAAAGTGGCTAAGAACTCCTGGAATTCTAAAGTTTTTAAATATTTGGTGTCCAGAGCATATCTGCAGCGTGCTGCTCTCTTCCGGATTCATTTGTGAGTCTATGAATCATGACCATTAATGTGCTTACGGTACCCTGAGGAAGTTCTAGGGAGTGACTGCCAGAAAACTGGAAGGAAAGGGAGATGCAGGGAGGTGGCCCTCCCCGACTCTATGAAGTCTAGAGTTTTCAGTCACTGGTCTTGTATACCTGGGTTTTTCAGCAGATTCATTCTCATGCATAGGGGGACTTGGTATGAGCCTTTGAAGGACAGCTGTCAGTGTGGGGGTTATTGGGTTCTAGAGGTTTGCAGCTGCTGGGGTTCATTTGGGGCAGATGAAGGGACACATCTGCCCATCTCTGAAGTGCCCCAGTGAAATCAGCTTGGTGCAGGATGGGGAGACATTCTGTAGCATGCTGCTCTCCTCTGAGATTCATTTGTGAGTCTCTGAATTATTGCCACTAATGCACTTAAATGGCCTGGTTTCTGTCTCTTTCAAGATTTACTTATGCGTCTCTGAAGCAAGGCCAATAAATGAGCTTGCATAGCTGAGTTAGAGGTGGTTTATGGGTATGACTCCCACATACCTAAATTTTGTCATTTAATTCCTCAAAAAACTTGGTCTCAAGTTGTTGGGGTCCAGCAATAACCACCGTGGCAATTTGGTGGTATTAGAAAGCTTGAAGGCTAAGGCTGCTGATGCACTCGCCCTATAGGTACAGGTTGACCCATCTATGTTCTTTAAAATTGGAATTGCCTTATGACACTCAAAAAATAAAATGTCCATTGAAATTCTGAGTTTGTGCTTACAATTACCAGGTAAGGACTTCCTGCTCCTTTGGCTGAACTGCTTGATCTCATGACCTGAAACAGAAGTCTATAATGTGTTCATGGTGCAGATAGACGCTTTTAGGAGGTTTGTGAACTTGGGACCGGATGAAGGAGGTAAAGGCTTTGTCTCTGCCTGCCTGACAGGGGCAATGACCCTTCTCTCTGTTTTTCAGAGCATAGTGTCCTGTGGAACTGCAGGCAGAGGGCATTCTGCAAACCATCATAACATCGAGATGAATTTCTGTGCTGGAGTCTCAGCTTTGTTTTCTGATTTACTTTCCATCTCAAGTGGTAGCTATCTTAATTTGACAAGTGATAAAAATCTCTCCTGCAAAACTCAATATTAAATTCTTCCCTCTTCTCCATCTCGAGAGGCTGGAGTTAAAAATAAATTGTTTACCTAATTTGAAGATACTGTACCACAGACAAAACCCTTCTTCTCTCAATCATATGCTATGTGTTGTTAGATATAAGGCACCTATTACATACTTTTAACTGGCAAGTTGAATATAAAAAATTCCAGTGGTTGCTGTTGGCAAATTAGGGTAATGCATTTGTTCTCCTGTTTAAGTGAAGATTAATATTCTTAATAAAGAAAAGGCTACAAAAGGTGATTGTTTGCTTTAAATATTTTTGACAAACTTCAAATTAAACAATTACCTGTAATACATAAATTCAAGTGATATGTTGAGTATAGATCTCTTCATATGTGGTTGAACTTTAGTTCCTTTAATTAAGAAAATGTGCTTCTTGGAGAGGTGGGAATGACCTTTTCCTAACATTTCTAATTTATCATCTGCCTGGGGGAGAGAAAAATACTTCAGACAAACCAACTGGAAAACTTCTAATTTCTTCTATAAAAAATATAAACATTTTACTCAGCAGAAATAACACAACTGGGAAGTCTTTTTTATTCTACTTGGAAAAATAATCCTTTTTTTCTGATCTAGTCTTTACTATTTGCTGTAAATTGAGTGATTACATTTGAACTCAGCATCACATAAAATATACAGGATAGATTATGTTATACTCACCTATATAACACTTTAACAAGTCTAAATACAGATATCTGAGTAGGTATATGTAAAGAAATAACTAAACAAAGCAAATGTTAATTACAAGTATGTGAGTTGTGTGGGAATTACTCCTTTCACATTTACAGGTTATAATATGAAGACTTTTATTTTGTATATTATATATTTATATGTATTAGCATAAGATGGATTTGGGGGTGAGGAAACTCTTTGGTGTTAAAAATGACTTAAAATTTAACATATTTAATAATCATCAAATTTGCCACATCTCTAGCTTTTATATATAGGGTTATTTAGCAGCTAATATCATGCCAAGTTACTTAATGGACTAATGAAGTAAGAACTGATAACTTACCCATTTTATAGATGATAAGACAGTAGTCCAGAGAGAGAAATTCTCATGAAGATCATGGGAAAATAAATTCCAGAGCTGGGGCTTGAACTAAGGAATTATGTTCTCAAACTCCTCTTTTCTTCAGAAAGTTTTATTGAGAATGTTAAATCATTTGTGATAGAAGAATATATCTAGTCAATGAGTACTGTTTTAATTACATCATTTTATTTTGTAAATAAATCAGATTCAGACTTCAGCTAGAATGCATGGTTGGCATGCACATGTAAAACGATATGTATTTGTGGAGGTAATAACATTGATTTATGAGAAAAATCTATCACTATCACTATCACTGTCATCCTTTTGTTCATTGATTTGCTTGAGTGTGGGCCAGTAATGTCTCCATTCATCCCTGTCACGTGCCAGTGTAGTTCAATGGCATATTGGGACTCTTTCAGGGTCAGGAGAAAGAGGACCATCATTGTTACTGTTTTTGGCACATTGAGTATGCCACGGGTAGCTTGCTAGGCTCTGCCGTGCAGCAGGATACTCTGGGTAGCTTGCCCGGATCTCTGAGAGGGATGGAGACTTTTAGGGCAGCCTCTAATCACTTTTACAATTGTTCCCAGCCAGGCATATCTGCAGGCAAGATATTCTTGGTAGCCTGCCAGGTTCTCTGAGACGAGAACTAGACAATAAGAGGTCGCTTCTGGGAGCTTGGTTTTATAGTCTCTGGATCTTGGCCGTTGATGGGGTTACACAGCAGTTGGTGGGTGTAACTGTCTAGCTACTGGAAGATGGGAGATCTGGGTGGAGGAGGCCCAGTCCCGAACCGAGCAGACTTGGAGATCTCAGCCCCAGGTCCCGCACACCTGGGTTCCTCTGCCAGTTCCCTCATGCTGAGGCTCGTCCAAGCATGTGGACAGTGGTCTCAGCATGGCTGTGGCTGGGTCCCAGAGGTCTTCAGCTGCTGGGGCTCTGCTCCAGATGGAGAGGGAAACTCAACCCGCCCCCCACCTCCAAGGGGCCCTGGTGAGGACAGCCAGGCACGGGGTCAGGAGACTATGAGAAAAATAGTAAAACAAATTAAAACAAAAAGAAATAGCAAATGGACATCAGTTTAATAACCACTAAGACAAGTACAGGAGCAGCAACTTGTTTTAAACTGCTGTTTCACTGAGTTTACTGGTGACATTGTTCAGAATCCTCACCAATTGCTGAGGTTCCATGGACATATGTTAAAAGGACATATCTGTCATTTAAGTATTTCCAAATGTCACAACTTTTTTTCTGTACTCTGATGTTTCCATGTCTAGGTCAACGATCTCATTGCTGTACTCCCTTTTCCAGTTTTCTACGTCTCTATACCCTAATTCACCAATCCATTCTCCACACTGCTGTTAGAATGAGTTCTATAACATTCAGATATGCTTCTCTCATTTTTTCCATTAAAAATTCTTCAATTACTTCCCATTGCCTTAGGGACAAAATCCAAACCCCTTAGTTTGATATACAAGGCCTTTCATGTGTGGTAGCTATAAATATCCAAGTTACAAATTCTGATGTGCAAAAATGTAACTTTCTTTATTTCAGTAACTCAATTTGCTTCTCTGACTCTTGGAACTCTGTCTGCATAATGACAGACAACTCAATCTAGACATTTTTCAGGGATGCACTATACAAATTGTCTATTTATCTACCAATTAATGTTTGAAATATAATCATGTCAGGATGTTTCCCAGGTCTTCTCTGCACACAGGCTTCAGTGGGATATTTGATTCTTTTATTCAGAGCTGGGTGTCAATCTTAGGGCCTCACACATACAAGGCAAATGCTCTACTACTGGGCCACATTCCCACCATAAGAATTTGAAGGGCACCAGGATGATTTTGAGAGAAGGTGCTTCATGTATTGAATTCTGGTATAGATGGGTATCAGACTGGCATGCAGGGGAATACTGACACTATTCGATCTCCAGTTCCTGGGACTGGTGACCAAACTCTTATACATTCCTTTTAAAAATCAACCACTCCACAGTATACTCTGAATGATTGTATTTTCTACTTCACTGGTTCTGGAAAGTTCCAGAAAATTATTTATTTCCACTAACTCCCTCATACTCACGTCCACTGGGAAACCCAGTGCCCCTACCCACTGTTTTGAAGACAAAATACTGACATATATATTTTTAATTGGATCACATTGATACTCAGTTACAAAGCTATTCATGATCTGGTTTCAGTCATACAACATTCCAACACCCATTCCTTCACCAGTGTACATTTACCACCAATGTCCCCAATTTCTCTCCTTCCATGCCCACCCCTTATTGCCTCTTATGGCAGATGCTATTGTCTGTTTGTCTATCTCCCTATCTCTTTCTGTCTCTCTCTCTGTTCCTCTCTCTCTCATTGCCTTAGTGGTTCCTTCTCTATCCCAACTGCCTTCTCCCCAGCAGTTGAGGTAGTCTTTTAACTGTGGACCAATCTTTATGGCCCGTGTATCTATTGTCCCTGGGTTTTGACAGGTCTCTGTAACTCTTTTTCCTTTCTTTCCTTTTTTTTTTAAATTAGTGAATCACCATGAGGTACAGTTATAGGCTTACAAACTTTAGTGATTGCATTTCAGTCATACAATGATCCCCCTCCGCCGGTGCTCATTTCCCATCACCAATGGTCCCAGCATCCCTCCCACCACCCCCACCCCATCCTCTCCACCCTATCCTGTATCTGTGGTAGGGCATTCTCTTTTGCACTCTCTCTTTCTCTCTCTCTCTCTCTATCACTCTCTCTCTCTCTCTCTTTTGGGTGTTGTGGTTTGCAATAGAGGTATTAAGTGGCTGAATCACTCCACAGCTTAGAAACCAGCTTAACATCTGGGCGAAAAGGCAGCTCAAATAGAGAAGGGACCACCAAGTAAAGGGTGCTAGGAGAACTCTTTTCTTTTTTTTTTAACTCATAACTTTCTTCCATTTTTTTCCTACACCCACTTACCACACTCTGTGACAAGGAGTGCATTTGCTAGGAAAAAAAAATGCACTCTTTGCACTGAGATCCTGCAGTATCAGCATATTACATGCTCCCCCACCCCTAGCAAGAGTAAAGAGTCAATAACTCTCTCATAACCCTACATGCCCCAGTTACCTCAGAGAGATATGAATTATGAATCCTACGGTACCTTAAATTCTTCCCGCTGCTCTTCAGGCATGTTCAGTTCCCAAGTTGGACATCTTTCCTGTTTTCCGTCATTAGATTAGAAAAGAACTGTTTCTATTTGAGGTGTCTTCTTCAAACCCATTCTGTTTTACACAAATCCCAATACTTTGAGACAGTTGCTGAAAATGTGGATCATTTGTTCTCGGGGTTCAGTCTAACTATTTCTATCTGAGTGATCTAGTATCCACGTTTTGAATTGAAGATGCTGTTAGGTCAGGACTAGGAAAATAATTTGTGAAAACCCACAGTTAATTAATCCAGATAGCTATAGAATACATGTTTGCATCCTACTTACTTTTTCTAGCTACGTTCATTTTATTACGCATGCAATGCTGCATAATAATAATAATAATAATAATAATAATAATACCCATGCTACTCTTTGTTCACCATGTGATTACCTGGGTCCCTCCACTTTAATTCTATGATTCCTTTCTCCACCTCTCTTCCCCCTGAACCTTTAGATCACAAGGTTCAATTGACTATATTATTTCTATGTCTAACAAAAGTAAGCAAATAATCAAGATAAATCTGCAATCCCACATCTAAAGCCTCTAGTCCCTAAATGTACAATCATTTAGTCAAGAGTACCTTTACACATCTATATACATTGCAGAATTATCTACTGTAGTCAAGGGCTAACAGTAGATAAGCAGTTAAATAAATAATAGCATATATACACAATAGAATGTTACTCAGCTAAGAGAAAAGATGAAATCTTGCAGTTTGCTGTGTCTTGGATGGAAGTAGTGGAAATCATTCTAAGTGAAGTGAGCCAAAAAGTAAGAGAAACAGTGGAATTTAATAAATAAGATTCCTAAAGTGTGGTTCAATTTATATGTAAATATACATTGTATTAGAAACAGTTTTTTTTATCAGAGTATTTTATATAAGTTACAAATAGCTCCTTTTATTTCCAGTAATTTACCTACCATGAGAAACATGATTTCATAAAAGATATTTATTTTTTTCTACTAGCTTGCAAATATAAGAGGACTTGATGTCAATAAATTGGCACCACATACTTAAGATTCTCAAGTATGTGAATTTTTAAATATGTGAATGCAAGAACCATAATAAATAAATGAAATGTGAGGCATATGATTAATTTATAACATTATGAAGTTTTCTTTAACTGTCATTTAAAAAGTCTAGCTTTATTTGATAAGCCTTTTACATATTGCTTATACCTACTTATTGTAGTAGTATTCTTACTTGGTGTGGTAGTAAACCTACTTGGTGATATGGTGAAATTTCTTGAAAAATTCTAGTCCACTTATTTTAATATTTTGTGTAAACTTCTCTTAATCTGTTGTGTACCCTTAATCCTCAACAGAACACTGGGTCTGAGCTTCATCTTGAGAATGTAAGTTAGAAAGTGAAGATACAAGACAGAAAGACACAAAAAAGTTGAATCTCCATTTGGTTTGAATTATATAGATTTAAGTTAAACACGACTTGTGAGCAGGAAACAGGGACATTTGAATTCATGAGCATTAGTACCCCAGCTTCTACTTTGAGGTTTATTTTTTCTATACCTGAAGATAGACCATTTTACATAAGTAATGAGAGTTCTATTGCCAATATTCATACAATAACTTGAAAGTTAAAATGTTTCAAAAATAGTTAAATTATATAAATATATTATTAGTGTTGCTGTTATTGTTTTGGTGGGCTGGAACGATAGCACAGTGGGTAAGGTGTTTGCCTCGTACTTAACCGACCCAGGTTCAATTCCTCCACCCCTCTCGGAGTACCTGGCAGGCTAACAAGAGTATCTCGCCCACATGACAAAGATTGGTAAACTCTCCACGATGTATTCAATAAGCCCAAAACAGTAACAGCTAATCTCACAGTTTGTTGTGAGACATTTCTGGTGCCCACTCGAGCAAATCGATGAACAACAGGGGGACAGTGCTACAGTGCAGTTGTTTTGGAATCACAAATGACAGTAAGTGCTCAGGACTTATTCCTTTACTCTGCGTTCAGGGATCACTCCTAGTACTCTAGGGAATACATGCAGGATGAGTTATTTAATCAGGATTTACAACAAGCAAGACAAACTCCTTAACACTTGCATGATCTGTCTGGTCAAATTATAAACAATTCTTAATTAAAATATGATGTCATAGTTTTCTAATAAGTGCCCATGGATTTCAAAGTGAGATGCTAGAAAGGGGTATTTTGTAAGGACATTAGTGGGAAGGGGCTGTGTGGATTACTGATTATGTGGTTCCTTCTCTTCTTTCTGTGCACATAGCCGACCACCATTCTCCCAGGGCAAAATGTAGCAGTCAATGTGGGAGAGAGTAACTATACAACGTTTGAGTCACTTGTTAAAGGAAATCACTTTTTTTTTGGGGGGGGGGTACACAAACATTTTATTTTATTTAGGTTTTTCAGAATTTTAGGAGTTTCTTTCTTTCTTTCTTTCTTTTTTGGGGTGGGGTGGGGTTACACCTGGTAGTGCTCAGGGCTTACTCTTTTTAATTTTTTTTAATTTTTATTTTTTAATGAATCACCCGGGTCAACTGCTTGGAAGGTTGACCCGGGTGGAGCGATAGCACAGAGGTAGGGCGTTTGCCTTGCACGCAGCCAACATGGCTGACCCGAGTTCGATTCCTCCACCCCTCTCGGAGAGCCCGGCAAGCTACCGAGAGTATCTCGCCCGCATGGCAGAGCCTGGCAAGCTACCTGTGATGTATTTGATATGCCAAACACAGTAACAACAAAGTCTCCAATGGAGACGTTACTGGGCCCGCTCGAGCAAATCAATGATCAACGGGAGGGCCTTTACTTACTTTTATTTTTTACTAATGAATCACCATGAGATAGTTATAGACTTACAAACTTTCATAATTATATTTCAGTCATACAATGATCAAATACCCATCCCTCTACCAGTGCCCATTCTCCACCACTGATGTTCCCAGTATCCCTCCTGCCACCCTTACCCCTTCAGGCACATTTCCTCTCTCTCTCTCTCTCTCTCTCTCTCTCTCTCTCTCTCTCTCTCTCTCTCTCTCTCTCTCTCTTTCTCCTTGTGGGTGTTATGGTTTGTAATACAGGTATATAGTGGTCATCATGTTTGGTCCATAATCTACTTTCAGCACTCATTTCTCATCCTGAGCGAGCTCTCCAACCATTGTTTACTTAGTGGTCCCAAAGTAAATCATTTTTAACAAAAATCATATACCATCGCCTTAATTTCTAAGAGTGATTTTCTATATCTTGCATCACTTGCAGATAAAAACAGATACAGAAAGAATATCCTGTACATACCTTTACCCACTTTCAACACTCAGTTCTTGTCCAGAGTGGTACTGCTGACTTTTATTGTCATACTGGTCCCTTCTCTATCCGAAGTGCCCTCTGTCTCCCATACACCTGTGGTAGCTCCAAACTGACCAGTCCTCCTGCCCCTGTTTTCTCTGGCCCTGGATATTAGTTTCACACTATTTATTTTATATCCCACAAATGAATGCAGTCATTCTATATTGGTCCTTTATCTTCTGACTCATTTAACTCAGCATGATACTCTCCATGTCTATGCATTTATAAGCAAATTTCAAGACTTCGTTTTTCGTAATGGCTGCCTAGTATTCCACTGTGTAGATATACTATAGTTTCTTTATCCAGGCATCTGTTTTCAGACACTCAGGTTGTTTCTAGATTCTGGTTATTATGAATATTGCTGCAATGAACATAGATGTTGCTTCTATTGTGTTGTGGGACCCCCCAGGCTATATTTCCAGAAGTGGTGTTTCTGGATCAAATAGGAACTTAATTTCTCATTTGTTGAGGAATGTCCATATTGATTTCCAAGAAGGATGGACTAGTCAGCATTCCCAAATATGATGGAGAGTTGTTTTCTCCCTGAATGTACACATGGGTTGTTCTTGTTCTTTTGAATGTGTGCCAGTCTCTGTAGTGTGAGATAATATCTTATTGGTTTGATATGCATCTTCCTGATGGTTAGTGATGCACAGCATTTTTCATGTGCCTTTTGGTCACTTAAATTTATTCTTTAAGGAATTTTCTGTTCACTTCTTCTCTATATTTTTCGATGGGGTTGAATGATTTTTTTTTGTAATGTTATACCAGTGCCTCGTTTATCTATGATATTAACCTCTTGTCAGATGGGTATTGGGTGAATATTTTTTCCCAATCAGTGAGCTGTCTTTGTATCTTGGCCACTGTTTGTTATACGATACAGAAGCTTTTTAATTTAATGTGGTCCTATTTGTTTATCTTTGCTTCCATTTGGTTGGTCAATGGTGCTTTAAGTTTGAATATGCCTTTGACTTCAATATCATGAAGATTTTGCCTCTATTCTCTTCCATGTATCTTACAGATTTAGGTCTGATGTTAAGGTCCTTAGTCCACTTTGATTTGACTTTTGTGCATGGCATTAGCAAAGGTATGAGTTCATTAGTTTTTAATTAGCCACCCATTTACTCAGCACCACTTTTTTTTTCCAAGTCAGATGCAAAGTTTTTTTTTTTTTTTTTACAGTTGCAGACTTACACATTTTTGTGCTTGGGTTTCAATTACACAATGATCAAACACCCATCCCTCCACCAGTGCGCATTTCCCACCATCATGGATCCCAGTATCCCTCCCACCCCCCATCCTCCCCATCCCACCCTGTCTCTGTGGCAGGGCATTCCCCTCTGTTCTCTCAGCACCACTTTTTAAAGAGGCTTTCTTATTCCATTTCATACTTCTTACTCCCTTATCAAAGATTAAATTATCATATATTTGAGGGTCTGTGTCCCTGGTGCGACACATTAAAGGACACTTTCTACCCATTTTACATAATTGCCACACCATATTTGATGGGGTTCAGACAGTAGGCAACAAAGTCTAGAGAGAAATATATAAATATATGCCTCTCGGAGAGCCTGACAAGATACCGAGAGTATTCCGTCCGCATGGGCAGAGTCTGGAAGCTCCCCATGGCTCATATTCGATATGTCAAAACCAGTAACGACAACAGGTCACATTTCTCTGACCCTAAAAGAGCCTCCAATCTTTGGGAAAAGATTAGTAAGAAGAGGCTGCTAAAATCTCAGGACTGGGAGGAATAGAGACGTTACTGGTGCCCACTCGAGTAAATTGAGGAACAATGGGATGACTGATATTTGAGGGTCTGTGTCAGGATAATAAACTTTATTTTTATTAGTTTGTGGGTCTGTCTTTATTCTAATACCATGCTGTTACTACCATTTTATTCACACAATCATTCTGTGTTGATTGGTCCCCAATATCAATCTCTGCAATATTAACAATTATTTTAAAGATTACAATAATAGCATCCTCCAAGATTATCTCTGAACATAAATATATATAGATATAGATATATGTGTATAATATTGGATGTGCTTTATTGTAAAATGCTTTACAAATTCTATTAATTACATTTCATAGTAATTCAATAGAGAGATTAAAAGTTTTAATATTCCAAGGCTGGAGAGAACTACAGTGGGCAAGGTGCTTATCTTGTATGCAGCCATTCAAGGTATTCCATATGGTCCCCCAAGCACCACCATAATTGATCCCTGATATATTGATATATCTTTTATAATATATTATATATAATTTGAATATTGTGAATAATAGATCATGTATGATATATGGCATGAGGCTCAGACAATCACAAGCTAACATTCGAGCTCACAAATCTTTGCAGAGAAGCGATAAAGGAAGACCTCAAAGAGAGAAGAGCAGCAGTTTTGGCTGATGCAGCAGAAGCCAGGAAAAGTATTTGCAATGCCTGGCTGTTGTTTGCCAACTATAAAACCAAGATGACTGCCCTCCAACATTCTGATGGATTTATCACATCTTCCAGAAGGGCAATGGAGAAGATTATCCATGACTTCTACTTGGGTCTCTTCAGTAGCCACGTCCATTTGCCCACATGCCAAATTCCACAGTATGGATATCTCATTCCCAACGATCTCCCTTCCAAAATCCAACACGCCATTTCCTTGGTAAAGAAGTGTACAGCATCCGGTCCATAAAAGGTCAAACCGAACACCTGAAGAATCTGATGCCAGCACTCGTCAATACACTGGCTCAGCTCTTCACATACTACCTGTCTGAATGCAAGGTCCCATCCCAATGGAAAATCAGTAGGACCCTTCTGTTGTACGAGAAGAGACACATCCACGACATGAGGGAACTATCACCCGATCTGCCTGTTGTTCATCATTTATAAGTTGTTCACTCGAGTCATCATGAATAGAATAGGCAGAACACTAGATGAAGGACAACCATGTGAGTAAGCCCGGTTCTGAAAAGGATTCAGCACGATTGACCATATCCTCATCGTGACCAAGCTCATTGAGGTTTTGTGAGAGTTTCAGATGCCATTCTGTCTAATGTTCATTGATTTAAAGAAGGCATTTGATTTTGTTGAGACTGAAGCAGTCATCGAAACCCTAGCCAAAAGGGGCATTCAAACTTAATACATCAGGATCCTCGGTGAGCTCTATTACGGATTCACCACCAGAATCTCACCATTCTACAAGAAAGTGATCATCATTGTTAAGAGAGGGGTTCAGCAGGGTGATACCATTTCACCAAAACTCTTCAATGCTACCCTCGAGAACATCATGCAACGACGAGAATAGGAATAAATGGGAGTGAAGACAGACAGTTGGCAACTACACTGCCTCCACTTCGCTGATGAAATTGTTCTAATAATACCAAACATTAGCCAAGTGGCACAAATGCTGGCCGACTTCAACCCTGTGTGTGGAAAGGTTGGACTGCAGCTGAATCTTACGAAGACAATGTTCATGAGAAAGGGACTAGTCCCTGACACTCTATTTGCTCTAATGGAATGAACATCTCCTAATGCAGCAGTTATGTTTACTTAGGTTGAGAACTCAACATGACAAATTACCTGGCACCTGAGCTGTGCAGGAAGAAGACAGCTGCGTGGAACACCTTCAAGAGCATTGAGAAGTTGTTAAGAGGATGAAGAACCTCCGGCTCTGCACACATCTTTTTAACTCCACCGTTCTTCCTACACTAACACACGCCTCAGAGACCTGGGTCCTACAAAAACAGGATGAGAATGCTATTCAGGTTGCCCTGAGGAATCAAAAGAGCTATGCTTGGAGTATCATGCTTCACTCAAGTGGGAGAAGGAATCTGGAGTTCCGACCTCCGTCAACGATCAAGAATCAGGGATGCTGTCTCGTTTGCCAAGGTGTTGAAAATCAGATGGGTTGGACAATGCAATTCAGAGCAGACTGCTGGACTAGAGCTGTTACTGACTGGATTTCATGGGATGTCAAAAGAACACCTGGCAACCCACCTATGAGTTGGTCGGACTTCTTCTTTAAGACCCTGAATGAATGGTTTGGTGCTCTTCGTGTTCCCGGAGCAAGCAGTTGCCATTGGGCTACACTAGCATGCAACAGGGACGAATGGAGACATTACTGGCCCCGCTCGAGCAAATAGTTGAACAACGGGATGACAAGGGATTACAAGTGATATGATATATGGTAGAATTATATATTAACACATATAGATGTTTATGTATGTTCATAGTGTTTTAACAGTTCATACTGCAATTGCCTAATTACTACTAAACGAATTCTAAGTGCTTCAGTTTTTTTTAAATTTTTACATAACTATTATAAAAAAAGATTTATATATCCATTTGCTCTTTTAGACACAGACTTGGGATATAAATATATATATATATATATATATATTTGCAGCAGTGTTTTGAGGTTTTATTTTGATGAAAGTTTTTCCCATTTTCTTGTTGTTGTTAGTGGTGGTGCAATTTTGTCCTTGCAAGGAACTATTTTGAATATTTATTTTCGCTTTTTACCTTGGGTTAAGCAAGAATCTGTCCTTTGATAGTTATTTTTTTCTTTTTGGGGGGATTATGACAATGTTTCAGAAGCTTCTGTTCTATTTCAAAAACCGTTTGATCATGAGGGAATTGGAATGTTACATTTCAAAAATTGAACACCTTATTCTGAGAAATGAAAAGCTTTGAAACAGGTATCCGATGTCCTTGCATTTAGGCCAGTGTTCAGAGTCTGGGGCTGACTTAAAAGCTGAGACATCAAAAGTATACAATTTAGCTGAGTTTTCTCAAACTAATCTTTAAGACACCTAAAATGCAAGCTCTGTTCATCGGCCTCTTTTCAGTTATAATATCTTATTTCAGTTATAATTCTTCGTGTTTTGAGACAGAAATATGAATTTTCTATAGAAATTATCAGCAAATTGAACTATGGTCATTATAAGAAAGAAGCATGCAAACAGACTAATTTTAAATTTTTACTTAATTTCCATTGTCATTTTAAAAAATTATACTCTATATACTTGAATTTGAATTATCATGAATATAGTAACTTTAACATACTTTACAAAGTACAATTAGAGCATTTCAGTAGCTATTTATATCTCTAATAATTTTTATTACTTCTGCTGATGGAAAAAATTATAAAATTGTTTTTAATAAATCATATGTAAGTTTCAATCCTTAGTTATCTTTGTATATTTATTATAAAACTGTCAATATATGGCTGTATGCTTTCCCTTAAATACTTTTAACACATAAGATATATAGTGTTCATAAAAATGTTAATGAGAGAAAATATTAATAAATTACTCTAAAATTAGAGGGATCCTAATTGTAAAATAAAGAAAAAGTATTAAGTTTTGCAAATTACATGATGAAATACAGAGAAAATCCTAAAGGTGTTACTAAAAAGTACTAGGGAAAATAGACCAGTATCAGAAAGAAGCAAGGACACTTGATTTGCATGTAGCCAACCCTGGTTCGATTTTTGTCATGGCATATAGTCCAATGAGCATTGCTAGCGCTGATCCCTCAGTAAAGAATCACTAACAAACCCTGAGCAATTCCAAGAGTGGTCCCATATCAAAACAAAACAAATAAAATAGACACATACAATAAAGTGGCAGACTAGAAATTTAATCACAAAAATGTGTTGTGCCTGACTGTCTGTTTGCCACTCCACAATCCTAGGTGAGGTTTACCATCAGCTGATATCACTGGGCCTATTTTGAGTAGGAGACAGAGCACCAACGGGAGGTAGAGCCCCTCCCTTCTGGGCGGGTTCCAGTTGTCTGAGTCATATTAAGGGCCCACACCACAGATTGTGAAGCATGCTGTAGTTTAGGTGGCCCCTGAAATATCTACTCAACAAATTGCATGCTGCTTACAGTTAGTCTTCCTGTCATTCTGTGAGGACAGACAAGTAGACCGACAGCAATCTCTAGCTTAATCCCTCAGCATCTTTCAGCATCTTACCTACAAAGACTCACCCCAGCAAGCAAGAATACCAGAAAATCAATAAGGAAAACAACCTGAAACCCACTAGGCTCAACGAGCAAAACAACATAACTTAAACATAAACACCCATAAAATCCTCAGACAGTGTCATTTGTGACCGTATAATAAGGATGTTCAATGAATTCAAGGAAACAATAGGACAAGTAGTCAGCAAAGCTCCCCAAATGTATAAGAGTTGTAATGAAAAAGATACTACAGTCAGAAATGGAGAATGCGGCAGGTAATATATTTTTTTCAAAAGTGTGTAGAATCTCTTAACAGTAGAATAAATGTTGAGCAAAAGATTGAGGAGCTATAAGATGAGAAGGAGGAAATCTTGAGGAAACAGCAGAAGGTAAAAATATTCTGAAAAGAAATGAACAGCATACTAGAGAAGTAGGGGATGAGTTCAAGAAGAACAATATAAGAATAGTCTGAGTCTTGGAAAAACATAAAGACAAATGTGATGAAGAAACAATATTTAAAGAAATCATTGCTAAGAATTTCCCAGAGTTGAAGATTACTAGAACATAGATCCAGGAGACCCAAATGGTCTTAGTGAAAATAGATCCAATCGGAAAATTCCAAGATATACTATATAGAATGACAAAACCCAAACATAGAGACAAAATACTGAAAGCAACAAGATCAAAACACAACTTATATACAAAGGAAAGCCCATAAGATTTAGAGAAGATGAACAAGTGAGAAAAATATAGATGAATATAGTACAAAAACTCAATGAAATGAGCACCTCACCAAGAATACTTTATTCAGATTTACTGAGATTTCAAGGAACTATATGGAGCTTTATGGGCAGGCAACAGTTTAGGGAATTCACAGCCTTGAAACCAGTTTTGCAGAAAGCACTGAAAGAGCTACTTTAAAGGACAGAAGAAACTTCCCATCATGTGGTATTGAGTATGGCACTCACTAATGGCACATATGGTTCCCTCTACTAGATTAGGAAAGGTTAAAAATGAATAGTGATTTCTTATCTTAAAATGAATTCTATTGAGTTATTTTCCTGATAATTCTATCTGCCATTCTTTTGAGTTTTTCTAGACCAAAGATATGGAATAAATTTGCTATGTGCATACCAGAAACAGCCTCGCTCCTGATGCTCCATTCGCTCTCACCATCTCCAAATGCAACAGTTATATATACCCAGGTCGAGAAATCAACATGATGAATGATCTGGCACCTGAGTTACGCAGGAGGAAGAGAGAGGCTTGGAATGCCTTCAAGAGCATTGAAGAAATAACTAAGAGGACAAAGAACCTCCAGCTACGAGCACATCTCTTCGATTCCACTGTTCTTTCTGCATTAACACATGCCTCAGAGACCTGGGCCTTACGAAAACAGGATGAGAACGCTATTTAGGTCTCTCAAAGAGGAATCGAAAGAGCTATGCTTGGAATATCACGCTTCACTCAAATGAGAGATAGAATCCGGAGTTCTGATCTCCATCAACACTCAAGAATCAGGGACGCTGTCTCATTTGCCAAGGCATCAAAAATTCAGATGGGCTGGACATGTAATGAGATTTACAGACAACCGCTGGACTAGAGCCATTACTGACTGGATTCCACGGGACGTCAAAAGATCGCGTGGACGCCCACCTACAAGATGGTTAGACTTCTTCGTCAAGACCCTGAATGATTGGTTTGAGGCTCTGCATGTTCCTAGAATGAACAGATGCCATTGAGCTAAGCTAGCATGCAACAGGGATGAATGGAGATGTTACTGGCACCTGCTCGAGTAAATCGATGAATAACAGGGGATCAAGTGATCAAGTGATGTGCATACCAGGGGGGTGAAATACACAACTTCATTTATAGTAGAGAAGATATAATTACCACAATAAGATCCAAGTAAAAAGCAAAATTTAATAAAACATTTTGTAGATGAAGCCAAAGTTGAAAACTTTTTGATATAAATGAGAATAAGCAGTATAATTTTGTGGGTATGGTGTCGCTGGGAGGACAATCTGTACCTACGGGGTGAATGCATGAACAGTCTGATGTACCTTCAGACTTCCTGATGTCCCAAAATTGCTGCACTTCCATTAGCTGGACTCCAATAACTTGGCACCAAATTTACCAAGAAATTAAATGGCCAAAAGTAAGGTATGTGGAAGTCATGCCCACAAATTTCCTCCAGCTCAGCTATAAAAGCTCATTTATTGGCCATATTTCAGAGACCCATGAATCTTGAAGGAGATCAAGAGCCATAGTTAGGGCAGGGAGCGTGGTGTGCTGCGGATGAGTAGGCGTGCCCTGCAGGTCATATGCAAATAGTTTATTTCTCTGGAAAAGATGAAAACAAGGGCCATGAGACACACAAGAGATAAACAAGAGGCACACAAAAAGAGACACACAAAAGAATCTCTGAAGAGAGCAAGTTACTGCAGAGATGCCTCTGTACTTTAAGCCAGGCCAACTTCACCAGGGTGCCTCAGACAGGAGAAGGCATCATTCATTCACCTGCCCCTAAAAATCCCAGTGGTCACCAACTTCCAGAACCCAATGAGAAGTGCAGATATGTGGGTTCAGTGATGGCAAACTCCAGGCCACAAGGGTTTGGGAATGGGCCAGTTCTTCTCATCCCACCGTCCCCTATGGGATCCTGGAGGTCATGCCCACAAACTGCCTCTGGCTGCAACTTAAGCTCCTTAACAGCCATGACCCACAGACACACACAAGTATCTCTGAAGCAAGGAGAGTCTCCAGGCCCTAATTATCTAAAATTCCAGGAGCACATTGCAGCTCTCACAGCTGAGCGACATCTTATGTTATTCATAACAAGCAATACAAAAGAGAGTATAGGGGAGATTGTCTGCCATAGAGGCAGGGGCAGGGGTGGTTTTGGGGGTATATTGAGTGCCTTGATGATGGAAGATGTGCACTGGTGTAGGGTTGGGTAATAGATAATTGTATGACTGAAACTCAAATAAGAAAGCTCTGAAACTTTATCTCATGGTGATTAAAAAAATATTGAAATGAAATAAATTTTTGAATTAAAGAAACATAATGTGGAGTTCATGCCCAATTCAATTAGCTTAATCAATAGCTGAATAAATAGCAGTATTCCTACATTAAAAAAAGCAGTATGATTTGATATTTTGTTAAATTACTTGAATTTATTTATTTACATTAGTTAAAATCATATAGAAAACGATCACTACAAATTGACTTTGGTTGATTTAATTTCTAATATTTTCACTTGCCAATTTAACTTTTTATTGGATCAAGCAATATGAAATAAATTTGTTATAGGCCTGCCAAGCGGCAGGCTAGTGTGTGGCGGGGTACCTGGGGATATTGATGGATGGAAGGGGATGGTAGTGGTGGGATTGGTGTTGGGAGATTGTGTGCCTGAAACAACTATATTATGAACAACTTTGTAAATTATAGTATCTTAATAAAAATTTAAAATAAATTAAATAAATCTATGGAATGTCTATAAGCAAACCAGAAGAGAAAACAGTCAAGGAAACATTCTAATTAACACATGTATCTGTAAAAGTAAGCATCTAGTAACAAATTTAACAAAGGAAGTAAAGTTTGTGTAGTGAAATCTCTGACGCCATTAAGCAAGTAAAAGACACTAGAATGTGGAAAGATACCCCATGCTCTTGGATGAGGATAACTAACATTGTTAAAATGCCCATAATACTCAGTCTACAGATTTCACCACAATCCCTAGAAAATATCTAATGATATTTTTCAATGGAAAATAACAAACATAACTGAAATTTGTATAAGACACAATGAAACTCAAATAGCCAATGCGAGTCTTTGTACGGGGAAAAAAAAAACTCACAAGACTGAAAACATCTTCAGGTTTCCAGCTGTAAACTATGCTATAATACTCTAGTAATAAAAAAAGCGTGGTTGTTGACTATGTCACACATACAGATAAATGGGAAAGAAATGAGAGTATATCAACATTTACTTTACAACAAAGAGACAAAAGCATACAACAGAGAACTAAGATAGTGTTGCAAACCTGGTTAACAACCTGCAGCACTAGCACTGCACTGTCCTCCCATTGTTCATTGATTTGCTCTAGCGGGCCCAGTAACATTGTGAGACTTATTGGTACAGTATTTGGCATATCAAATACCTCATGGGTAGCTTGCCAGGCTTTGCTGTGCAGGCGAAATACTTTCAGTAGCTTGCTGGTTTCTCTGAGAGGGATGGAAGAACCGAACTCTGGTTGGCTGACCATCAGCGTGCAAGGCAAACGTCCTACCCGCTATTGCTACAACCTGCAGAGGAATGGAACTACATCACACTATGAAACCACACACTGTAGGATAACACTGTTTTGTCCTTCCTCGGGTAGCTTAGGTTTATCAGGTCACACCCATCAAAGGACACTGAACTTGTATTATAAGCAATGTCCTTTCTGTGTGGACACAGGAAGACAGTTAATATTATGCTTTGTAACTTGGGAATTGATTGACTCCGAATAATATTTACTCCTGGGCATCTGCTTTCTTGACTCAGTTGCCCTTAGTTCCTAGCACCCCAAAAGCAGGGTTCCGATGAGGGACTGAAAGGACCCAGGGCAAGCTGTGAGCTACCCTGGCATTGAAATGGGCCAGGCCAAAGCACCATGATACTCAACTATAAGTTGAGGGCATGATCATGGACAAATGCTGTCATGATCCAAAATAAGTAACGATGAGACTAGGATCCTGTTAGGGCTAGGAAGACTAACCTGGCATGAGGACTGCAGAATGTATAATGAGATATTTATATCTCTTACTGTGCTCACACAGAATGACATTGCTAGAAATATTAGAAGTAGATTTACTACAACTATTTAAGTAGATTACTAGCCTAGGAAAGAACACACCCTTGTTAGGATCCCTCCCTTGAGCAGATCTCCTAGTAATCTGAAGTAATCTCTTTTGATGAGATTTTATCCATGAGTTAATCTCCTGGAGGAGTGGTTTTATCTCTCATTGTTGATATGTCAATATTCAACCCACCTTTATGTCACTGCCTTACGTGATTGCTATCTAAACTAAGACTGTAAGCTCCAAGAGAGAGTCAGAAGTGAGAGGGTTCCGGCTCCAGAGATCCAGAGTCAGAAGGATCTGCCTTATAGACATTATCAGAAGTCTCCAGAAGGAGAAAGGTTCCAGATTGGGGCCCAGGAGAGAAGGAGGCAGTGAGAGACAGGAGTGAAGAGGATTGGAATAAACTACTATTGATATCAACGAGCCTGGTCCTTGTTTCTTCTTCTGTCTGCCCTTGGCCAATAGCCGTCCTGATCACAGGCCACACACAGCGGCTCAAGAGCACCGAACGCGGGCAGTGAGACAGTGCCATGCAGTGAGCCTGTGAACACACAACCTTCGGCGTGATAAGATTTTACAGCTGGCATCCCTTGGGCGGGCTCGAGCTACCAATTAAAGGTAAGAATAGCATTCGGTGCACCCCCACTCTAGAAAGTGAGTAGAATTTTTAGTTTTCTGGGAATCAGAATTCTAGCAGCAATCCCCCACTAAGTTGGGACAGATTCTGGGCCTTCCCAAGATCTTTCATAGTTTCTTGAGTCAGACTGTACAGGCCAAGATGTTTATGAATTTGATTAAGTGTCTCTTCCGCAAGACAGGGAACTCAGAACTCTACATTTCCAGAGACGAGCTCTGGTCCTGCTTTAAAGTAGTTTATTAAGTGAACCCATGGTTCCTGAATGAAGGGACTCTGGAAACCAACATTTGGGATAAAGTTAAGAAAAATGTCTATAAGGCATCTAAGGAAGGGACTAAGATTCCCCTGGAATTCTGGTTTACATGGGCGATTGCTGATTCTATTCTCCTTTTTTTGAAAAGCACAGTTGAGGAGGAGGAGAATATTAGGGATAATATGGCCTCAGCTCCTCCCAATTCTAAATCTCAAAAAGGTTTTCATAGTGAAAATATTGCTCAGGCTGATGAATATAGCTCCGCTTCCAGTGCATCAGATGAAAGTGATCCAGATTATGCTGGAAATCCCTCAGATTCTGAGTCCAAGAGTAGCTCAGATGAGCGGCTTCCACACCACTCAGGACATGCTCCTAATCACACAGTCCAGGCTGAGAAGGAGCAACGCATAAATGGCAACTCAAATGGAGTAGGCAATGTTGTCACTGTCACTGCCCTCCTGTTGTTCATCAAGTTTCTCGAGCGGGCCCGGTAATGTCTCCATTGTGAGACTTCTTGTTACTGTGTTTGGCATATTGAATACGTCACGGGGAGCTTGCCAGGCTTTGATGTGTGGGCAAGATACTCTTGGTAGCTTGCCGGGCTCTCTGAGAGGGGCGGGGGAATCAAACTGAGGTCGGCCATGTTGGCTGCATGCAAGGCAAATGCCCTTCCGCTGTGCTATTGCTCCAGTCCTAGGCAATGTTATTAGTCTTCAAATCATAAGATACGTTGAGTAGAATATTGTCAAGAAATAAAGAATATGTTTAGAGATTAAACTTCAATGACAAGGAAACAAAAGCAAAATGGAACAAATGAGATTATATCAAATTTAAAAATGTAAAGCTCTGTGAAAGAAATTGTCAGTAAAACAAATCACTGTATCACTGTCATCCCATTGATCATCAAATTACTTGAGCAGGCACCAGTAAGATCTCTATTCTTTCCAGCCCTGAGATTTTAGCAGTCCCTTCTTAAACAAAACAAAAAGATAATTAATATGAGAAAGTATTCAAACACCATACATTTGTCAATGGGTTTCTTTAGTGAAGATAAATAAAGAACTCACAAAATCAGAAATAAAAATATAAATAACCCCATTGAAAATCTGAAGAAGAGAGCCAGAGCAATGATATAATGAATAAGGTGCTTGCCTTGTACAAGGCCACCTGTGTTTCATCCCCGCTATCACCTAGATTTGATTCCCTGCGCCTGCAAGGAATTATTCCTCAATGTGCAGCCAGGAGTAAACCCTGAGCACACTGGCAGGTGTAGCAGGAAAAAAAAATCTGAAGACGAGCTAAAAAAAGACATATAGATGGACAATAGACATATGATAACATTGAAAATGCTCACTAATAATAGTATGATATAATATTATAATATATAAACGTATACTATAATATTATAACATAGATTTTGTGATATTAATAATTAATTCCTTTCAAATTAAATAATTAACCATCAGGGAAATATATCAAAATCACAAGAACACACCTGTGAGAATTTCCTATATCAAAAAGATCTAAAATAACAAGTGTACTTGTTGTGGAATAAAAAGCAACTCCCTTACATTACAATGGTGGGTGAAAAGTAAGTTTGTACTTATGTTTGAAATATGAACTATAATGTATAAAATTAAATATAATATTAAATCTGTCACTGTCACTGTCCTCCCGTTGTTCATTGAGTTTCTCGAGCAAGTCCAGTAACGTCTCCATTGTGAGAATTTGTTGTTACTGTGTTTGGCATATGGAATATGTCACAGGTAGCTTGCCAGGCTTTGCCATGAGGGTGATATACTCTTGGTAGCTTGTCAGGCTCTTTGAGAGGGGTGGAGGAATCAAAGACGGGTCAGCCACATGCAAGGCAAATGCCCTACCCGCTGTCTATCGCTCCAGCCCATAATATTAAATATATATGAAATATATGTGAAATATAAATGAAATATCACTGTCACTGTCCTCCCGTTGTTGTTCATCAATTTGCTTGAGTGGGCCCAGTAAAGTGTCCATTGTGACAATTGTTACTGTGTTTGGCATATTTAATATGTCATGGGCAGCTTGCCAGGCTTTGCTGTGAGGGCGAGATACTCTCACTAGCTTGCTGGGCTCTCTGAGAGGGGTGGAGGAATCAAACTCAGGTAGACCATGTTGGCTGCTTGCAAGGCAAATGGCCTACACGCTGTGCTATCGCTCCAGCCCAAATAAAATATATAAATGAAATATATAAATATATAAATGTATATGAAGTATAATATATAAAATTCTAAAATATTAAAAATATATGTATACTATGATTAGGGCTGGAGCGATAGCACAGCAGGTAGGCCATTTGCCTTGCATGCAGCCAACATGGCTGACCCTAGTTGGATTCCTCCGTCCCTCTCGGAGAACCCGGCAAGCTACCAAGAGTATCGCGCCCGCACGGCAAAGCCTGGCAAGCTGCCTGTGACGTATTCGATATGCCAAACAAGTCTCACAATGTTCCTGGGCCTGCTCGAGCAAATCGATGAACAATGGGAGGACAGTGCACAGTGACATACTATGATTTAGCAATTCTCTTTCAAATAATTATGTACCTTCATCAATTGTCTCACTATCTACTGTAGCAAATCTATGGAAATAATTCAAGTGCTCAATGACAACTAAATGGATAAAGGATTTATGATATACATGTACAATGCAATATAACTCAACTATAAAAAAGATGGGTTCTTGTTTTTTTTAATTACATGAATAGAATTTGAGGGTATTGTGATAAGTAAAATAAGTCAAAACTAGAAAGACACATATGAACTATTCTCAGTTACTGTGTATATAAAGGAATCAAGCAAAGGAACAAATTAATGAAAATAGTTCACTGAAAAGTCCCTGCAGAACTGAGCCTACCAAATAAGCAGAGGGGAGAGGGTTGAAAGAGTAAAGGAGATATACTGACATGTGTTAGATATATATTGGCATTTCCTTGGTGTTGACTGGTAACATTTTATCAGTGAAATATGCAGTCTTGTAAATTAATGCTAGCTTTCTTTTATCTCTCTATCTCACTGCTTGTGAATATAGGTGATATGCACATAAATATGTATATGTACCTTTTATAAAAACATTCATATGAATATTCACATTTTATTTCTTTTAAAAATGGTAATTCTAATTCTTTATAATTATGTTTTAATATTTGACTTATGCTTTTAAATATTTTCCTGAAAATTATGCCTCTTTTCTTATTAAAGTAAATTATGACTATGCTTTGCAATGGCACAAGTTTCTGATTTTATAGAAAATATTCTTAAGTAACAATCTTCCTTTAATTTTCCATTGACATTATTTATACCATGTTTTCTTCACATCGTAGACATTGAAATTTTTAAAATAGGACACCATTTTCTCCTGAATTCTAAAACAACCCTAAGTGATTCTTGTAACTACCCTGAAAAGAGCTTCACATAAAATTGCAAAACCTTACATTTTATAAAAATATAAATCAAACCATTAGAAACCCTCAAATATATAGCTATTTTTGATATAGAAATATAGAGTGTAGATCAACATGTTTCAGGAAAAGATGAAGTTTGTGCACTGTGATAATTTTCCCAGTGCCTAAAGAGTTGATTCTAAATCCACGGCTATTGAATTGATAAGAATTTATTGGTCAGGTCACAGTGAAAAGTGCTGTGTAAACTTTGTGGTGGAGACAGATGTGTATGTAGATGGTCACTATTTCACTACATGTTTTCAATTAAAGACAAGGCTACTCATAAATAGAAGAACTTTCAAAGCCTTAGGAGAGAGAGTGTCATAATAAGAAAGTCAATAGGACTCTCACAGCTTGTGAATTCCTGGGAAATTCTGAAATTCTAAAGGAACAGGAGTAAAGATATGGAATGGAATTTCTCAGACATCCAGCAGAGACTTTCAAACCAAACCTTATTCAAGAAGGCTATTCCTAGATTGAGGTGAATTCTTCAGAAAGAAACAAACTGAACTAGAACTGCACTAAGAAAGAATAAACCAAACACTGATACCTCATGTTTCTTTCTGATATTTCTTCTGTCTTTTTTACTTAATTCTCAAGATCATCATGCATACTTGACTGCAGCATCTAGAAAAAGAAAACATAAGGATCTCACCGGGGAGATATTTGAGCACCAGGTATGGAAAAACTTCACATTGTTTGCGTTCATAGTCCATTGCTTAGAACTCATGTGTACAGTCATGCCAAAATCTATGCTAAACTGGGGAACGAGTTCTGATTGCAAGCCAGTAAGAAATAGAATTAAGTTTGGCGTGTAATTACCCAATTTCTGCAACAACAACAAAGCCCTTTGAAGATTGAGAGCCTGTTGCTAGCTGGGGAAGTGAGAGAGACTGGAAGACTTCCATAACTGTGAAAACAAGGTCTACTCCGTATTGTTCATCTGTTCCTGTTGGATTCATGAGCAGAAACATCTTGCATGAGACTAGCTGCTAAACCTGTCTCTGTTTCAGGGAGAACATTTCCAAAATTTTATGTTAAAAACCCTATCTCTGGACACAGCTGTGCTGGGGATAGAGAGCACATGTTTCTTTAAGTCAGTGTTTCAGCTGCTTTGGTTTAAGTTGTTGTAGGATCTGATTGATGGGACTATAAAAATGCCTCATGGAGGGCCTCACTTCTCTTCTGTAATCTGGAGGAGAACACCATCTGATGCTTTCCTTTTCTTTATGGCAGGTATGTACCTAAAAATTTCAGCCTTCCAAAATACGCTAAATTAATATACAGTTATGTTAGATCTTCAATAGTTGTACTCATGGTCTTTTAAGAGCTTGGTATAGAAAATGTATATGAATAATTTAGATGAAATAACATACATATCTACAACAAATGAATGTAGAAACATTTTAGAAGCCATCAATATATAATGGATTATGTCAACATAGGGTCGGAGCGATAGCATAGTGGGTAAGACATTTGCCTTGCACGCGGCTGACCTAGGTTTGATTCCTCCTCCCCTCTTGGCGAGTCCTGCAAGCTACAGAGAGCGTTCTGCCTGCACGGCAGAGCCTGGCAAGCTACCCGTGAGGTATTCGTTATGCTAAGAATAGTAATAAGTCTCATAATGGAGACGACACTGATGCCCGCTTGAGAAAATCAATAAACAACGGGAGGACAGTGCTACAGTGCTATGTCAACATTAAGATTATAGCTTAATAATTTGACATAACTTCTCTTTCTGCTGTGCTTCCTCCAACAAAGGGGCAAGATAGAGGATGTTGAGTGCGGACATGAGAAGAAGATGAAGCGGATGGAATTTAACATACCAAGGTGGTGGCCCAGGGAGGAACAAATGGCCACACCAGACAAATACAGCAAAATCCTTTGTCTTTGTTGATGGCAATGATTCCATTTGTGTGCAACACTGGAGTGTATTTAGATTAAGAGTCTCTCCAGCTAGTTTCTAAGCTCTTGACGAGTAGAGAACTGAATGATGCTGGTGAGCTAATCCTTAGCTTTGAGGAGATTATCCTCCAAATTCTCTGGCAGGACTGCAGAAGGTGACCTGCCTGTTATCTCAGAACGCTACACACAGCAGAGATCATCAGCACCATTATGGTCCTTACCTCCTGTAAATGCCTTTAAGCAGCTTTAGATAGAAGATATATGGCATGGTCCTGGAGCAAAAAAAAATTTATCACCACAATTTCTTTGCTGGGCCCTTGTTTAAAAACATTGCTCACATCTTTAGGTTTGACAGGAAAACAGCAGCTGTTTTCTGATCATGCAACCATCTGTTCTTTATTGCAGATATTATTAACATTTACAAGGACTAATTGATATTTTAAAGTGACTAAGATTATTGATCAAGAAATAGCCTACTAAGTTTGCCATGGTATCTGCCTTAAAGTTGTTAAAGGTAGCATTACTAATATTATCTTAATATTATCTCAGCTCAAAGAATTTACTGAGTAATATATTTTAAGTATTTTGGAACAGATAATTATAACGTGGTGCAATTCTTCATAATAATGGTAGAAGTTCAGGTATTAAAGAGTCTAAACTGTTAGAATTGCTGACTTTCACAGCTAACATTTGTTTAAATCTACTAGAGAAACTAGTCTTGTCTGGTTACATTTTGTAGTCCCCAAATTCTCTGTGACTTTCTATTGTTTTCTCTGTTTATTTCCCACATTGCAACTAGATGAGTGAGCCTTCAATTATGTGAATTCATTAATGTCCTCATTGGCATTAAAAATATTTCACTAATTCTTTGTTTCAAAATTGTGTGCATACTTCTGAACATAATATTCAAGACCCATGATGATCTGGATAGTGAAGGCATCCTTGATCGTGATATATTTCCACATTTTCCTTAACTACACCTAGATATTTACTTCCGTTATGAACTTCAAATTCTCATTCCTCTACTCACATTCATTTCTCTGCCTAAAAATTCACATTCACTTTGTTCTTCTAGAAAAATCCAGTCAAAATTACATAAAATGTTGACAAATAACTGTCTTCCTCCTCTACACTGATTCTGGGTTATATCCCAGCCTGCATTCTCAGAATACTCTGAAAATGAGCATTATTTCTCTGTATATTTTGCTTTCATGGTATTTTGTTGGTTGGTTGGTTGGTTGGTTGGTTTGGGGGCTAAACAGTGCTCAGGGGTTATTCCTGGTTTTGTGCTCTGAACTGACACATAGAGGTACTTCTGGGATCATGTGTGATGCCAGGAAATTGAACCGGGTTACAGCTGATGCAGCTGCATGCAAGGCAAGTGTTTAACCTCTTGTACTATTTCTATGGCCCCAGATTTATTTTATTATGGGGTGGATGTCATACCTGTAGTACTCAAAATCATTCCTGTTGAGGCTCAGGGGACCATATGAGGTGCTGGGGATTGAACAGGGATTAGTTACATGTAAGGGAAGTGCCTTACCCTTGTTCTCTAACTGTCCAGACCTGTTTATTTCCCTGTTGTACCATAAACTCTGCAGGAGAGGAGTCATGGTTATTTCCATTATGTGCTGCAATATATTTAAGCATTTAGTACTTGTTCAATAAACGTTTGGTGAAGGTCTATAAATAGATATTAGAGAAATAACTTTATTACTTGCAAATAATATTTGAGAATTTAAAATGAAATAAAAATATCTGACATAAATTATAATACTCAACCCTTAGAGTAGCCCTTGGAGACAAGGGACAGCTGGTTATTTTTCTCCACTGTATATTTTAGTCTATACTTGGATGAATATTTGTTGAGTAAGCATTTATATGATTACTGTATATTCCAGGATTACAGTATATTTTAGGTGAAATAAATAATCTATTTCACTGGGATTTCATTTTAGAAATTAAACATATTTTTCCAGATCTGATGCTGATAAAGATGACATTCAGGATTTGAACTCAAGGTTTCATGATTCCTCAGCCCATGGTGTTTACGGTTTTGAGGTACTTTATCTTACATCAAGATAAAATATTAGTCTGAGATAAGGAGATATAGGTATTAGAACAAATTTAAATTATTTTAAAGCATCTATAAACTGTAAGATACAATGATGAACTTCATTGAAATTGAGTGCTGTATTGTAGTCAGTGGGTGGTGAAATGTATCACCACCTCTTGGATATAAGGGGTAACTAAAGAGGAATAATAAGTTAAGTTGAATTTTGAAGGGGTACAAGTCCAAGTAGGTAAGGAAAACAGCTTTGAGACCACATACAAAATCTTTAGATGCATAGATTTTTGTGTATTTTCAGAATAGAGAAAATATGAAGACATGACAGAAGAATTATCAGTTAAATTAAATCTGAAAACATATATTTCACAGTAAAGACATTGAACTTCATTTTACAAATACTTATTATGGTATTTAAAAAAAGGCCATCTGACCTCCAGTTTTCTAATTTTGAGGCTAGCTATGAACAGAAAGAGCTGAGAGGCAGAAATGTTCACTGCAAAGGCTACTTCAGAAAAATTAAAGATTGAACTAAGCACCAAAGAAAGAAATAAGAGTTCTGATAAACTGTTGTAAAGTCCAGTCCACAAGATTTTAATGTTAGATGTGTATGATATTCAGGGTAGGAGGAATGAGGAGAGTAAAGTATCAAATAAATTCCACAGCTTGTGATACCATAGAGTTTGAGATGATTCATTTGTATTCATTTAGAATATTGTGTCTCATTAAAAACTAAAATCTAACTATAGTAAAAATATTTTATTATTTAAACAGTTATTCCATATTCCAAAGGTTATATGACAAGAATAGGTTTGCATTTCTAAAATGTAAGAAAAGTATTATTTTCTTGTTAGAAAAGTCAGATTCAATTATGTATCACTTTCTTCTTAAAGAAATTGCATTTTTTGTCTTTTTTTTTTTAAACACCAGTGGCCTGATAGTTAGAAAGTCAAAACATGGCATTCAACAAATTGGATACTACCACAATCTAGCTGCCTAGTGAAATAACTTAAAAGGAGCAAATTACAGGTGTTTCTGTTCAGATAATAAAGAAGGGAATAAAAAATTAAAAACTAATGAAATTGTGACCCAACATGATGTTTATAAAACTGAGTTTAGTGATTTTTTATAATTTTTCAATTATTCACAAAAAGATAAAAAGCTTAGCTTAGTTTCTTCCTAAGGAGAAATAGAAAATGGCTCTAAAACTCTTGATTTACCTGTTTTAATTTTAATCTAAATTTATACTTATAGTTGATTATCATTTAATATTTTGAGAATAACCCTGACCCAACAAGTGACTTTCACCCTAAAATCATTTGTCTGGTCACTCTGCAGTAGAAATCTCACTGGTATCGAGTGCCTGCTTTGCAAATATAAACTGAAAGTTGAGTTCTTGGTCTTAGTGTATGCGCTAAGTGTTATTCTGGTGGTTGCACTGTTTGTACCTAAGGGCGCTATCTTACTTGCAATCCCCAAACACTACCAGTGTGTTCTCAGCCATACCATGTCTAGGTGCAATATGAATGCAACTAAGTGGTGTCTTCCCTAGGAAATCACCACAATTAAAATATATTTGTGAATTATGTGATCAGGAAGTGCAAACTTGAATGTGAGCATAATATTGAACCTTGGCAAGCTGAGAACAAAAGTCCTATAGTACTAGAATTAAAGCAGGCAACCTTGGAGAACATATGCACTGTGGTAAAGAAGTAAAACTCCCAGTGAACACTGTGACTCAGTGTGTAAGCACTGCTATCTGATGTGCAACCTTTGAATAGCAAAATTGGGGTTTAATTCCACAACCCAGGGGGTGTGACCCCTAATCATTGCAATACTGATACTGACAGGAGGCCACAGAAATGACTCAGTGGGTCATGTTTTGCATACAGGTTATCTGTGGTTGTGGGAGAGAAGGGAAGATGGAGAGAAGAAAGAACACTGAAGGAAAGGGGAAGTGGAAGAAAAAATTTGTTTTGATTGTCTTATGTAAACATTGTTTAAGTGTGTTATTCTGAATAAAACCTTCTATTGTCTGCTAGTTAGCTTGACATGGTTTTCCATTTTCATTTCATTTCATCATCCTGTTATTCGTCGATTGCCTCGAGCAGGCCCCAGTAACATCTCTTTCATCCTAGCCCTGAGATTATATTCAAGGCTCTTTAGGAGAATGAGATCCATCATTGTTACTGGTATTTGGAATATTTGGTATGCCACGGGGAGTTTGCCACGGGGAGTTATTCTGAATAAAACCTTCTATTGTCTGCTAGTTAGCTTGACATGGTAGCTTTTACTTTACTATACTATGACATATTATGAAATTTTATAATACACACAAATGAAATTCATATTACCTCTAATATTACCTCTATTATCATATAAAATATATATTCATATATATTATCTATCTCTATATATAAGAACTTCAGAAAAAATACTTTGACAACTTTTATTTTATTATAGAGATTTTCTTCCTATTTATATATTCTTTACTAATTATATTTTTTGTGTAGACTAAAATTCTATGTAGCAGTGGTAAAGGGGACTAGAGAGATAATATAATGGATGAAAACTTGTATTGCATACCACCAACCCTGTTCAATCCCTGTTTTGATACATAGTATGATACCTCAGCGCTTCCAGGAACAAGCCTGGAGCATAGAACCAAGGTGTCTTCTCACAGCTTGGTGCATTCCCTGAACCAAAATAGTCTGGTGTGGGCCACCTTTTTCCCCTCAAAATCTATGGAAAGGTCTTTAAAGAATTCCTGGAATAAATCTCAATGCATAAGTTCTAGAAAATGTGTATCCTAATGGTAGTAAGTTCAGAATTTGCCCAAAAGCTCCCTTTTCTTATTCATTTCACCACCTCTATCAAAGCCAGAAATGGTAAAGTTTCTAGTGCTTCACCAAAAGAGAGATTTTTGACCTTACTCCTTCCAGTCACCCATCAATTACTTTATGTGTTGTTGGCATCTAATTGTCAGCTGAAAAATTTCTACACCATTAGCATAATGGTCAGGAAGGTACACAATCCTGCTCTTCCTTCCTGATCCAAGCTCATCTTTCCCCAGCTGCTTACAGGCAGGCTAAAACAGCTTCCAGCTGCTTTATCCTGTGCAATGGCCCTTTACTGAGCAGAGCAGCTACCAGCACATCCTGCCGTTCCCCTGGGGGCAGGCTGCATATGGATAATCAGGGCCTGAATGCAACTCAGAGCC
Organism: Sorex fumeus; assembly: GCF_029834395.1. Lineage (NCBI taxonomy): Eukaryota > Metazoa > Chordata > Mammalia > Eulipotyphla > Soricidae > Sorex > Sorex fumeus. Next base: position 8,919,865 of record NW_026606111.1, read on the forward strand.
TTATTGACCCAGTTTGTGACATCAACGCATAGCCATGCTGAATCCATGGCAAGCCTTGAAGTTGTCTGAGGTCTCTTTAGCAACTGTATCTCATTGCTTCCTTTATTCCCACTGAATCATCAACCCTGAGAAAGGTTGTAATCCAAGAGATCCCCGATAAAACACTAACATGTGAAAGTCCATCTCAGATTTGCCTTGTGACATTAAACACCTTTATTTCTTGTTTTGAAAAAGAGCATTACTTTCTATTGTGTTTTTGTGCTTCAGAGCAAGCACGCTTAAAGAAAACTTCCCCTAAAGGAAAAGGATGAAGGGGTACAGTGTTTTTGAAAGCAAATATTTAGAATATTTGTCCCTGTTTGTAGGAAGCTGTGAAAGTTACTTACAAATTATTGTAACTAGATTTTTAATAACCAGTAGGAATCATCATTAAACATGCAATTTAAGCTATATAACCCCTTAGTTGGCTTTTATAATATCTCCCTTTGGAACTAGAGAGATAGTACAGCAGAAAGTAGGGTGTTTGCCTAGCACACAACTGACCTGGGTTCTCTTCTCAGCACCCTATATGGTCCCCTAAGCCCTATCAGGAGTTATTTGTACACCATTGGGTGTGGCCAGAAACTGGAACAAAATAAAAAATTTCATTTCGTGAGGCCTGAGAGGTAGTATAGCAGGTAGGTCACTTGGCTTTGTCACAGAAGACCTTGGTTCAGCTGTCAGTACTGTTCAAGTTCCTCTGAACATCAGCAGGAATGATCCCTTAAGCGATTTAGTACTGTTGGATGTAGACCCCAAACCAAAACCAAACCAAACAAACAGAAAACAAAACAAATTATTCCCCAGTTCTCTTATAGCAACTAAGTGTATTTTGGTGGGAAAATGGTACACATTTTATACTTTGATTAATTTTAATGATATAAACTGTACAGATACTCTTATTTTTGAAATGTATATGTTTAAAATTATGTATATATTTTTAAAATTATAATATTATGCACATATATATATGGGCTGGAGCGATAGCACAGTGGTAGGGCATTTGCCTTACAAGCGGCCAACATGGCCGACCTGAGTTAGATTCCTCCGCCCCTCTCGGAGAACCCAGCAAACTACCGAGAGTATCTCGTCCACACAGCAGAGCCTGGCAAGCTACCCGTGATGTATTCGATATGCCAAACACAGTAACAACAAGTCTCATGATGGAGACGTTACTGGGCCCGCTCGAGCAAATCGATGAACAACAGGAGGACTGTGATGACCATGATGCACATATATATATATATATATATATATAGTGTAAAAATGTTTGTTATTTGATACTTTAGTAGTACCAAATACATCAAATATATCTTTACACTTTATATGGCTCCTGATCTGTTTTGTTAAAATTTTGTTAACCTAGTGCATTAACTCCTTTTTTGTTGGTATCAAACTTATTATATTTACTATAGTGCCTATAAACCTCTAATCCTTAACTTAGGGTGGTAGTATAAAAATTGCACTGGAATTAAAGCACAAGGTGAACTGATGCATTTTCAAAAGTCACTTTAGAATACAATCTTTAATAAAACTACGAGGTTCTACATTTTATGTAACCAGCCATAAAAACCAATAAACCAGTGTCACATATGTGATCACACACAAAAACGTTTACTTGTAACACTCCTAAAAAAAAAAGAAACAAATAAGTGGGAGTTGAAAGCCTTAGGAATGAAAATTTGTAAAAAGAATCTTTAGTTTATGAGGAGAAGTTATATAAGCATATAGTCGCAGTTCTGGACATTTTTTGAGCACTACTTTTACTATGAAAAATTTTATAAAACTTGTAAAAACTGGTCAAAAGTAATAATGTGTACTTTTTTACATAAAGCATAACAGTAACTGATAAATTACCGTGGATCATTCCACTTACCAGGGAGTGAAAAGAAAAGAACATACTAAAATTATTTTAGTCACTTATGCCTATTTGAAAAGCATTAGATTCCATATTTTTTCTAATCATTCATACTAAAGTTATGCATTTTCTAATTTTGTTAAAATAAGTGTTGCAGGAGGATCCATTAAATGGAGGCAGCATGAAAACAGAATTAGCCATATCTTTAAATTGAGGTTACTTTATGATGTAAATGTAACAAAAACATTGTTCATGTTCAGTTAAGCAAAGACAATGAGTAATCAGAAACATACACCACACTACCTCCTAAAGTAAACTAGAAATATTTTTTCCATTTGTAATTACTGCTGATAATTAAGTCACATTCAAAGATTATTCCTGGACTTCACGTGTTTTTTGTTAAAGAGTAGCCAGTGTAAAATTTAAATGCAATTGCCCAGTAACATTGTGAGACTTGTCACTGTGTTTGGCATATTGAATATGTCACAGGTAGCTTGCCAGGCTCTGTCGTGTGGGCGAGATACTCTCGGTAGCTTGCCAGGCTCTCCGAGAGGGGTGGAGGAATCGAACTCGAGTCGGCCATGTTGGCTGCTTGTAAGGCAAATGCCCTACCCGCTGTGCTATCACTCCAGCCCTTAAATGCAATTATATAGAATAAAGTATTTTTTCAATATAGCAAAAAATGTATTGAATTTTAATTTTCTTAAAAGTTGAGGATTAGTCATAGGTTAGATCTAAAAAGTCTATCTGCTGAATATTTGCATTAAGTTGATATGAACAGTGTTTCATAGAACAGGAAGTCACTGTCAATACAAATCAACATATTACCAAGAAGCTGAAAATAACTTGAAAAATAAAAACACCTAGGATATGTGTGAGAAACAATTTAATTAAGTAACTGCTTGAGCAAACCTTTTCTCTATGACACTTTCTTATTTTTGTAGGGACAGATTTTAGTAATCTTTAACACACACACACACAGAGCAAGATATTAAGCTTATTCTGTATTTATCATCTGCACTGTATTTTAACTTTTTCCTTTGTTGTCATCATGAGGAAGTCCAGTAGAGTGGAAAGAGCAGCAGACGTGAAAATAGAATTTCTGAGTTTGAATCATGACTTTGCTCCTTGAAAAATTGTAAATTCTTAGGTTAAATTTAGCTATTTTCCTCATATGCAGGTAGAGTTTATTTTTATTATTTTATTGAACATAAATTTCTTAGACATTTAGAAAATAATTTTTCTGAAGAATTAAAGCAAATAGATTATGCTTGGTGATAGAGATTTTTAATGCAAAATTGCTTGACGTTAGGAAAAACAAATCAAAATTTTCATTTCATTTTTCATTTCATCATCCTGTTATTCGTCGATTGCCTCGAGCAGGCCCCAGTAACGTCTCGTTCATCCTAACCCTGAGATTATATTCCAGGCTCTTTAGGAGAATGAGACCCATCATTGTTACTGGTATTTGGCATATTTGGTATGCCATGGGGAGTTTGCCAGACTCTGCCCTGTGGGCAGGCTACATTCGATAGCCTGCAAGTTTGTCCAAAATCAAAATTAATCCCTAATTACAGGTAATATTGAGAATTTAGCAATAATTTAAAATAAGTATCCTTATATATCCATCCAGTCTCATCACTATAAAGGAAAGACTTACTGATTAGATGCTGAATAACATTGGGTTGTCTTTGCTCCTCCCGCAGGGAGCTTAATTTTATTGAGCTACTCCCACAACTGCCCCTGAGGCACACCCAATTCCACCATGTACTAATAATCCCATATTGCATTTCTCTTTCTTTTATGTCATTTGCGTGGTTTATTTAGCAATGTCTTTTTTACATAGACATAGGAAGACAGTTCATGTTATGCTTTTGTAGACTTGGAGTTAATTGACTCCAAATAATATTTACTCCCTGGCATCCATCATATTTACCTGACATAAGCTTTAATTGCCTTTACTTCCTATCACCCCCCAAAGGACTGTCCCAATGAAGGGACTGGATGGATCCAGGGCAAGCTGCAAGCTACCCTAGCATGGAAAGAGGCAAGCTAAGCACCATAAGTATAAGTTAAGAGCACAGTCATAGAATAGATTCTGTCATGACCCAAAGAGAAGTAACTGAATTAGGACCTTACTGGGGTTAGGAAAGAGTGACCTGACCTGAGGACTATAGTCTGGGATATATAGTGAGATATCCCCAGGAAGAGCCAACCTTTAAACTTAATATATCTTTTACTGTGCTCATACAAAATGACTAGAAATATTATAAGAAGTATATTTACAATGATTGTTTAAATAGATTACTAGCTGAGGAAAGGAGAAAGCAATACACCCTGGATGGACTCCCAACCCTTGAAAGGATCTCCTAGTAATCTAGAGTCTTGAACCCTCAGATGAGATTTTGTCCTTGAGTTAATCTCCTAAAACATCCCTTGAAGGAATGGCTTTACATTTGTTTGTTGTTATGGCAATTTTCAACCCCACCTATGTGTCTCCCCACCCTTCATGATTTCTATATAACTATGCTGTAAGGGGAAAGAGAGGACTAGACAAGGACTAGAAAGAGGAGGACTATGAAGATGAGGATGAGGAAACTATGATGACTGGGACTACAACCAAAACTACAACTACAATTGTGCAGTAAGGGGAGAGATAGGGCTATGCTGGGGAGAGAGAAATAAGCTGACTACCAACAAGCCTGGGGCCTGTTTATCCATTCCCCAGTCCTTCATTCATCCACTGCTGTGGGCCAGGCAGGGGAATGGCTCTTGACCACCGAACACTCAAGTCCTGCGCAGCCATGCTCTTTCTTTGAAACTCAGTTAAATAATGTGCCTCATCTATCTATAGCTAAATGATTAATGTATCTAAATTTTAATATTTCCAATAAAACTGCTTGACTTTTCTAGTTACATAAACCAAATCTTTGTCGGATATAGACTTTTTATAAAAATATTTTTTGACTGAACCCTAAAGGTTGTATACAGGCTAAGGTGCTTCTTGCCAACCTAGATTTAATCCCTGGCTGTCATTATATAGAATGACCATATAGGGTCCAAGAGACCACTAGAAGTCACTCTTAAGCACAGAGCCAGGAATAGTTCTTGAGTACCTCTGGACGTGAACCAAAACTAACGCCCACAAATATATTCCAAGTGTCTTTTCATTATTCTAAAATAAAGCCTACCAATAAGCATATAGCTTTAAGAATCAATGCAATATTCTAATATTCAGTTTGAGAAAAGTGCTGGGGTGAGTGGAAGCATGTGGTGGTGGGTATCAAACTTGTGTTGGCACATGCCAGGTATTCCCATCAGCCTTTTAGACTATCTTTCTGGTCTGTGAGCTATATTTTTAATTAAAAATATATATAGTAAAAGGATAAAAGTTCTGGAAAAGTTTGTAATAGACAATCAATTCTCCATTACTCTCAAAAACAATTATTTATTTATTTATTTTTTAGTTTTGTTTCAGGGCAACAACTCAGTGGTGTACAGGGCTCATTCCTGGCTTTTTATTCACTCCTGGGAACAGCTCCGAGAACCACATTGGGTGGAACCCTGAGCAGGCATATAGATGTGCATAAGGCTAATAATATGTTTTATCCTTTGTTACTATTTCTCCAGTTCCTACTCTCGAAAATGTTTAACTTGCTTTCTGAAAAAGTAAAATATCTTTGAGAAGAGTTACGTTATAACTAATCTCCTTAATAATATTCAAAATATTCTAGATAAATGAGCTAACCTCAAGCTACAATTTGTATTGAAAATCAGCACTTTTTTATGGTTTTGATAAGCGGATATAGTCCTCTTGTTGTCTATAGTAATATTTGACCAGAAATTCAACACAATAAATTGGGCTTAACTGTGTTTTCCTGAATGCAATATTAATAAGAATTTTCATAGTCATTAGGTCGTGGCATGATTTTATTTCTTTAAATTAAAATCCAAATTCAACTCAATATATCTGGTGACTTCTAAAGATACTGCTTAAAGGATCTAAAAGTATTAGCACACTGGGATCGAGAGAAAGGCCATACATCTTTCAAGATCAGAGATGCTTAGCCTTGGTTTCATATTAGAATTACCCGTGGAGCTTTTTAAATTGCTGTTGCCCAGTTCTTACCTACACATATTAAATCAGAAGCCATAGGAATGAAGGTCATAGGTGGTGGTTTTACAAAGCTCACCAAGTGATTCTAATGGACAGCTGGATTTGAGAACGTGACTTAAGAGTAAAAAGTTTAGATGTTTCTTTTGAGTCTTCAGTCTGTGTAAGACCCACATCTCATTTACCAAAGTATATGCATTCAATCTTCAGCTACTTTAACTTTGCATCTAGTCAGTAGAAAATACACTTCTACCTGTTATGTTAATGTATGCTTTTTTTCCAAACAATGCAAATTATAATCTAACAATTAAAGTCAAGGGGAAGTATCCCCTTTTAGATTCAATTGTCTGATTTTTCTTATCAATTAATAAAAGCTTATCAGCCTTAACAGATCAGGCATATCAGGAAGTCACTGTATTCTGGATATTCTGCTACTTCTTTTAGAGCTTCACCTTGCCCTTAAGCAAGAAATCACAGCTTAAATTTGTCATTTAGCTAATTGGTATTTAAGCTATTTGAATTGAGTTGTTCTTACTCAATTATAATTGAGGTAATGAGATTGTGAACTTTGCAATCTTCTTTTCCTTCAAAATGTTTTTCACCCTTAGCACCCTATTTACTTCAAGACTAAGAAACAACTGCCTTTAGTTTTCTGCTACTTTGGGAACATTTAGTAACAAGTTTTGGATAGTTATAAAATAAAATCGTTCTATAGGCCCAATCCTCAGTTTTTTTTTTAAAAAAAAACTTCCCTGGGATTTAAGTCAAATTTTCTCCAATTTATCTGTTTAATAAACATGGTTGTAGAATTATTAACTGTTATTTACACAAAATACAATGTTACCTAATACTGTTGTTCTTCAGACAATGCTCTTGTTTTTCACCAAATGTGATGTACTGACAGAAGAGCTACAGAAGATTGGACAACTGCTTTGCACAGTGTGAACTGGGGTTAAGTTCCTGATATTCCATATGGTCATCCAAATACTGCCAGGAGTTATTCCTGAGCACAGAGCCAGGAATAACTCCTGAGCATTACTGTGTGTTTCCCCCACACCAAAACAAACACAGACGAAAAAAAAAGTTTAGGGGGTCAGGGAGGTAGCTTATAAATGGGTAGTGTGGGAGGCCCAGATTTGTCTTCTGGTACTACATGCACCCCACAACCCTCCAGCACCAACTTGGGAGTAGGCTACTGTACTGCCAAGTGTATTCTCTTAAATTGGCCTTCCCCTCCAGAAGTACAAAGTTTAGAGAAATTACAATTTTATAAATTGGATTATCACAGTTAACAAAATGGTGCTGTAGAACTTTAAGATATGGGATTTTTGAATATATCATATATTGATTTTCTGACACCAATAGTTACATTTTATAATGTTCTGATTATACATGATCATAAAACAAGCATTCTTTTTCTTTTTTAGAAGCATGTATTTTATATTTAATTGTACAGTGGCACATTTTCCCTCAAAGTAATGAAATAATTCTCCCAATCAAATTATTTTAAAGTTTTGTTTTTCATAATAATAATTCCATTATATATTTTTATTTATGACACAGCAAAGTAACTGTACAATATAGAGAATACCCAAAGGCATAAGGTACAATTAAGAGACCAAATTAGAATGTGAATTTGAAATCTAAGCACCCAAAAAATTTAGGTTGAGAATTTCTAAGTTTAACATCTATTAACTAGTTTCCTGATTACTGGCTACAAAAGAATATCAGCTAAATGGATGATTTTCTATGTCATGAAAGCAGTTTTCCTTGCATCTTTAGGTGGAGGTGGTTTTTTTTTTCTGAGAATTCTTATGTCATATTAACAGAACCATCTACTAAAGAACTTTCTGATTTATATATAGAAGATTTTGAGATCAGTGCTTAGGTGTTAAATTTATTCATATGGACTCTAACAATACTAAATATTGTATGACTTTCTCTCATTATTACTGAATTTGAACATTTTCATTTTTTTTAACATTCAGATTTATACCTCTAATTGTACACTGCCTACTGGGTATTTTCCAAACACCATAAGATCAACATGCTTTAACATAAAATAGACTTTACTGATAACTTGTCCTTCTTTCTAATCATTACTACTTGAATTCTTATTTTAATGAACAACAGCCATTCACAGGAGAATATACAAACAAGGAACTCAATTGCCATTATCAATTACCTCAACAAGTTTACTTTTAAATTGTTCAATTTTCACTTGATATATCTTAACATACCTCCAGTATTCATCTCTTAAGAAATATTTTCTCCATAGTGGTGAAATACCTGCTTCTCTCTGGACTCAGAATATAATTTTCTTTCCACCAGATTAAAAATTGCACTGTATTCTTATTGCTGTATTATCTCCTGGTTCTTCTTATGAAATTGTAGACTCAACAACTTCTAAATCTCTTGTGAGCCCCATTTCCTTTGTGTATTCATTGCTACCTTCGAAAATTAACATACCTGTCACTAAATACTTATCACAGTACACTTACTTCATTTATCCCAATAGAAATTCTATGTTCTGACTATCAACATTTGCTCTCACTTCTATCTTTGATGACTGGGTATTACTGGATTTTATTGGTGCACTCTGAGTGAACCAGTGACAACCCACAAAGATAGGAGAGTGTTCTCCCAGTCAATTTTTACCATGTTCTCTGATGAACACTAATCAAAATTATCTTTTCCAATTGTTCAGCATCTGCCCTTTACTAGGATTTAATAAAAAGGGCATTGTTTGTTTTACATAGTCTTTCCAAAGCATAAATCACTGGTTGAAATATAGTATATGAGTATTTGTAGTGTTAATTTTGCTTTGCTGCTGGGGATGATTTTTTCATTTATTTCTTAAAATTTCTTCCTATCTAAAAATATTACAAATATTTTTCTTGATAACCTTGCAGGACAGTATTAGTTGGTATTTCACTAGTACTCTATTTGCCCTACCTTGAACTATGAATTCAATTCTTTGCCCTACCTTGAACTAAGAATTCAAACTACAGTGGTATGGTGCTGCCAGCAGGTCAACCTGTACCTGCAGGGCAAATGAATCAGCAGACTGACAGCACCTTTAGGCTTCCTGATACCCCCAAATAGCCACAGTGCTTTTGGCCTGACCACAACAACTTGAGGCCAAGTTTACCAAGAAAATAAAGAGCCAAAAGTTAGGTATGTGCTAGCCACACCCACAAACTACCTCCAGCTTAGCTATACAAGATTGACCTTATTTCAGGGACCCATAAATCTCAAAAGAGATCAAACTCCGCAGTTAGGGCCAGAAGCATGGTGATCAGGGACCCCTTGCAGGGAATATGCCAATAGTTTATTTCTCTGGAAAAGATGGAAACAAGAACCATGATCCAGAGACAAACAAAAGAATCTTTGATCCAAGCAGCTATCTGGAGATGCCCCCGGAACTTAAGCCATGCTAACTTCACCAGGGTGCCTCAGATGGGGACAGACATCATCCCTCCACCTACCCCATAAAAACACTGCCAGCTGCCAACTTCCAGAACCCAATGAGAAGTGCAGATACATGGATTCAGTGATGACGAACTCCAGGCCTCAAGGGATAGGAGATGGGCTGGTGCTTCTCATTCCCCCATCACCATGCAAACCTGGAAGTCACACCCACAAACTGCCTCTGTCTGCTCTTTAACTGCCTAGATGTGGAGAACTGAGCAGCTTGTTGCAGAGATTTCTCCAGACCCTAATTATCTAAAATTTTAGAATTCTAGGAGTATACCACCACTCTTATGGCCACACGACATCTTATTCTATTCATAACAAGCAATACAAAAGAGATTATGGGGAAGATTGTCTTCCATAGAGGCAGGGGGAGGGGTGATATGGGGGGATAGTGGGGACCTTGGTGGTGGAAGATGTGCACTGGTGGAGGGCTGGGTGTTCGATCATTGTATGACTGAAACTTAAACAGGAAAGCTTTGTAATGGTATCTCATGGTTATTCAATTAAAAAATAAAATAAAATTAACACTCTGAATAAAAATAAAGAATTCAATCTATAATTTGTCTCTAGATATGGTCTATTGATGCCTGCCTTATCAATTTCTCATGAGTTACACAATATGTTAAGGAAGCACACTTTTTAGAGAAAGTATGGACTTTTACATAATAATATTACTTTAATATATTATTCTAAATTTTATAATACCATAACATAATACCAGTACATATCAAATGTAAAATATTTTAATGTTAGAATAAAATATGATATTCCCTCAGTAAGTAAAATATAGATACCATGTGAAATATAGACAGATATGTGACATAATACTTTTACAAATTTATAGAAAGACATTTTACATAAATTAATGAAGTGATCTTGACTTTTGTTTTAAATAAAATAGATGATCATGTGCTTGTTAAAGAATCCATTCAAAATTAAAATAGAATTTTACAGAACAAAATTTTTATGTAATTGTAACAATTTCATTAAAAATTAAAATAACATATCTAAAACAAGGCTTAGATACTATGCTTTACTCTTTGTTGAAAGACTATAGTAGAGTGGAGAAAACATCAAATGAGGCAGAATGAAGAAAAGTATATAAAATAGAATAGTTTGTCATGTTTTCTAAGAGCTCTGGAGAAAAAACACCAGATAGAAGGTATATACATCTAATCCAGAGTTTCTCACTATCATTGATGCCATCTAGGGAGTGGGGTAGGGGTGCGGTCCTGGAATTCACCAAGGGATTGAAGTAGCCTTGGTACCCTGGGGGTGTTTTGTGTTTGTTCACTTAAAGATTTCCAGAGGGTTAATGAATGACTAAAAATTTGAGGGGCTCATATAATTCCCAAGTATCGGCTAATTGTTTTATGGTACTAACTCTCATGAAAGCCAGAAAGTAAGTTGGAACCACAAAAGTGACTGAAGTAGAACAAGCAAGAGACAAAATAAACTTAAAGAATTGAAAGGAGGCATGATGGCAAATATAATCCTTATCTTGACCCAGTTCAGACCCGTTCAGTTCATTCCTTCCATAATACAGTACGAAGAATATTTATGAGGAAAAAAAGTGCTCGTTATTCATGAAAAAGCTATAGAGAAAAACAACCAGATAGAAGGCTTATATATCATCTAACCCAGAGTTTCGAACTGTGGGTGATGTCCTCTGGAGAATGGAGTGGGGGTGGGGTGAGTCCTGGAATGACCCAAAGGCCTGAAGTACCCTTGAATGCACTGGGTTCCCAGCTGCAGAATCCCCTTTAGGTGTTGGACAGTTATACTTTCCTAGAAATAATAGTGAAGCATAGATGAAACAAACTACAGTTCTTGACATTGTAGCTAGTCTTTAATTCAAAATTCATCCAAATTTGTTTATTTTTCATGATAGCACTGCATATTATGGATATCTGGATACCTTCTGATGAAGAATTAATAATTTCATCCCTGAATACATAAATCTTTGTTTCATCCGTGTGTCATTTTATCTATGGATAATTATCCCTGGTAAGAAAAAAAATCATAGAACCTCCTGGGTTTCAGATACATGCACCATTGTTTAGTAGTAACCCTATTCCATCATTGTAATCAGGGTTTAATTTGTTCCAAAGTATGTAACTTCTCTTTTGGCCTGAGATTCACTACTACATGAAACCAGTGTCAGAAGATTATAGTTGTATTTCAAGGTATGTGAAACTTTTACTGTACCCCAGGTAAAATGTTCCATATCCCTAAAGGTATGAATTCTAATCAGACTGAGTTTTATGGGGATGGACATGAAGCACATATTTTTGAATTGGATATCTATGATAAAGAAAAGATCCAGTCTTACCATAAACAATGTTACTTCTGGAAAAAAAAACCACAATGTTTGGCTATGGAACTAGTATTAATCATACTAGGCAGTGATCTTGGGAGTAGGAGAAACTGTAATGAATAACACACACATTCGAAACTCACCCTTGGGAAGAAGGCACAGTCAAAAATGAAATAATTCAACAACAAGTAAATATGTTCCTGTATGGCATCTGCTACAAAGTAAACAACATTGATATAACTGATAGAATTGAGGTAAACCTACATTTTAAAGCCAGAGAAAAGATGACCTAGAGCAGGCCAGAAGATCACTGACAAGCTCCCAAATTAAGATATGCGTGATTCATTACACACATCTCCTAAACAAGTAAACATTGTGTGTGTGAGTGTGTGTGTGTGTGAGTGTGTGTGTGTGTGTGTGTGTGTGTGTGTATTGCTAGAAAAATGTGGTACACAGAATTAGTACAGTCAAGGAAACCGGTGGTAGGATTGGAGAGACCAGCAGGGACTAACCCAAAACATGATTCTTGGGGAGAGAGAATCTAGCAGGTAGAGTGGTTGCCTTGCAAGAGGTAGGCCACTGTTTGATCCCTGAGCTCTGAGAGGGATTATCCCTGAATACAGAACCAGGAGTAAGCCCTGAGCATAGCTAGGTGTACTCCACATCCACCCAAATAATAAGAACAAGTACCTTAGGAAAGCATGTTGTAATGGGATTTTGGACTCCAGAAAAAGTAAAGAATTGAAGCCTTACAAAGAGTAAACAAACTCAATATTCTTTTCATTTCCTTTACTTTTGTGCAGGGATGGGGGGTGGGGGGGCAACAAGTGGTTCTCAGGAGGCCTTTTGTAGTAGCAGGGATCTAGCCAGGGTCAGCCACAGGAAAGACAAGCACCCTGAGTGTTGTACTACGTCTCTATCCCGAGCTTTAAATATGCGTAAATAATGTAGAATGGAGTAGAGGAGATAGGTTTTTATAGGTTTTCATTTTGTGGCCATCATATGAGTAAGAACAGATTATTTTCTCTGTCAGAGCTTAATTTTTCAATGAAGTTATATCACCAAGAGTAAAAAATCATAGTAGAGGTGCTCAAAGATTTTGGAAATTTGATATGAAGTGATTCTATTGAAAAGGCACATGTACTTACAAATATATTAAAATTGCTAGGCCATGTTAAATACCTATTTGGAGCTTCTTATAAATTTAAAGCAAAATCATACAGCTTTGTTGTGCTGTTTGTGTTAACTTTCTACAAGTCCATGGATGCACGCACAAATAAATAGTTGTCCGATGTATGCAAAATGACAGAGAATAATTTCAAGTGAGTTAAGGTTTTATATGAAGCTATGAATATAAATGAATTGTGGAATCCAAACTAGACAGAGAAGTGAGTGAAGCTAAGGAGATGTCAGTGAGAAATTGTGCAGATTCATGTATTGAGGATTTTGAAAATCTGAGGATTAGAGATATATAACAGAGCATGTATTGCTTTATGTCAAAGTTTCAGTGGAGGTCTAAATTTTCTGTGAAGACTATGTTGATTGTATATTAAGGCAGTGTGTACTTGTGGTGACATGAAGACAATCCCAATGGAGATGTTATCAAGGAACCAAAAGGCTTAGATATTATAAACTCAGTGTATGACGATGTTGAGGTCACTGAGAATGATGGAAAGAATTAGTGAGGATATTGGGAAGGAGTAAGCAGATATATAAAGTTATTGAATAGCTATTAGGGAATTATGTGAAGCAAAGTAAAGAACACCCTAGTTTGTTGAGTTGGATTTCAAAGTAATAACATTTCCTTTATTTAATAAGAACATTTACTGTAAAGGAGACTCATCCTATCTTTATGTAAGATGGTACTTGGAATAAAAAAAATTGAACTTGCTTTAGAATACTACAGTGAAAGCTGTCATTAAATATAGTTCATTAGTTGTCTCCTTATAAAAAGTGCATGACATTTCTAAGGTGATTTTGAAATAAAAAGTCATTACTTTCTGTCTATTACTAAAGCCTATTAGATTTCATTTTTTACTTTATTAATATAGTTTTCCTACTTAAATGCCATTTTAATGGAAAATTAATGTGTTTGTGCCAATTTAGCAAGCAAATTATCTGTAAATAGTATAATAATGTCACATTAAATAAAATGCTAAAAACATACAGAATATTTCATTGGCTACATTTTTAATACTACAAACATAAATGCTTTTTTCTACTTCTGTGACATATACATTAAGACAAAGAATTACTAGACTGGGCTTAGATAACCAGGATCAAATTTTAACTTTGCTGGCTACTCTTTTACTTGGACAGGTGAGCTCAAAGTCATATATCCACATCTATAAAGTAGAGTAGCATTTGCTCTACCTAAACCTCATTAGGAAAACAGTTATTTGTACAAAAACTTCTTTCAGTATGTTGCACACCAATGTGTCATTATGTAAATTAGTTTCCTCTTGATATCCAAAATACACAACAATAACAGAGCACACATGCTTCAATAGACTCACATGCTATGTTTGCAGAACACATATTGAGAATGATGTCTGCGAATACTCTGTGACATGGAATGGGACTCTGTTTGCATTCCTATGAGAAACAGCCAATGGCCATATCATTAGCTAATAATGAAATTGTGTTGCTACCCTTAGAATTTCTTTATGGGATATTAACATCCTCTGTTCAGGAGATATAGTATCCTCAGGGAACTGAGCTGATATCACAATCGCTCCTTCTTCAGGGGCAATTGTGTTTTGAATTGTTGCCCTGTTCAGATCCTATCTTGTTATTTCACCTGTTTATGTCACATTTGCAATACATAAGAAAATGACCATGACTAATAATAAAAAATCCATATGCTGCCACTGCTTCAATGTAATTCATTAAGATGTTGAATAATTGTTTTGATATTGGCAAGGTCTAAACATTCTATGAATGATTCTTTCCTCAATCACTGAAAGGTTTGATTTTATTAACTTGATATATTCTCTTTCTATATCGACTTAAAAATAAGATATTTAAAATTTTCCATGGCAACTGTGTCATTATAATAGAGTTCACATAACATCATGGCATGACATTTAAATTTTTAAAAATTATTGAGTATCTCGCCTGCACAGCAAAGCCTGGTAAGCTACCCATGATGTATTCAATATGCCAAACACAGTAACAACTCATGATGAAGACATTACTGGGTCTGCTCAAGCAAACTGATGAACAACGGGAGGACAGTGCTACAGTACTACATTGAGTCACAATCATGGTACTGAGATACCATGCTTACTCCTGGATCTGTGCTCAGGGATTACTCCTATTGGTATTGAACAGACCATATATGGTTCTGGAGATCATATCAGAACCATTTGCGTTTAAGACATGTAACTTAACTGCTGTACTATTTCTCTAGTCAGAAATTTCTGACTTTCTGACACTAAAACTCTGACCAAATAGAGTAAAATCTAGGAGAAAGAGTTCACACCAATGTATATTTTGAAGATTATAAATGTAATGGTATTTTATATCATTATGAATTATTCCCTTATTTTCTTTTCTTGAGTAGATAAATTAATGTAAATAGTAAGTTACATTCATCTGACTAACATTTTCATATCTCATTCATTAACTTGTTCAAGTTGAAACATTCCCATAGTTGTTACAGATCCTTGGTTTTCATCTATCTGCAATTTCCTTGAACTATGAAAAATAATTACTATTTCTATTCCTTATAATTAAAAAAAAAGTTCTGGCATGGTTCCCCTTTTAGACTTTTAATCTCTTTGGTTGTGAATGTTTTCTCTATTCTTACCTATCTTTAGTGTGTCCTGTGACTTGCAGAAGATTTTTCCGTGTTTATTCTTGGTCTTTTGACAACTGTCTGATTATTTACAAAGAGGGAAACAGAATTTGGATATTTTACTAGAATCCCAAATTATTTTTTGCCCTTAAAACCCTTCTTAGGTAGTGGATAAAGTTTATACTACTTTTACTGCTATATTTAGATTTAACTGAGAGAGATGAGGACTACAAAGTCTGTATTTGTTGCATACAATGTCAGTCTAAAGCAAAGAACTAACACAATGTCTTTCACATGATCCTCATTTTCCAACTTGACTAGATGACTTTCAAGCTATGAACACGTCCATAAGACACACGTTTGGGTTTTTCAATGTGTAGTTCTATTCCCTCTTTTGTGATAGATTTTTTTTCATCAGCTTTCCTAACCCCTCCTTGCCATTAAGATTCAGTTTGTACTCTACCCTCTTCATGGTTGTTAAATATGTATTCTCTCTGTAACTTGATATTGGTGCTTATCCTTAGCAAAGTGCACATTGTAAATTTATTGCAACCTTTAGTTTACTTGTCTTTCTTTTCCATTAGCCAGAAAGATTTGTGAGAGAAGAGACTGGATCATTTTCATCTTTATATTCATAGCACCTGCCTCAGTGCTTAGAATATAGTTATTCTGATTCTATCATTGAGTAAGCTGAGAAACAGATGCAAAATGGTTTTTCCAAAATAGATCCTGGTGCAGCCACAGATCATAGGTGTATGTTAAGGAATTTTTGACTCACACTATTAAATTAAAAATTTTAATTAAACATTTCAATCACAGGGCTGGAGTGATACCACAGCGGGTAGGGTGTTTGCCTTGTATGAGGCTGACCCGGGTTCGATTCCCAGCAACCCATATGATCCCCTGAGCACCGCCAGGAGTAATTCCTGACTGCAGAGCCAAGAGTAACCCCTGTGCATCACTGGGTGTGACCCAAAAAGCAAAAAAAAAAAAGCAAAAAAAATTTAATCACAATCTCATTGGCTCCTCATATTTAGCATTAAGTAAACAAATATGCATTGAGTTTACTGGGAATATATGATAATTTACAAGCAGATGGCTAAATTTGATTGAGAAAATCAGAAAAAAATAGTATGATTGCAATGCTCAGTGTACTGAATTTGTGCTTTAACAGAGGGTTGAGTTATAATAAGTAGGAGCCTGTATAGAGGACAATTATTTTGGGGGCTCTGTAGTGACTAAAATGTAGTCTACAGAAAGCAATCTCTGTAATTGTACTATGATAATTGGCATCAAAAAGCCATCTTAATAGAGAATAAGCAAAAGTACAACTAGGTATGTAAGTTTTTGCTTATTTCCCTTTTACATTTACTGTCCTTTGTTCTGATCTTGAAGGTTGTAATAAAGGTCTAAGAAAGAAAATCAGATAAATACCTTCATTTCTAAGGTAATGGTTAAACCTTAGCTACAAAGAAGGAAAATTTGGAACTCTATCAATTTAATGGACAAGGGAGGAGAGGTATTGTTCATGTTTGAATTATAAAGTGGGAAAAATGATATGTTCCTCACTTTTCATGGAGAATAATTGCAGGTATGCATTTTTTAGGAAAAATAGATTTATTTAGAAAAATAGAAAATATTTTAAAAGGAAGATATATTTAAAAAAGAAGAAATTATGCAAAGATCTTTTGTGAAATTTGACTCCATTTTCTCCACATGGTAAAACCTTGAAAAATCATAATACGGTAACTCAACCAGGATGTGGAAATTGAATATTGTCAAGTTATAAAAAAATTCCCAATCAATGCAAGGATTCCACATATGGCCTTATTCTAACTATACTCTCCTCTACTTATTCAGTTTTTAAGTATTTTCAAATATTGTTCTATTCACTATTTATCATCTTTATAATTTTATAAATTTTATATAGATGAAATCACACATGACGTAATTTTTGAGGGGAAATTACTTTTTATACTTGTTACCTGGATGTTCGTCTAGGTTGTTGCATTTATCAATAATTTGCTCCTTTGATTGCTGAGTAGTATTTCATGGTATGGATATATTTGAGATTGTTTAAACAACTGTTCAATGACAGTTGATTGGTTGATTTACTTTCAGTTTTGGACTATTATGAATAAAGTTACCATGTCCAAGTTACTACGTAAAAGTTTTTCTTTCTGTGGTTAAATGTCAAAAATTTCAATTACTGTGATATATATTAGTCTCATATTTTGCTTTTATAGAAATAGTCAAATCATTTTCCAACTATATCATTTTACATTTTACCACCAGAATGAGCATTTAAGTTTTTCTATATGCTTACCATCTATTAGCATTGTAAAAATCCTAGAATTTTAAAAAATTTGAAAGATGTATAGTGGTATTTTATTATGGTTAAAGTTTTCATTTCCCTAGTAGCTACTATTGTTGAACTTTTTTACCATGTTATTTATAATATGTGTATTTTTTCAAGTTTATTTATTGAATCACTGTGAGAATAGTCACAAAGCCTTTCAGTTTAAGTCTCAGTCGGTCATACAATGATCAAACACCCATCCCTTCACCAGTGAACATTTTCCACCACCAAGAACCCCAGTATACACCCTCTCCCAACCAACACCCCCGCCACCTCCCACCTGTGTGGCAGATTTCCACTTTACTCTCTCTGTGTAGATCACA
Organism: Sorex fumeus; assembly: GCF_029834395.1. NCBI lineage: Eukaryota > Metazoa > Chordata > Mammalia > Eulipotyphla > Soricidae > Sorex > Sorex fumeus. The sequence continues at coordinate 8,938,151 of NW_026606111.1, forward strand.
CTCAATATTATGACAAAAGACCTAACATTATTATTTGGAATTTTCCCCAACATTCAGACCTGCCAAAAAGACATCATTAGATAATTTGTTTTCTATTGCTGATTATGAAGAGTGTATGTTGTTGTGTGGCCACAATACCGGCCATGTGATTTTGGATTTATGATATTATAGTAATAAGCCTAGGAGGCTTACTCCCAAAAGCCCCTGAGATTGGTTTGTGTGCATCTGGGATCATGGTCATTCAGGAGCCAGAGGAGGCATTTGTGGGTGGTAACTCAGGGCCTTGTCAGGGCAGGGAGCAGAGCCGATTTCACCCCCTCCATCCCACGAGGCCCCACATGCCTCGTCAATGTCATCCCATACCTGGCTTCCATTAGGCTCCAAAAGATGGAGGTCACCATGCCACCACCACAAGTGGGGGACAGGCGGAGGTACAAACACCCTTCCCCTCCCAGGGAAGCATAGCACCGTAGTTAAATGCACAGTCCATATGCATTTCGGTTGACCATTATATTTTCCTCAGATTTCCCCACCACCATTCAAGCTTGCCTTCCAGGGCCAGGTGCTACATCATTTATTTCCATTGCTCACTTTGCAAATCGGAAGAATAGTCCTGGTGCCCACATATGGGAGCAGCTCATGGTCACTGAGATTCTATCTGAAGAAGGCGGGGAGACAGCACCTACCCCGTCTAATATGCGTATCTTCTTTGGTAAATCTTCATTCACAATTTTTTAGTCCATTGTGATGGTAAATTTTATCAGTTTGAGAGCTAGCAAAATAGTAAGTCTCTAGTGGTGTTTTTAGAAGATAATGAAATTTGAATTTAGAAAACTATAGAAGTAACTCTCACCAGTGTGGTTCTTTATCATTCAATTCATTGAGAAGAGAATGAAAATGTACAAGATGAATGAATTTTCTCAGTGCTTAAAGTGGTATATTTATAATATTCTGCCCTTTGACAATAGAGATTTTCAGATATTCTGATGTAGACTGATTTTCACTACTAGCTTTCCTAGTTTTTGAGTCTGAAAACAGCAAATCATGGACACTCACAGCATTCACTGAGTTTGTAAAGTTTTTGTCTCTCTCTTCATATAACCCTTTATGTACACATTTGCATATATGTTCATACATATAGACGGTATATGTTATGTAAAAATACTAAATTACAAGTGAAAATGACATTTATATTCTATTGAATCTATTTCTCTAAAGTGCCTTGACTAGATTCGTGTTTCAATTGAATTATCTCTGCTGGTAATATAAATTTGTAAATTCTTTACTTATTTTTTGAGACGAGACCTTTAGCAAATATGCACTTTGTAATTATTTTATATTTTTCTGTAGCTTGACATCTCATGCTTCATGGGATATGTAACAGAGTGGAAGGTTTGTACATTTGGTGATGTCCAATTAATCATTTAATGCATGGAACTTTCAATATCAGGTGTAAGACCTTCCACATCCAGTTCCTAGATCCAAAAGATTTTCTTCTAGTTTTGTTTTTTGGGGATATCCTTTTGTCATGAATCATTTTGGTTTTGCTCCTTAATTTTGAAATCTAGTTTTGATTTTTTTCTTAGTTTTTGATTGATCATTTTCACCCCACTATATGTCCAAGTGCTCTAGTGTCGTTGGCTGAAAATTTGCTTTCAAAATCTTTAATAGGTTTTGTCAAAAATCTTTAGAATATTATTATCTTGAACTATCTTTGTGCTCTTCATGCTGTTTCATCAGAGTTCTTTGTCAATATCATAATGCCTTGACAATACCACATATTTCATAGTGGTTGAGAGAAATTGGTTCTTTGCATATTTTTTGTGGGGTGTTTGCTATTAGCTTGGATAGTAATAGCTTTTTATTTATAGAGTTAGGGTTATTTATGTGAAAAATTTCAGAATTTCAGTGGAATGATAGGAAAATTAATGGACATCATTTCAACAGTGATTTACTTCTGTCTACATTCTTTTCTAGAATATCATGTCTTATTTCTTAAATAAGAAATAAAAATTCACATCTAGAATCTAGGTTTCTATAAAATTTTTTATCCATTTTTTTATATCAACTGGTTTAATTCTTCTACCATTTCTTTTAGAACTGCAATTATCATTATTTGAATAGTTTTCCTTGAGATTTATTTGGAAATATAAATTTATATTAGGAAAGGCCCTCCCATTGTTCATCGATTTGCTCCAGCGGGCCCAGTAACGTCTCCATTGGAGACTTTGTTTTTACTGTGTTTGGCATATCGAATACATCACAGGGAGCTTGCCAGGTTCTGCCGTGCGGGCGAGATAGTCTCGGTAGCTTGCTGGGCTCTCCGAGAGGGGAGGAGGAATCGAACTCGGATCGGCCATGTTGGCTGCGTGCAAGGCAAATGCCCTACCGCTAATTTATTTGATAAGTTACAGCTATATTCTTTTCAACTAATACTCAGAGTGGAAGAAATTTTATAAATGCTTGTCTACCATAAGGTTACTCTGCACTTATAGCAGCACCATTAAAAGAAGTGACATTCTTGGCACAGAACAACTGAAAAAATTGAAAACAAAGACGACACCATCTCCTACTTTATTTTTTGTGTACCTTTGCATATTTGTTTTACAATTAAATGGTCAATATCAACCCAAAATGTTGCTTAGGTACTGATCACGATTTAATAACATTTAGACATGAATATAGGTCATATAATCACATTTATATTGTTTCTATTACATAAAATCTATTTTGTTCATTTGTTTATTAGCTATGTTTTTTCAATAGCATTCTGCTATTATCATATAGATCCAATATACTCCGTTATGTTTTTCTCTTTTTGTGGTTAATTTAAAATTTATATTTAGTCATTTAATACAAGATTTAAAAACAACTTTTGTAGTGCTAGAAATGACAATTTCTCCAGTTGCAAAAATAATGTTTGCAATGTTTTGTGTCAATCAGTTATTCAGTAAAGTTGTTTATTGTTGGTTTTAGTTGCTTTACTTGATTTGCTTATCCCCTTAGAGAGCATGAACCTTCTTCTTATTTGATTTAAACATGTATGTCCAATGATATGTTTTCTACATATTCTGTACTTTAAAAATTTCTTTGTTATAGTAAAATGTCTGATTACTATTTGATTAGAAAAATAATTCATAAAATATGAGAATCTGTATGATAAATTTTGCAGAGATTTACTAGTTCTTCTTTTGTTGGCAGCTAAACTAAAATTAATTCTATTTATTGATCACCTTATCTAATTACAACAATTTAAAAAGTGTTTTAGTCCCTGTGAGCATTTTTCATGTTTTTCTCATTTTTAAATCACAGTGTTTTGATATAGCTGGCAAAAGTCTTGTTATATGCTAGACTGCCGCTTCTTCTTTATTCTTGAATATTGATCTTATTACCATATGCATCTGCAAAAGAAATTGTCTGGTTTCTTAACTTTTTATTACTTTTGGAATCTGTTGTTACCTTGACTCCAAAAGCCATATTTTACCATACATCATTCTCTAAAATTTTTATAGTCTTAGAATGTGTACTAGCATTTTTCCCCCATTTGGAAGGTCTCCAAAAGTTTAAGCATAGTTTTATTATGTTATTACTATGTTTTATTATATTTTCTGATATGGAGAGTTAATCTGAAAACCATACTTGAAGATTTATCAGTAAATATTCTGTGCTTCATTTCCTATTTGTATTGTCAAGGGTTCTTACTTAGTATCAGAAACCTTTTGATTTGGTTAATAACCATAATTATATTTTATTATTTGTACAACCCAATGCTTCTATGGATGTCACATTTCCAGTTACTTTACCTTACCTGGTTCTCTCTATTGTTTCACACACACAAACCCCCACACACATAATATATGAAGTTGGAGTGAACTTTATTAGAATTGGACCACTTTTAAAAAATTATTGAATCACTGTGGGATACACAGTTACAATGTTATTTGTGATTGGGTTTCAATCACACAATATTCCAATACTTGTCGTTCACCAGTGTACATTTCCCACCACTAATGTCCCCAGTTTCCCTCCTGCTCCCAACTCTCCACCCCAGCCTGCCTCTATGGCAGGTACTTTCCTTCTCTCTCCCAAAATAATAACCTCTATAATTTTCTAAATTTCTACTTTTGTTGAGTACTTTACATATCTTTATGTTTGAATATCTCTAAATTTCACTCATTCTTTAAAAAGAGAAACATATTGAAGAAACCCCCTTTACAATTATGTTGGGGTTGGGGGGCCAGTGTATTACGTTTTATGCTAGGCCCTCAACTCAGGGAACAACATGTTAGGCACATGTTCCCACACTCAAGCTAATCCATATCCTTACCCTCATTAATGTGTCTATAAATGGGCTTCTTTCATTTGTCATGTTTGGAATTGATTGTAATTAAATGGATGAGTTACTGTCTGTATTGTCTTAGTTAATTTCTCTTTTAGGGTTGACTATTATCCATTAAGTTGTTATTTGATATATGTACTATTTTACACTTTAATCATAATGATTTTGTTTTTAAACATTTTGACTTTACTCAAATTTTTCTTAATTTTCAATATTTTTATGTCCACATTTTATTTTTATTTCTCCATAATAAACACAACTACTTTATTATGTATCTAAAATGTCAGTTGATTATAATCCCATCATAACATTATAAGCACTTAAAAATTTTACCACCGAAATTATGCATTTGATCTTTTGTGTAAAGCTGATAAAATGAGCAATTGAAACTAGTCTACTGTGTTTAGATGTTTGGAATTCCAATCACCAATATCTTGAAGGATCTTAGGTTTCTGAACTTTTCATGGATCTGGTATTGATGTTTGATTTTTTATATAATTTTGCTTATAATATTATCTCCTTTTCTTTGTTTTGCTATTTTTATACATTTTATTTTTATAAAGTAGTTCACAATAGTTCATTATAGATGATATTCAAACACATACCCCACAAGCAAGCATCTTCCCACCACAATAAGAGAACTGTGTGAAGGTTGTTGTATTTCATTCTGGGGTCATTTTAGCCCATGTATAAAAGAATATAAGCAAATATGTTAAAATCAAAAAAATGTGTGCTACTTTAGGTACATCAATGGGCTAGAGTATAAAAGGTCACACAGCCACAAATGCATCTGTACACTCCAGGAAATACTGCATTGCTCTCTTTGGTGAGCTTTGTTTTCTAGTCTCTGGATCTTGGCTATTGATGAGATTACATGGTGGCCAGGGGCAGTTTGTGGGTGTGGCTGCTAAGCTACTGGAAAACTGGGGATCTGGGTGGAGGAGGCCCAATCCTGATCTGAACAGGCTTGGATATCTCAGCCACGAGTCCTGCATACCTGGGCTCCTCTGCCATTTCCTTCATGTGTGAGGTTTGTCTGAGCATGTGGAGAGTGGCTTTGAGGATGGTTGTAGCTGGTTTCTGGAGGTTTTTGGCTACAGGACTTCTGCCTGGGTCAGGGAGTGAAAATCAACCTGTCCCCCTCTGAGGGGCCCCAGTGAAGACAGCCTGGCGTGGAGGCAGGAGATTCTGCTCTTTTTTTTTTTTCCTTTTGGGTCATACCCGGTGATGCACAGAGGTTACTCCTGGCTCATGAAGTCAGGAATTATTCCTGGTGGTGCTCAGGGGACCGTATGGGATGCTGGGGATCGAACCCATGTGGGCCACATACAAGGCAAACACCTTATCCACTGTACTATCACTCCAGTACCCCCACTTTTTTTCTTAAGTGATTATTTTTATTCAGATTTGTTTCTTGTCTACATGTCTTGGCATAAGAATTTATTTCCTTAGAGAAAATATTTAGTCATTTACGTCAAGTATCTAAATATGCTTCCTTATGCTAATTTTGTCTTAGTCTTGATAATACTCGTATTTCAAAATCAGATGAGGATCAGGTGTATAACTATGTTTTGGAGATGCTATTTTTCTTGTGGTAGGCTGAAAATTGTGCCCCATATTTCCATTTAATCATTGAAACATGTGAGTGTTACCACATTGAAAAAGTTTTTGAAGATATGATTAAGTTAAGGACATTGAGCAGAGGAGACTAGTCTTGATTATGTGGGTTGTAATGTGCAATCACATGTATATTTATAATTTACAGAGTGACGTTTAAACATAGACAATAAGAAAGTAAATATGACCACAGAACTATTATAGGAAAAACAAATGGGTTTATCTCTTACCACACACAAAGACTGACACTAATAATTAGGGATCTTTGCTTTTCCATGGAGAAAACATTGCTTTCATTAGGTGCCAGCCAAGGATATCAACAGACTCAATATGTTAAAAAAATCCCTGGTTTAAGAGGTTTTTAAGGGATCTGAGGTTAAGTAGCAAGAGACGCATAAAATGTCTTTCATAAAACTTCTTTCAAACCAAATTGGTTGATGCACATGTTCTGGGTCATGTGATTCACTTGCCAATAACCAGATTCCAAATGCTATCAATTTCGGATTCTGGGAACAAGATGAAAGAATCGTGAAAGATGTTTACACACACACACACACACACACACACACACACACACACAACCACTTAGTAACAGCAAAATGCTACAATCCGGGGATCTATGCTCAGTAAAAGAATTTACCAATTTAAAGAAAATTTCAGCTTTCTCTAGGCCAAGCTAAGAGACAACACAATAATTTTACTAAAGACCATTTTTGTGGGCATTAGTTCTTTAAATCATCTTAACAGATGCTTTCCTTGCCTTTATTTGGGGATGCTTCTATTATTTTTTAACTTTTAGTTTGAGGGAAGTTCCTAAGCAGTGCTCAAGGTGCCAGAAGGTTATCCCTGGCATACTCAGTCCCAGTGGCTCAATGCTAGGTCCCCAAGATGCAGTATTGTTTAGGCCTGTCACTCTAGACACTGTAAGAGTCACCCTGACAGTGCTCAGGTACCTAGAGGTGCTTGAGGGCCTCCAGGAATAAACCCAAAGGTACTGGTAGGAGGACCAGAGAAATAGTATAGCAGGAAGGTCACTTGCTTTGCATGTGACCAACCCAGGTTTGATCACCAACACCCCATATGGTCCCTAGAGTCATGCAAGGAATGATACCTGAGTGCAGTGCATGGAGGAAGATGAGCATGGCTTGATGTGACACCAAAATAAAAGCAAACAAACAACAAATACAAAAAAACAAAACAGAATTGTTGGTGGAAAGGCATATTGTGCAGAAATTTGAACTGGGGGTTCAGTGCATGAACTTACATGTATGTTTTCTGCCTTACACACTTTTCATTCCTAAAAGGAGTGGAGTGTGCTTTTTTTTTGTTTGTTTACCAGCTTCCTGCTAAGTGGGACAATGTGGTCATTCATATAATCAAACTATTGTGTTGAGGTTCTTGAGGTCATTTTGTAACGCATGGAAGCAGGAAAATCACACTTATACCATCATAGTGGTAGAGAGTTGGTAAATACAAAAGAAAAGATCTATCAAGGGTGGTTAATTAAAACTACAGAATGCTAAGTAGCAAGTGAACGGAATACGTTTATGGATAACGCCTAATGTATGGATCAATACCAGGATGACAAGTTGTTTGACATTAGGTTTAACAATCTCAGAGTCATAAATCTAACCAATAAGTGAAGAATAGTATCAATTCAGACAACACCTGAACCTGGGTTTGTTTCTTATGTAGAGAAGTAACATTATATGAGTAATCAGGAAAATAGAAGCAACACTTTGCTTCTAAAGGCTGTCCAGTCAGATTATATGTAGTCAGAGAAAGATGTAAGAATGTTAGTTGATTAATAGTGGATTCTTGCAAGGCAAAATGATAGCTTGTTCTATATCAAAGGAGGACATATAGACAAGGGAGCATTTTCTGCTGCCTTATTAGATAACTTTAACTGAGTGTAGATGTTAATCTTTTTGTCCACTTCCATCAGTCCCTTTCTGATAAAGTTTTAACTGAATGATATAATTTTGGCTTCATGCCAGATCATTTCATTAAACTGAGTTGTTAGTGAAGAGTCATAAAGTGTCTGCAAAGAAGGGTGTAGGTGATTTTCAAGATGTTTATTCTTTCAGGTTTGCGGAAGTATTCATGTCTTCTGGTTAAATAAAGTGCAGCAATCCCGCCTCCCCCAGATGGAACCCCGTTGACCAGAAGCCTCTACAACCACAGCTCGAGTATGCGGGAACTAGGACTTTTCTTCAAATCTGCTGGGACTACAACACCCAGGTAACCTCAAATTCCGGAACTCACGCCCACAGCCCGCCCCCCAGCGCCATATTTACAGCATTCAGCCGAAGAGAAGGACAACATGGAAGGCGGGATCCACAGATCCCGAAGGAAAAAAAAAAACAGGTTCCAAAAAGAGCCGAGATCATCGGGAAGCCCCAGATGGGGTAGGTACCGCATCCCGCCTCCCCCAGATGGAACCCCGGTGACCAGAAGCCTCTACAACCACAGGTCGAGTATGCGAGAACTAGGACTTTTCCTCAAAACCGTGCAGCCGCCTATGCGGCCACACAACATCTCTCTATATACAAAGTGATCCATGGGAAGTAAACCACCCAACGTTTCTCTCTGAAAATCATAGTTAAGTTTGGAGCACGGCCACAGCCCCAGAAACACAAGGACTTAATGCATAACCCAGCAGCTTGGAGCAGAAAAGTGAACGGGCTATGCGTTAATCCAGGCCATCATGACTGTCCGGAGGGGAAAGGGTGTTGCCCCATTCGCCATCTCCTCTCTGGAAAGATGGCGGCCACATGGGAGCCTTGTGGAGAGCAGGCATGAGCCGGAGGCGTGGGGGCGACTAAAACCTCATGGGAAGGGGGGCGTTCCGTCCGTCCTTCACACCCTACCGAGGTCACCAGTTGCCCCACACGAGCGGCTCTCCAGCACGGCCACAGCCCCAGAAGCACAAGGACTTAATGCAGAACCCAGCAGCTTGGAGCAGAAAAGTGAAAGGACTATGCATTAATCCAGGTAATCATGTCTGCCCGGAGGGGAAAGGATGTTGGTCCCTTCCGCCCTCCTCCCTCTGGAAAGAAAGATGGCGGCCACATGGGAGCCTTGTGGAGAGCAGGCATGAGCCGGGGGCATGGGGGCGACTAAAACCTCATGGGAAGGGGGGTGTTCCGTCCGTCCTTCACACCCTACCGAGGTCACCAGTTGCCCCACACGAGCGGCTCTCCAGCACGGCCACAACCCCAGAAGCACAAGGACTTAATGCAGAACCCAACAGCTTGGAGCAGAAAAGTGAAAGGACTATGCGTTAATCCAGGCAATCAAGTCTGCCAGAGGGGAAAGGGTGTTGCCCCATTCGCCCTCTCTTCTCTGGAAAGAAGGATGGCGGCCGCATGGGAGCCTTGTGGACAGCAGGTATGAGCTGGGGGTGTGGGGGCGACTAAAACCTCATGGGAAGGGGGGCGTTCCGGTCCATCCTTCACGCCCTACCGAGGTCACCAGTTGCTCCCCACTAGCGGCTCTCCAGCACGGCCACAGCCCCAGAAGCACACGGACTTAATGCAGAACCCAGCAGCTTGGAGCAGAAAAGTGAAAGGACTATGCATTAATCCAGGTCATCATGTCTGCCCGGAGGGGACAGGGTGTTGGTCCGTTCCGCCCTCCTCCCTCTGGAAAGAAAGATGGCGGCCACATGGGAGCCTTGTGGACAGCAGATATGAGCCGGGGATGTGGGGGCGACTAAAACCTCATGGGAAAGGGGGCGTTCCGGTCCGTCCTTCACGCTCTACTGAGGTCACCAGTTGCCCCCCACGAGCGGCTCTCCAGCATGGCCACCGCCCCAGAAGCACAAGGACTTAATGCAGAACCCAACAGCTTGGAGCAGAAAAGTGAAAGGACTATGCGTTAATCCAGGCCATCATGTCTGCCCGGAGGGGAAAGGGTGTTGGTCCCTTCCGCCCTCCTCCCTCTGGAAAGAAAGATGGCGGCCACATGGGAGCCTTGTGGACAGCAGGTATGAGCCGGGGGTGTGGGGGCGACTAAAACCTCATGGGAAGGGGGGGCGTTTCGGTCCGCCCTTCACGCCCTACCGAGGTCACCAGTTGCCCCCCACTAGCGGCTCTCCAGCACGGCCACATCTCCAGAGCACAGAAACCAATTTCCTAACTATCTGACTTTCAGTAGAAATACTTCCAGGGTCAATAAGTAAAATAGCAGAAATCCAAAACCAACATATAATTCTTGAACCCAGCTGTAGAAAGCAAATCACTTCACAATGCTTTTTCATCATGTCTGATTTGGGTGGGGGGTAAACTTTAAATAATAGTGGTGAATCTTTTATTGAAACAATGAATCTAATCAAAGCAGATAGAGTGTTAACTAGAATTCATCTGCCCCACAGGGACTGGGAGGGGTGGGGGGTGGGGTTTTATTGGGGTTCTTCATGGTAAAAAATAAGTTTTGGTAAAGGGAAATGTGTTTGATATTTGCATGACTGAGACTTAAACCTGAAAGCTTTGTAACCTTTCCCACGGTGATTCAATAAATAAATAAATAAATAAATAATAAAAAATAAATAAAAAATAAATAAAGTGCAGCAGGCCAAACTAAAGTATAATAACTCAACATGTATCGTATTTCCTTACATAATTTCTAATCTAAGTATCATGGTCAGCCTAAATATATTGGTTTATTCTGACACTGGTAGATCTTAGGAGTAGTATCCCAGAGAAACAAAATCTCAATGTGGCCAATGCTACCTTCCTTCAGCGTAGGGTCTGGATTTGCAAGGGCACAAGAGATAACACCTCAGCTTATGTTATATTATTTATCAGTATAATTTAACCCATGTTGCCTTAAGACTTCTGCTATTCTGTTATTTTCACCTTGAGAATTAAGATCTCAAAGAGAAGTAGGTTTCCAGGTAATGGCCAGACAACAAGGTGTATCCTGCACAACTTCAGGGTGGAAAAATGCTGGACTATAATTGCCTATTCAACTTTAGTGGATCTCACTGCCCAAGCCAGAAAGACTTCTACTCATTCCAAGAAAGTGTACCCAAAGAAAGATAATGTTATTAATTTTTGGTGGTTTATGATCACAAATCTCATTGTATAGCATTTACTATTGTGTCTCCTAAACCATAGATTTGTTTAGGGATTGTCTTGTTCTTTAGTAGATTTAGCAGATAGATATGCTCTACAGATTGGGCTCCATCATATACAAGTGTGTCCACTGCATGTTAATATTTCTTTGATAGTAATAGACTGATGACAAATGTTACCATGGGTGTAGTCAAATCTTCTGGTGGTGATAGTTAACTCTCAGTATTAGTCTACCAAGATATATCTTGTGCCTTTGAGAAAATTTGATATTAACTCTTTCATCATTGTTTACAGTGTATCTGAAACTGAAAGAGCTTACATTCATGAACAGAAGGCATGATAGGAGGAGTTTTTGTGTTGCTTCTTTGGCAAGACAGATCCTGTGAGACACTTTCCAATTAGCCTCTGCTGTACCCTATAGTGCCTAATAGCATCAATTTATAGTAGTTGAATATAATGAAGGATACTCAAATACAAGGCCATAGTTTACTCTTTATTCATTGCAGAAAGCAACTCTCTTTGCTTCCAAAGTGGTCCCATTTATGTGTAACATCAAGAATGCTTACTGGAGTCCATTTAGATTTCAGCAGTCTTATGTTATTCAAGTGCTTGATGAGAACTGCTGTTTTTGCTTCTCCTAGTGGTAGGGCTTGGGCCTCTGTTACCTGCTGATGAACAAAAATGTTCTATTTAGATGTTGAAACCACTTTCCACAAAGTTGTTGCCAGAGGTGAACAGCTCTAAATCTGAATGATCAGTTAAATCTGCCCTACTGGAACACATATGCATGAATCTGCTGTGCAATCATATATCGGAGGAACTCAATCCATTGGCGAAATGGAGGCTGGATTGGTGGAGGGTATTGTACTTAAGGAATCACTGGACTATTCAACAAGATGACTTGACATTGATTTGGTTGTGCATGGTCAGCAAAGATCCTTCATTTTTGCTTAGCACTGGTAATATACAATGAAATGTATAGACAATGACAGATAGTCCTATAGTAAAGTTTTCACATTCATTTAATAATTTACAACTTGTGCAAGCTCCCCAGAGACATATAGACCAGCCTTTGGCAGTGCCTGAAAAAGTAGGCAGGGGTCTTTTAGAATCCCCTAGATGTTGGCCTCCTTGCTGGAGGTCCTCCCTTGCTTGAATGAATAAATCATATGTCTTTCAGAGATTTGGGAGCCCCTAAGTAGAAACAATGATGTTTTTTATTTTCTTTTCCTTTTTTATCCTTTCTTTTCCTTTCTTTTCTTTTCTTTTCTCTTCTTTTCTTTTCTTTAACTCAGAGAAAGCAATATAGAATTCCTCAATCCATACAAGGGAGTTCATTATCCTTAACCATGGCTCAGAACCTCATACGGGTATTTAATGAGTCCATAATTTGGTATCCAGTTTTGGCAAGATGCTGTCCTGCCTACAAATTTCCTCAACCACTGGATTTTCAGGATGTCTATTATGAGAATGGAATCCTTACTCCATTTCCTGTAAACAGCATTGACCTTGAGAGATTTAAACTGTAAGCTACTGGGCAGAGGACAAAGAGATTTATATTTTCTGCCTTGAGGTTATGTAGATTTTTTTTTCCACAATGCTACTGCATTCTTAGAGTAACAATTTATTACTTCTAAAACCTCACAGACAACACAGATATATCTTTAATTTCTTCACATACCTGTTGCATTATAGAAGATGCCATTTATTTATTTTTTGTTTGTTTCTTTCTTTATTTTTTTAACAGTTGTAGATTTACAATTTTTTGTGCTTGGGTTTCGGAGGTTACGTAGATTTTATTCTTGAGTTGGCTGAAAACACTGAGTATGCTTTGAAAGATCTGTGGAAGGCCTTATTATAAAATCATCTACATATTATTGTATGTACAACTAGGTTTTACAGAATTTAAAAATCTTATAGGTTTCTCTAGACTTCTTCCTGAGCATGATTTCTGTAGATTTCTTTCCCCAAAGATCCTAATTCTCAAACTATAGGTGAACACAGTTTAGTATAGTTTCCTTTTGGGGAAAATTTGGTCTATATTTAATGCCAAACAATCCCTGAGATTATCTCCTAGAATACAAAATAAGAAAACATTCCCTCTTTATTAATTTGCTTTTTTCTTTGCTCCAAAGAATTGGAAAAACGTCCTCTAGGTTCTCACTCTTCATTTAGAATTTCTGTTCATGTACTTTTTCAGCAACTTGGTTTACTTTTTTTCTACTTAGTCCTCAGTTTTCCAGAAGAATCAGAGGTTTCTAAAAGTAGGTCTCTGAGAGACCTTATGTGATAGGAGCATCCTAATGTTATCTTTTAACAAATCTACAATACATTCCTGTTTTTTATATATTTTATTTTTATAAAAGTAGTTCACAATAGTTTATTACAGATAATATTCAAACACCACTCCCACAACCGAGCACCTTCCCACCACAATAAAAGGGATCTGTGTGAAGGTTGTTGTATTTCATTCTGGAGCCATTTAAGCCCATAGATAAGAGAGTACAGGCAAGTAAGTTAAAACCAAACAAATGTGTGCTACTTTTGATAAGTAAGTGCGATAGAGTATAAGAGATTGTGAGGCTGCAATTGCAGCTGAACACTCCAGAAAATTCTGTGGCATTCTCTTCCTGGAGCTTTAGTTTGTAGTCTCTAGGTCTTGGCCATTGATGAGATTACATGGTGCCGGGTGCAGTTTGTGGGTGTTTCCATCACCAAGCTACTGGAAAACTGGGGACCTGGAGGGAGGTGGCCCAGACCTGATTGAAGCGGGCTTAGAGATCTCAGTCACGGATTCCTGCATATCTGGGTTTTTCTGCCTGTCCCCTCTTAGGTGAGGTTCATCCCCTTTTGGGTGAGATTCGTCCCTTCTTGGGTAAGGCTCACCCGAGCGTGTGGAGTTGGGCATGGACGGCAGTTGGGTTCTGGAGGTTTTCAATTGCAGAGGTTCTGCTTGAGGAGGGGAGGAAAATTCAACCTGCCCTTCTCTGAGGTTCCTCGGTGAAGACAGCCTGGTGCAGGGTCAGAAAATTCTGTGGCGCTCTCTTCCAGCTTTTACTTTGCTAAGTTTTGAAAACTGGCAAAAAAACTTGTTATTTATATTTCTAGTTGCTGTTTTTATCCGGTAAGTTTAGCTCCAAGTAACTTTCATTTGACTAGAGAAAAGTTTCAAACACTATGCCAGTAGTGGGCTCTGCTGCCTTTGATTTGAAAAGGAGCTCCTTAGAATCATCAAAAAAGTTTATTTCTACTTCATATATTAGTGTTCTAAAGGGCTTTGGTCTCTTTAAAGTTGTTTATGGTCAAAACAACTACAACATTCTTACAGATATAAGTGAAATCAGGATTTAAAATAATTGACACCTAAGGGAAAACTTATTAAATGTAGTAATCTTTATTCACCATGTAAAAGTGTTCTTATTTTTTTTCTTTTTAAGATCAAACGTTACAGGTTAATACAGTTCTTTTTTCTTCTTTAAAATTATTTTTATATGAAAGTAAGCATATCTATTCATAATTAAGTATGAAAGCATTTTGATAAACAAAGATAACCTAACGAGACATTCTGTCATATTTAACCACTTTCAAATAATATTACCACAAATTGTATTGCCTCAAATTGTATACAAAATAAAGGACATATTGTGCATGCAAGTCACTGATTTATGATAAAAACTTTTAACTTTTAACTAATAAACATTTGTATCTTTTTATGTGCCTTTTTCCCCCTTTACCTAGGTGTAGATAGATGAGTAAATTTTTAAAAAACCTATAATTCCCATCTTTAGTTTAGAAATTCTTAAGAGAATTTATTTTAGAGGAATATCTCTCTACTTAAAAAATTATTGTCTTACAATTACATTTCCATTCATAAATTGAAGATCAAATCTTATTATACCTTAAGTTTTAGAAGGAAGCTTATCTTGAATATAGGGAATTTTACTCCTGGGATGTCATTTCAGCGACTAACAGTACTATGGTTAAAGAATTACTGTGTTTCATAGTTTAGAAGTACAAAAGATTGTGCTTTAGGGTAGCACCTAAGAAAACATAGTTTTTTGGAGGAGATGGAATTAGAAGATTAGATCTATAACAATGAAATTGAGAGTAGGACCATTCATGGATATCCAGGGATACATAATTTCTATGAAGTAAAAGAAAAGCATTATACATTTTATTGAATGTTGTGTTTTTTGAGTGTGGGACAGATGTTGTTTCATTATAAAAATAAAATCATCTCACATTTCACTTATTTTGTGTGTATTCTGTGCTTGTGAATGGCCAGTCCAAAGATAAGTAAGATGCTATTTCATAAACTTGGAATTCTCCAAAAAAATTGCACAAAACTTTGTATTTTATACTTTCAAATGCTTAGCATGACATTGTACAATTATTTCATGTGTATACCCTTACTAAGGTGCCCTTACTAAGGTAAGTAGGACATCACTTTTCAAAACATAGAACAAAATTATTTTTATTGAAATATAATTGATGAGAAACAGTGTTTAATCATTGCAACTCTGAGTGACCCCTAATGAAGTTATAACTAAGTGAACTTCTAATGCAGATAGCCTTTTTGTTATGAGTACTTAAAATGGAATAAGTTGCATTTTAAAAAATTTAGACTAGCTTCTATGAGATAGCTTTTCAAGTAAAACAAATAAAAAGAAAAACATTTCATTAATATGGTTTTAATATTCACATTATCACAAGAAAGAAAAAGAGATCCTTTATTAACCTTAATAAAGATCACAGAATTTGGAGTCATGGTATTTTCTGTGTGAGGGTGTGATTTTTTTTTTCAGAAAAAAACACATAAGGCCACCTTAATGAATAACTGTGTTATTATTCCTCATATTAAAATAATTACCTGAAACAAATAAGAAAGTTCTAATGGGGATTTTAAAATAAACTTCTGAAATTCAGCTTGGAGAAGTCAGAGATTAAATTTTCAAAATCATTCAGGAGAGTTAGTAGCAAGAGGGAGAATTTGACTTCTTGAAACCCACATGCTCCTTATCTTTACTTCTTTACTATTGTCTGCAAAATAGAGTCTTGTTGTAAATGGTTGCCTGCCTTTGTCTAAAGATTTAGTGTCTTTGGAAATTACAAGTTTAAAATAAAGATTATTTGTTGTAACATAAACCAGATTTTGATCATCAGAATTTGTAACAGTTGTTTCTGAGTATTTTGGGATTTTCTTTTGTTTCCGTATTTTGCTCTTAAATTATACACATTTCCTGACCCTTTGCCAAGCCTCTGGTAGTGAAACATTATTTAGGAGATCAAAAGCAGATCGTATAAAAAGAAACATCTGTTGTAACTATTGTTTTTCAGATGTTCAGGTTGCTGAAGAGGTCCACTAGGCAGTATTTTCCAATCTTTGTTTCTGTAACAGTTGGGAGTCTTGGTGGCAGCAAAGGAGGAAAGGACATTGCTTTAATGTTTGAGATGTTTGTGTACTGTCCTGAAGTTATTTGTATTAAACATGTTTGGGAAGAAAATTAATTTCATAGTAGCTGAGATATCTATAGATAAATAGGTAGATATAAATACACACATATATAATATATGTACATAAAAATATAATATATATATATATATATATATATATATATATATATATATAAAACTAGGACTCAAAAACCCATCCTGGACAATAGATAAGGGAAAGACATGGGAAAGAAGGAATGGGAAGCAACTGTTGATTTGTTACTTGATTTCCTAGGCTCATTGTACATATCATTTTAATCCACCCCTTTCCTAAACCCAGCCTCAAAGCAGCTCTTTTTCAGGCAAAGAGAAATATCTTTCCAGGCCTACATTCTTCTCTACTCTGCTTTCCACTACCCCCTGCCTACTAGTCAGCTGTTAGGTCTGCATTTCTCTTTCAAAATAGATCAGAATTAAAAGGGTAATTTATATTTTAATGACAAAGCTTTGTTATATGCTGGACACCAAGGGTCTATAGCTTTAGGAGGTGGTTACTCAGGCTGAAAGTTGCTCCCTGGCTCTGTCTGCAGGGTGATGCTCTTAGTGCAGCTGGTGATGGCAAAACCATCTGAGAAATCATGCGGTTTCGTTGGAGGAGCATTTTCCTTGTTCTTTAATTACTACACTTAAAATTAATTACAAATTTTATTACTTTCACTGAAACAATCTCACTGTAACCCTTAACATGCTGTACACATTTACTATGTGGAATGCACCAAAGGATGGACCTCAAAGTCCTCTATTTGGCATGCTCAGTAAACCATCTCCTTCAGTTCTTGTACTGCGTGTGATCACATTGAAGACAGGGACAATAGCATTTTAATCTTATGCATAGTCTAGTGAATCAATATAATATTACTAAAGACACAAAAAGAACAAAAATTAATAGGAAGTGATTTTTTTTAATTCTTTGTTGAGACCAGTGTTTCTTCATCTTTTACTGGCCTTGTTTTCTACCTGTGGACTTTGTCCTATGGATTGGTCCCCAGTGCTTTTCCATAGCCCCCAATTTGCATGCTCTTCATCTGTGCTGCCCTTGGAATATCCTGAGGTTTTCAGGGAATCTTATGCACCCTGTTCAGAAAATGCTGACTTAAAGGGTGCGCCAATTGATATTATTTTCAATTTGAAGAAGATTTTAACTGGTTAATTTTCTTACGTTAAAACTATTATCACCACCCAAACATCAATAGTCACTCTCCAAATAAACTCTTACAATTATTACGAAAATACAGTGCTATTTGATTTTAGCTAACAAGTAAGAAATATGGTAATTTGTGGTATATAGAATACAATATAATCCATTTAATATATAACTTTCAAAACTTTAAAAATAATACTTATTGCATAGAAGAGCTGTAGAAAACTTAAAGGTTTTCATATAAACTTAACCAATCCTCCAACATTTTGTGTGATTAGTATAATTTACAACACTTAGAAACTAACCTTGGTAAATTATTCTTAGCTGTGGATTTTAAAATTTTAGACTATATGGCATAGAGACACTGTGTCCTCCAAAATATGTTCATTTCAAAGATATATAATATTAAAATGCTTTAGTAAATCTTCATCTCATGCTTAAACTGAAGTCTGCAAAGATTCTCTACAGTAATATTACTTTTTATTCATGTTTGAATTAAAGTTCTTAGGGGAGAGAAAAATGTGTTCTAGCTTCAATTTTTACCTACTAAGATTAAAACATTCAATTCTAGTTTTTCTATCTGCAAATTATCACTTTCATTTTCTAATGACATTTCATATCTCTCTTAAACTTTTATATATTTTGAGAACAACCTATTAGAAAAATCTGCTAATTCTCATTCAGTCACATGTTCCAATTTTTATTTAAGTCAGTATCAAATGCTTGTTATATATTTTGTTCTATAGATTATAATTTAATGCCCTCTTTGTTAAAATAATTTTCAAATTTTTTTGTTTTGATCTCTGGTGAGATTTCAACCTCAATATGTCCTTATTTTGTGTCACTTTTAACTGATTAGGTTCATTTTGCATTTTCTTATTCTTATCCTGAACTCAATCATTTATCCAATGAATCCTGATAAAAGAATGGTATTTAGAAATAAAGTCTTGGGTGCTAGGTATGTTTATTATTACTGCAATGTCATTGCACTTTGGCCAGCTATGTGGGTTCAAATTGGAAATTATATATATATATATATGGGATGGGATTACACGGGATTAAATCCCATCAATGGCCAAGACTCAGAGACTATAAAACCCAGCTCCCGGAAGCGCACAGCCGCATTCGCGGCCATGTGACATCTTATTATCTCATTCCTACTTTGGACAAACTAGCAGGCTACTGAATGTAACCTGCCCACACAGCAGAGTCTGGCAAACTCCCCGTGGTGTACCCAATATGACAAATACCAGTAACAATGATTGGTCTCATTCTTCTAACTCTGAAAGAGCCTTGAATATGCACTTTTTAAAAAATCTCAGGGCTAGGACGAAGGAGACGTTACTGGGGCCTGCTCAAGGAAATCGATGAATAATAGGATGGTCATGATCATGATATATATATATATATATATATATATATATATATATATATGTGTGTGTGTGTGTGTGTGTGTGCATATATATGCTTACTTACTTAGCTAACAGTTATGAACATATCTTTTTATGTATGATTTTTTTAAGATTTGCTTGAGCGGGCCCAGTAACGTCTCTTTTGGAGACTTTGTTGTTACTGTGTCTGGCATATCGAATACGTCATGGGGAGCTTGCCAGGCTCTGCCGTGCGGGCGAGATACTCTCGGTAGCTTGCCGGGCTCTCCGAGAGGGGCGGAGGAATTGAACTCGGGTCGGCCATGTTGGCTGCGTGCAAGGCAGACGCCCTACCCGGCAAGCTATCGAGAGTATTCGATAAGCCAGACACAGTAACAACAAAGTCTCCAATGGAGATGTTACTGGGCCCGCTCGAGCAAATTGATGATCAACGGGAGGGCCTTTTTTTAAGATATTGGTACCTATAGTTTAAAACCATGAGATCACACTGAGATCTCAAGCAAATACAACACCACTGTATCCTTCCTTTATTCTTTAATTGCAGGTTTTTCTCTGATAATAAAATCCTTGGCTAATTATCTACAATACACTTATTTCTTTTGCTTTTCTTAACTCTAGTATACACTGTGAGACAATATACTCTGCTAACTACAGTAAAAGTATTACAGTTTTCCCTCCTTCAGTTTACAGTCACTATCTGAAGGATTGATTCTCGAAGTAACTTAGGTTAGTTCTTTTCCTATTCACTTCAGTGTGGATATTGGACTTATTAGTAATGCAATTGAGTTTATTCATTGTACTTTGTATTCCGCTGTGCTTCCCTCTTTCATTCTACTAGAATATTTTCTCTTACAGACACTGAAACTAGGGCAAAGAGACAGAAGAGTAGGCGAGGTGTTTGCTTTTTTTGCAACTAATTGAGGTTTGATCCTCTATACCACATCTGGTCACAGGGCCTGGGCAGGAGTGATCCCTGACTGCAGAGCCAAGATTAAGACTAAACAGAGCCAGGTGTGATCCCCCAAAACAAAATAAATTCAAACATTGAAACAATGTAAAACGTCTTTATCTAGTCTGAGATTTGAAAGCTTTAGGGTTTTGTATTTTGCACATGTTTATTTATGATCTTTGTTTAGTTAATAAAATGTGATTATGCTTTATTCTTTATATTAGACAGAGATATGCAGTTTTATCATCATTGTTGAGAAGATTTTTTTCTTTCATTAAGCTTAGTTTATACGTTTTATAAAAGTAATGATTAAGCTCTTGGTTTGATTTTGCCTTGTCTCTGGAACATTATTCCTTTCATTTATGTATCAAAAATCATTTTACTACCATATCCTATAAATTACTGGAGCTTGATAATAAATCTTAAATTTTGTAATGCTACTTTTACTATTTTCTTATTTTCAAAATTATCCAAACTCTTCCTGCTGATTTATTTCCCATAGAAATTCTAGACTCAGGTCATCAATATATACCAAAACTTTCTACTAAAATTTTTTTTGAATTGGATGTTCAGATCAATTTGTTAACTCTTTATATCTTAATATATTAAGGTTGCAAGTTCATAAATATTGTTTATTTTTTATTTATGAAATGCTTTCTTAATCAATTTTAATTAATACAATACAATATACTTTATATAATATGCCTTTATATTAATAAAATATATAAGGTTTATAAAATGTAATAAAATAAATAAAATATATAAGGTTTACAAAAATGTAATAAAATGTAACAAAATTTAATAAAATAAATATTGTCACTTCCTGCCCTGTCATATAGAAACCCCTGTGACTATTTGAGACAGGAGTTTAGCAGGTGAAATATATATATATGAAACATAGATATATTAAAATGGATGAATATATGAAATATATAATTATTTTTATTGTTATAAGAATAGTGTTTTTCTTTTACTGAGGTGCAGTTTGTATCTTTCAGGAAATTAGTTTGTTCATTTAAGTTGCTAGGGATCTCAATGTATAATTTTATTTATACTTGTATAGATTCAATTATGCTACTTTGTCTTTTAAAAATTATATCTTTTACCGTTACTATTTTACTTGTTCTGCTTGCCTTATATTCAATTATTTATTATTTATTTATTTTCTGAAATTGCAAATTAAGATTACTGATTATAAGTTATTAATTTTCCAATATAAACTTTTAACACTATAAATTTTCCTCTGTGCATAGTGCTAACTATATCCCTCAATAGGTAGGTTTCATTTTAATTTTTTAAAAATATTTTAAAAATATTTCAAAATTCTCTAAGATTTTCTTATTGACCTATGTATTATTTCACTGTAATTGCTTGTTTAGCTTTTTTGTGCCTGGAGATTATCTATTTCTCTTTTAATCTTATTCAAAATTTGATATAACTTTAAACTTCTATTTTGTATTTTTTAGCTTTTTCATATTTTAATATTTTGATTATGGACCAAAATATAGGTTCTATTGACCAAGTACAGGTTATATTGCCCAAATTCTATGTTGATAAATTTCCATGTGTACTTTAAGAAAGTTTCTTTTGTACTAGAGAAAATTGATAATGTTTGATTAAAAAAAAGACACATTTTCGTTTTTAAAGATCTTTTCATATAGTTACATCTGGATATGATACCTGAGCGGTGTTTTAGACAGGATTCCAGGATTTTTTGGAATCCCACCTCTATGCTCTGGTTGATCTTTTGTTCTTGAATGTGGGTGGGGCATGTGAGCAGAAATAGAAAACAGTTTTTTTGGATGTACTGATACAACTATTTTTTTTTCCTAATCTGTGGGCTTCTACTTAATCCAAAGGAGATTATGACAATGGGCCTGAAATAATCAAGCTAGCCCTTCAAAAGGGGATATACAATCAGAATAAAAGTATAGTTATAAAGCACCCAATACACCCTCCTATTGGCCTTGGACAAGCACTTCAACTACTTCTTACCATAAATTCTTAGTATGTTACAGAGGATTCTAAGCCTTAGGGAGGAAAAAATGTACTAAATTAGATTTAACATGAATAAATGTAAATCATATTTCTTAAAAGGGTTCAGCATACTTTTATTTCACCAAGACATCCACAGAGTTTTTTAGGTTAAAGAGTAACAACATCTTGTAAAGTATTGTAGTAGCTGTAATTGTGGTTGCCAGTAAGTGCTGCTGCAGTTGAAATGGATTCTCATATTTCAATGGTCATATCAAGTCCCTAAATGGCAGGATCAAGTAGTATCACTTGCCCTGAAGTGATAAAGTGAATATGATTTCCATAATATTGAAGAGAGCTAATGGGGTGTCAGAATGGTCTGACTCACAGGAATACTTAGAAATAGATTATCGGTCATGGAAATCCTATAAAGTTTTCATAACCAAAAATTTCTATGTCCCAGTCTGTGCCACCATGATGATTATTGCAATTTTCTCAATATCCAAAAGACTGAATAAGTTTATAGCTCTTAGGGTGAAACAGATAATAAATTTGGTTTGAATTTAAGACTGAACTAGTACAAGAGGGAGGCGACTTATTTAGCTAATGTTTTCTTACAAAAATATAACTGTCATTTATTTAATCCAATAAATGTAAGTTGTTATTATTTTGTTCTTTCAGTGAATTTCTGTAGGAACTGATTTTATATTCTAATTGAGAGGTGATGAGGTAATATGAGTCAGTGACCATTTTTTGGTAGAGTGGTGTATGTGGGTTCCAGGAATAGTTACAGAATAAATACTCTCCAGTTCTCATGCTAACCTTAAAAGTGAACGCCTGCCAAACTAACTAAACGAAATCCTAAAACAGCATCCAGAAACCTATAATGTCCATATGTATAGGATACAATAAAAAAAAATAATTCTTCAGGGGCTGGAGCAATAGTATAGCAGGTAGGTCACTTGCCTTGCATGTGGCTGACCTGGGTTTGATTGCTGGAATCCCACATGGTCTCCTGCACCCATCAGGAATAATTCAGAATAATCCATGCAGAACCATGAGTATGTCCTGAGCACTGTGGAATGTGACCCTCCAAAAAACAAACAGAAAAATCATCAACAAAAATCACTCATTATACCAAGAATTATACATTGAAACCAAAAGTGAGAACATAAAATATATAGATGCCATTACCATCAAGACAAAAATGTCTGAATTACCTGAAAAGATTTTATAGCAATCATAATAATATTACTTCAATAGTAAATGCAAACTATTCTGAAACAAGGGAAATAGAAAAACTCAGCAGAGGTACAGAACTTCTTTAAAAAAATAACCAAATGTAAATTATAGATTTAAAAATAATATAATTCAATTATAAAGCATATTGAATGAACATGCTGTGTGACACACACAGAAATATTGAACGTAAGACAGATAAAACAATGCTATAACTAGTAAATGGACTAAAACTAATAATAAAAGTATCTGTGGAGAAAATTATGAAATTTTCTAATTTTACTATTGGTTCCAGAAAGGAAAGCATCAGTGGGACAAATTAAGCATATTCGTGAGATGAAAGTTGATATTTAATAAAAGACCATGCATCTAAAGAAAGACTTAAGATTGGGGGAGACAAATAGAAATAACAACAACCAAACAAGTATCACGATACATTTTTTTTTCTTTTTAGTTTTAAATCCCTACCTGGGTATTACCTGAAACTTCTATTGAGCTGTTCATGGCTCACTTCTGATAGTGCTTGGGGAACCATGTGTTGCCAGGGAAGAAATATGGAACTTCCAAATGCAAAGCATGCACACTACCTCTGAGTCCTCTCCCTGGCTCCTAGATAATCATCAAAATTCTCATAACTGAGACAGAAAGATCTTTAATGCAGTATGAAACAAATGATGTTTTCTTTAGGTGATTACCAGTTCAAATAACTGATTTCTCATCTGAAGCTATGGAGGGCAAGTGATACAAATGACTCACTGCCAGACATAAGATTTTACCAATTCTTGTTATCCAAGTAGTTTGATGGCCATTGCTTCACAGATGAATCTGTGGTTATGCAGTTTACTTTCTCTAAAGCTTGGTAGATGGCTTTGTAAAAATAAATAACTATAATTTTTGGAGACAAAATCATAAAGGTATACTTTATAATGCTACCAATGAACACAACTCATTGGAACCCATGACTGGGGAAGGGAAAATAATATTTATGAAGTCTCTCCTCACAAAGTCTCTCCTCACAAAAAATATTTATAGAGGTTCTGGAAAACATGTTTATTTTGTGGTCTTCTTGTCAATTCCCTATAAAGCTGGTATGTTTATAGTAAACCACTTATGTCTATATGCTACATAAAAATTATATTGAGCACAAGGAAATATTTCATGTGATTAAGCACATGTTTCATACACGTAAGGCCCTGAGTTCACTCTCTAGCACTGCATGATTCCTTAAGAAACACTAGATGTGCTCCTGATGTCCCCTGAACATTGCTGGGTCCAAGCAGTATAGCACAGTCTCACCAGCCCAAATACGATCACTCAGGATGGTTTCACACAAACAAGACTCAGTGTGACTGTCTTCTGAGAATCAGATCACTCCTGAGAGGTTGGCTCTCTAAAACATTACGAATATTAAATAGCACTCTCCTCCCAATGTTCATCATTTGCTCCAGTGGGCACCAGTAATGTCTCCATTTTGAGACTTCTTGTTGCTGTGTTTGGCATATCGAATACACCACGAGGAGATTGTCAGACTCTGCCATGTGGATAGGATAGTCTCAGTAGCTTACCAGGCTCTCTGAGAGGGACAGAGGAATCAAACCCGGGTCGGCTGCATGCCAGACAAACATCCTACCCACTGTGCTATTGTTCTACCCAATTCCAAATTTTCCAAATCCTTATTCTTTATTTTTGTGACTATATGCTTTTGTATACTTTCTCTAAACCCCAAGAGCCATCCAACATTCCTTATGACCTAAACATACCAATATGGCCTGCCTTTATTCTGTTGTGATTTAGTATTCTGGATGGTTATGCTGCTCTACTCCTAAAATTCTTAGAATGTACCTGCCCACAATAAAGATTGACAGTTAAGTTACATCTGTTCCCAATTGGTCCTCTCATCTCTCTTGACATTCATGAGGTACGCCTAAAACCAAACTTAAAAGTAAGGATGTAATTTCAGAGGGATAAGAATCTTATTTCTCTTCCTTATAAATATCATAAATATCATGTATCTTCCTTAGCCTCCCTTGCTTTCATAATCTGACTTTCAACTTGGTGACACTGAGACACTGCCTCCAGCTTAATGACACTTTCATTCCCGTTACTGTTACTCCACATTATGTTCCCTTTAATTCCTGTGTTTTGCCTGGGCATTTTAGCTCGTTTTTTAGCTATATATCTGCAGCTTCCTTCTATTGTCTCTTTTAAAATTCATTCAGTATTTTCCCACTGTCTCTCATTAGATTATAAGTGCTTTTGTAATCCCCCACAGTTCTATGTATAGTCAACTCTTGATTATCTGAGCTAATGGAGGGGAGCATTAGCATGGATGATATCAGAGGACAAATAAATTTCCCAGGGGTTTGCATCAATTCTATGAAAGCATCTGAGTCCCCGAGGCAGGCAAACTAAAACCGAAGAGAAGCAGAGAAGCATTCTGAATGAAAGAGTGAGATGTCACATTCTCACAGGCCCGTGAACTACTGCTGCAGCTGCTAGTGAAATTGTGTTTTGGTATAGCCATTCTGTTGGGAGATTCTCAAGAGAGACTCCATGGATCTCTGGACATGAGTCCTCTTTCCACTGGACCTCTCCCTATTGGCATCGTTATCAGACTAGAACAACTGAATTGCAGTAAATGTATGAAAGAAAAGTAACAAGGAATTTTTGGCGCAATTGTCCACAAAATGGAGGCTGTATAAAGTAGAGAATGCAACACTCTTATCTTAAGGGAAGGGCTTACTACTGGAAAAATTTTATCTTCCCTTCGACTCTTGCTTCCCCCTCATACCTTAAATATAGCAGACATGTTATCAAATGTTGGGGGAAGATGAACACAAAAGTAATGTAAAGAATGATTCCTAGGCGAGAGGAACTTTCTGAGAATACCGAAGCTACTAGTCATAAAGTCTACTTTCTGTGTAATTGAGTATACAAATTGCATGTCATGGATATTTTAGAAATAATTCTATAAGGCTGTCTGGATATCTGGTTAGAAAAGCATTTAAGTTTTATTGCTAAGGGACATATTCTATGTAAATGTAGATCTGTTTGGTTGATGAGATGCAACTAAGGAAACAAACATTCTCTGAGCTTCTACTATATTCTACATAAGCACTTTACTTAACTATTTTGTTTTTATTTAACCCTATAAGATAATTATTATGCCCACTTGACATATAAAGCAACTGAGGGTCATATACTGAGTTGAGTATTATTCCCAAAGCTACCAACTTATTCACTGGATTTCAATTTAGCATTTTTTGAATACTTTTTTACCCTACATTGTGATATTTCTCAATAATAATAACTGCAATGTATGGATAAAATGATATTTAATAAAATTTAATATTACTATAAATATAAGTATATAAAAAGATATAGAGACAAGAATTGAGAGATCATTGTTTCACAGATAAAGACAAAACTAGAGAAGTGAGGAATGAGAGTAAAGGTTACAGACGGAGATACAATTTCAACAAAATATATTTTGAGCTATGCCCAACTTCTGTCACAGTGTTTTACTTTATTTTATAAATATCATATTCTTTTGAGCAAATCTATGAACAACGCAAGGATACTGCTACAATGCTATTCTTTATTATATTGAATATTCACAAATTCTTTATTGTAATCAACTATTTTTGAAAGTTTAGTGTATATAAGTTAACCATCTCTGAGTACTTATTTACTTCAATTGCAGAATGACAATCTTCTTTGCATCTTTACACAGCTACATGTAGAGTTCATGTGCATATATGAGCACAGTACAGGTGGCTACAAATTTAATTTTTCACAAGATATCACATTCTTATCTGAAAAGGAAATTCCATTTCAGATTATGCAGTGATCACATTTTAAGGAAAGTAAAAGATATCACTGTATTGCCAGATAGCACTATATATAAATCTATTTAAAAAAAAAACAACCTTACTTGAGGTTTTTGCCTCTGTAGAAGTAAGACTCATATTTAAAGTGAAAAAGCACAAGTTTTAATATTAATACTTGCAAATTTAACATAGCATGCTAATCCGTTGGTTTTTGATTTACAAAAAAACAAGAGACACCATTGGTATGAGGGCACTGACAATTTTTTGTATTTAGTTCTGGGGGTTTTTTCACTCAGGTTCCTCTCAGGCTTCTCCCTTCTCTATTGTTTTTAGGAAGATCATGTCTCAAAAATAACTACCGGTGTCTCCAGTGGTCAGAGAATGCGTTGGATAAACTTTTTCTGATAGCATGAAAAGAATTCCTTCTCTTTCTAGTTCTTCCTAGCATAGCTAATTCTCCTTTCTCCTTTAGGGACTGGGTTGTGATCAGCAGAGACAAGCAAGGTGGCATCTTTCGTTTACTGCCTAAAGAATAAAAAACATAGTTCAGGTAAGGCATATCCTCTGGGGTGCAGTGTGATCTATAGATCTGGAAGAAAATCTCCAGTAGAAGCCAGGACTCTGCTGGTGTTCCACTCAATAGGCAGTCTTTCCTAGGCCTCTTTCCCATAATGAATGAAAAGGTGAGGATTTATTCCATAATGACTTCCGGGTGACTATGCTTATATTAACTCAATCATTAAATGACCTAATAACTATTTAACCCTTGCCCACTGTTCAATGAGAGCACCAAACTCTTTTAAAAATGATGATTCTCATATTTCAGTCCTGGTCATACCTGCCGTGAGCTTCCTAGATTTCCAGGTTTGAATCCACTTGACTGTCTGAATATAGAGGCTGGTTCTTTGACCTTTTTCAAGGTCATCAGCTTTTCTCTGTACTTTTACATCCTTTCAAAATTTTCTGCTTCCTTTTTTATTTTACTCCTTTTCAATTTATTTATGTGTGACAGCCTCAATCATCCCGTTATCAATTCAGTAAAATCTGTCTTGCAGAATGTCCATTTTATCATTCAAGCCTGAAATCTGTTCTGCAATCCTTTTATTTCCCTCCTGAATTGCTTTCAAAGCCCTCTAGGGAGCTGGTCTGCAAAAATAGAGAATTCTCACATTGTTTCGATGAAAGGTGCTATATAACCACACAGCAGGATTATTGTTCCCCTTTCTCTTTCATTTTGGTTGCCCTGACTGATCTGCTCTGCATTGCAAGCACAGTGGCCTTTTTTCATCTTAATTTTATTCACTGCTGTGGTTACTTTCTTTGGGGGGCATCACATAGGTGTTAAGTAAAAGACAGGCATGGGTGTCACAAGGAAAGTCTGAGCACCTCCTTTCCCTTGTCACTGAATTCTAACACTTTTGTGTGACCATTCAGCTAAACACAGCTGCTTACTGCCATGATCTCTTCCCTGCCTTGGCTCAATTTCCCTGGGAGTTTTTGCTTTGTGCATAGAACTAGCCTAAACCAATCAAGGAAAACTGCAAAATTAAATTAATTTAACTCATTCAGCTAGGTGTTTAATGTAATATTTTGACAGATCTGCATAAACTGAACTTCCTAAATTTGGCATAAGGGAATAAAATTGATGGATTCAAATTCATTTCTGTTGGTGAAATGTGGAGATTTGTAATCCATCAGCTGTTCTCCCTAATGCACAATCTAGACAGCTCACGCTGCCTTCTGTTGGCATTAAAATGCAAACACCTCTGTTTAAATAATAGTAGCAGCATACCAGAAATTAGTAAAAACCAACTTTTAAGTAAGGATTTGACATTTCATCAATATGGTTAAAAAAAAACCCTTAGACCAAGAATAAAGGGGGAGATTAAAAATTCTGTTATTTTTAACCCAAAAAGGGAGGAATTCAGTCAACTTCGTGAAAAGCATTAATTACAAAAGTTAACACAATTGAAAACATAGTGAAAATAGTCTTGGTAGTTGGGGTTGAGGTGGTTTTCACATGATATTTTTCCAGATGTTAGCTCTGTGTATGAAATTTGTTGTCTAGGTGAATATGTACATACACAAATTCTTATTTCATCTGGAGTTTCCTAGGGTAATTTACTAAAATTGACAGTATGCATAATACATGCAGAAACACTAAATAGTTAAAAAGTGATTCAGCAGTGGAAACAACACATATTTATTAGTGCAATAGCTAAAACAATCTGATAACTACAGTATTTATCAGGAAAAATTGTAGTGCTTTGATTAATAATTTATATATGTTATACAGTTAGGAAATATCAAAATAGGGCCAGATAACATACAGGGGTAAGGCCCCTGATATGGGTTCAATTCTTTATTTATCAAATATGGCTCCCCAAATTCCACCAAGAAGGATCCCTGAGTTCAAAGCCAGGAGTAAGCCCTAAGCAGAGCCATGTGTGGCCCCCAAACCAAAGATAAATATATTATTTTATAAAAAAAATAACAGCTTCTAACTTATAATTTCAAGTTTATCAGTATCTTGTTTATATTGAGTAGAAGGGTAAGACTTCTGGTTTGAAAAATCTAAATGAAGGATTATTTCTTCAAATTGGAAAAATATGTCTTCAGGTAAATATCAATGTATGAGTAACATTTCAGTTAGCCATGTATGAAAAAATATTGTAAATATTTCTGCGTCAGTTTTAAACCTAAATATTCTGAGTGTTTTAAGTTGTAAAAATGATTAACTGGAATCATTCTGTGACCCAGACAAGAACTGTGAGTGTAGATCGTTTTATTATTTTTTTAATTTAAATGTTAGGAATAAATGGTAAAAGAAATAACTTAGAATCACAGGACTATGTAGCTCAAAGTCCCTATATTTCAGGAAAATTAAAATGTTTTTGTATTAGTACTTTCATGATCTGTGCAGAGGTATCAAGGGAAGCTTTTTATTTTGTTTATGTCACTCACAGCCATACTTGACAGGGATATAAAATGCCATTGATTGTAGATGCAACTCAATTTCAGAGAAGTTAAAATGTAGGAGGAAAGTACATTTTAGAATTGATAAAATAGGGTCTCTTAGAGCTAAGATTCATTTAAGTCATTTTACAAAGAATGAACTTAAGGTCTAGAGTTCCTGAAGGTTATATAATTGTTTAATAATGAGAAATGGCAAGCTCCCTTGGCCATCTGCTCAGTTTTTTTACAATGGCCTGCACTCTGCCCTACAGAATTTTCCCATTTATTCTATACTTACTCATAAGTTTGTAAATTTAAAGTGCAGAAAAAC
The DNA here is from genome assembly GCF_029834395.1 of Sorex fumeus. NCBI lineage: Eukaryota > Metazoa > Chordata > Mammalia > Eulipotyphla > Soricidae > Sorex > Sorex fumeus. Next base: position 8,968,488 of record NW_026606111.1, read on the forward strand.
AACCAAGTATGTTAAATATATTCACCTTGTGTATATGTGAGTGAACATATACATACTCATACACACTATTCACTCATCCATCTCTTTAATCAGTTATCTATAAAATTTCCCATGTCACAATTATAGCTATTTTCTTAAAGTAGTTGGACATTAGTTGACATTAGCAATATTTTTAGTTATCATTTCACATATTAAACAAACACAATCATTTATTTTTCACACATGCTATTTATTATTATTTGAGCATCTGTTATACGACAGTACCTTGCATTATATTCTGAGGATGTAGAGTGAGTCTGGATTTTTAAGTATAATTACTAAAACAATTATGTATCATGGTAAGCATTATAAATTATAAAGTGACATTTCAGGGAGGAAATGTCTAATTTATACCCTTGAAGGAGGTATTACTTAATCCCACACATGCAGGATGAAGCTCAATGGAGTTAGGGAAGCTGAACTTTCCAGGCAAGATGAATGTGAGTGTAATTACATGGAGACAGGAAAGCTTGACTTTGCTAGTTACTGGTGTCAATGTAGAGGTTCACACCAGGGTTTTTGATCACGTGGATCCTACCTACATTGGAAATAAGATCAGGAAGAAGATGTGATTTGTTAAAAGATTCAATCAAACAAAAAGTTCATTGGGTTGTTAAGGAACTGTATTACTGTTCTTTACAGAAAATCAAATGAGAACTGAGTTGAATCATTTTTATGCTGTGCTTTTCTCTTATTTTTGATTGCTCCTATCTGTTCTGTGCCAGAGAAATAGTACAGTAGATAGGGCACTTACCTTGGAGGCCACCACTGCAGCTTTGATAACTGGCATCTTGTATGATCTTCTGAATACACCAAGAGTGATTTCAAAGAACAGAGATAGGAGTAAGTCCTAAGAACTCCCAGAAGTGTCCTCCCAATAAACAAACAAACCGAAGTCAAAGTAACAGACACTAACAGAAGACATAGGTTACCTCCCCACAAGAGGCTCTCTGGCACGGCCAAGGCACCAGAGGCACATGGACCTAATCCAGAGTCCAGCAACTTCCAGCAGATATGTGAATGGATTGTGTGCTAAATTTGGCTTCATGCCCCCCACCCCCCGGGAGGGAAAGGGTGTCTGTCTCTTCTGCCTCCCCCCTTCCCCCGGCAGCACGGTGGCTGCCACCTTAGAGCTTATTGGAAAGCCAGGTATGAGCCGGTGGTGACGGGGCAACTGAAGTCTCATGGGAAGGGGGGCGGAACCAGCTTGTCCTTCATGCCCAACAGAGGCTATGAGTTGTCCTCCACGAGTGGCTCTCTGGCACGGCCATGGCACCAGACACACAGAAACCAATCTCGTAATTATCCAGCTCTTGGTAGAAATTCCTCCAGACTTAATTAATAAAGTTTCAGAAATCCAAAATCACGATAGCAGTCAGGCGACATCATATGGTTTTCATAACCAGCAATAGAAAACAAAATAGATAAAGGAAGGTAAATATAGAAATGCAGTTAAAGATGCAGATAATCTAGAAAGAAGCAAAGTGAAGAAAGGAATTTTAAGAAATGAATCAAGTGTATCAGTAGTTGATAGTAGGTTAAGGAAGCTGACACATGGGAAATGAATGCTGACATTGAAAACAGATTTTTCTTGAATTTGAGCAGCTTCTATGGCAAGCTGACAAAGCCTGGTTAAGTAATCTCAAATGTATAGAAGGGAAACTGGTAAAGGGAAAGAAGTGATTCCTTTCAAATTCCTTTAGAAGTCACAATCACGACCATCCTGTTAATCGTTGATTACCTCAAGCAGGCCGGAGTAATGTCTCCTCGTACTAGCCCTAGATTTTTTTTAAAAGTGCCATATTCAAGGCTCTTTCAGAGTTAGGAGAATGAGACCCATCATTGTTACTGGTATTAGCCATATTGGGTATGCCACAGGGAGTTTGCCAGAGTCTGCCATGTGGGCAGGTTACATTCGGTAGCCTGCCAGTTTGTCCAAAGTAGTAATGAGATAATAAAATGTCACACGGCCGCGAATGCAGCCATGCACTTCGGGAACTGGGTTTTATAGTCTTTGAGTCTTGGACATTGATGGGATTACACGGGGCCAGGGGGTCAGTTGGTGGGTGTGACCCCGCCTACTGGAATTTGGAGGATCTGGGTGGAGGATGCTCAGCCCTGATCCAAGTAAGCTTGGAGATCTCAGCCCTGGGACCCGCATGCCTTTGTTCCTCTGCCGGTACCTTCATGTGTGCAGAGAGTGGTCTCAGCATGGTGGTGGCTGGTTCTGGAGGTCTTCGGCTGCCGGAGCCTTGGTCGGAGCAGGGAGGGAAACTCAACCCACTCCCCTCCAAAGGACCCCGGCAAGGACAGCCAGGCGCGGGGGCAGGAGGCTCTGTGCTGTTCTCTTCTGGGAGCTGGGTTTTATAGTCTCTGAGTCTTGGATGTTGATGAGATTACACGGGGCCAGGGGGCCAGTTGGTGGGTGTGACCCCCGCCTACTGGAATTTGGAGGATCTGGGTGGAGGATGCTCAGCCCTGATCCGAGTAGGCTGGGAGATCTCAGTCCCAGGACCCGCATGCCTTTGTTCCTCTGCCGGTACCTTCATGTGTGCGGAGAGTGATCTCAGCATGGTGGTGGCTGGTTCTGCAGGTCTTCGGCTGCTGGAGCCCTGGTTGGTGCAGGGAGGAGAACTCAACCCGCTCCTCTCCAAGGGGGCAGGAGACTCTGCCTTTAGAAGTATAGTAAAAGTAAGTAAAGGCCCTCCCGTTGATCATCGATTTGCTCGAGCGGGCCCAGTAACGTCTCCATTGGAGACTTTGTTGTTACTGTGTCTGGCATATCGAATACTCTCGGTAGCTTGCCGGGCTCTCCGAGAGGGGCGGAGGAATCGAACTCGGGTCGGCCATGTTGGCCGCGTGCAAGGCAAACGCCCTACCCGCTGTGCTATCGCTCCAGCCCTGTATAGTTTTAAAAATTTAAAAATAGACATACATGAACATAGAAAAATGAAAACAAATTAGAGGTTGGAACAAAAGAAATTTTTTATTAAATAATTTGTTATAATATGACACAAAAAGAAATAAAAATTGATTCTGACATAGAGACGTTATAGTGAGCAAAATTCTTTTTTTAACTTATTTTTTATTTTTGAATCATTGTGAGATTGAGATTGACCCTTACAAAGCTGTTCATGATTATAGGTTTAAGTCATACAGTATTCCAATACCCATCCCTCCACCAGTGTACAGTTCCCAGCACCAGTGTCTCCAGTTTCCCTCCCATCACCGCCCACCCATGGCCTGCCTCTATGGCATGTGCTTCTCTCTCTCTCTCTCTCTCTCTCTCTCTCTCTCTCTCTCTCTCTCTCTTTCTCTCTTTCTTTCTCTTTCTCCCTCTCCCTCTCCCTCTCCCTCTCCCTCTCCCTCTCCCTCTCCCTCTCCCTCTCCCTCTCCCAAGTTCTTTTTTTTTTTTTCTTTTTTATTAGTGAAACGACATGAGGTACAGTTGTAGATTTACAAATTTTTGTGCTTGGATCTCGGTCATACCCCGATCAAATACCCATCCCTCCACCAGTGCCCATTTTCCACCACCAGGATAATATCCCTCCCCCCCCCATCCTCCCATCCCCCCATCCCCCCCTGCCACTGTGGCAGGGCATTCCCCCCTGTTCTCTCTCTCCTCCTGGGCGCTGTGATCAGCCAAAGAGGCATTGAGTGGCGAACATGTTCAGCCCAGTCTACTTTCAACCTGCATCTCCCCTCCTGGGAGGATCCTCCAAACACCCTCCACTTGGTGTTCCCCTTTCTATCTGAATTGTCCTTTCCCCTAGAATACCCAGCTGGCCTCTAAGTTATGGAGTAATTCTCCTGGTGTTGCTCTCAGCTATTCTTGGGTATTAATCTCATATTTTATTATTTTATATCCCCCAGATGAATGCTATCTTTCTATGTCTATCCCTCTCTTTCTGACTCATTTCGCTTAGCATGATACTTTCCATATTGTACCACTTGTATGTAAAGTTCATAACTTCATTTTTTCTAAGAGCCACATAGTACTCCATTGTGTAGATGTACCAAAGTTTCTTTAACCAGTCATCTGTTCTTGGGCACTCAGGTCTCTTCCAGTTTCTGGCTACTGTAAAGAGTGCTGCAATGAACAAACAAGTGCAGATGTCACTTCGGCTACACGTTTTTGCCTCTCTGGGATATATTCCCAGGAGTGGTATCGCTGGGTCAAATGGGAGCTCAATTTCTAATTTTTTGAGGAACGTCCATACTGTTTTCCAGAAGGGCTGAACCAGTGGACATTCCCACCAACAGTGAAGGAGTGTCCCTTTCTCGCCACATCCGCGCCAGCAACGGTTGCTTTTGTTCTTTTGAATGTGGGCCAGTCTCTGAGGTGTGAGATGGTATCTCATTGTGGTTTTGATCTGCATCTCCCTGATGATTAATGATGTAGAGCATTTTCTCATGTGCTTTTTTGCCATTCGGATTTCTTCTTTGAGAAAGTTTCTGTTCATTTCATTGCCCCATTTTTTGATGGGGTTGGATGTTTTCTTCTTGTGGAGTTCAACCAGTATTTTGTATATCCTTGATATCAATCCCTTGTCAGATGTGTATTCGGCGAATATTCTTTCCCATTCTGTAGGCCGTCTTTGTATTTTGGTCACTGTTTCTTTGGAGGTACAGAAGCTTCTTAGTTTAAGATAGTCCCATTTATCTATCTCTGTTTTCACTTGCTCAGCCAGTGGCGTGTCATCTTTGAACATACCATTAGCCTCAATGTCATGGAGGGTTTTGCCAACTTTGTCTTCAATGTATCTTATGGTTTCTGGTCTGATGTTGAGGTCTTTAATCCATTTTGATCTTACCTTTGTACATGGTGTTAGGCAGAGTTCTGAGCCCATTTTTTTGCATGTAGCCGTCCAGTGATGCCAGCACAATTTGTTAAAGAGGCTTTCCTTACTCCACTTCACATTTCTTGCACCTTTATCAAAGATTAGATGATCATATGATTGGGGGGTGATGTCAGTGTATTCAACTCTGTTCCATTGGTCTGTAGTTCTGCCTTTGTTCCAGTACCATGCTGTTTTGATTATTACCGCTTTGTAGTAAAGTTTGAAGTTCGGGAGGTTGATTCCACCCATTTTCTTTTTCCCCAGAATTGCTTTAGCTATTCGTGGGGGTTTATTGTTCCATATAAATTTCAGGAGTGTTTTCTCCATTTCTTTGAAGACCAAGTTCTTAAGTAAGAGTACTGACATTACATGAATTGGTGACATTATCATGATTACATAGCACTCAGGGCACTGAAGTTACTCTTGGGTGGCAGGAGAGAAACCAGCATTGGCAAGCTCAAACAGGTTGAAAGACTGCTGGAAAAATGTGGGATTTCTCTTCTGATCACTTCTCATGCCCAAGAGAAGTCAGGAGGAGAATAATCAGAAAAGTGTAAACACCGGGGTGCATGTAGATGTTTGGGGGAAAAAAAAGAAGGTATATTTAAGAAAAGAAAGACTTAATAAACTAGAAAAAAATCAGTAGATTTACTGAGGGAGAGCCTTCATTTCCTCCCTAAAATTTGCAAGCTTACTTACAAGCTGGGACAGACTCATTACAGGGTTTTGTTGCTGCTGTTATTTGGGGGCCACACCCAGTTGTTCTCAAGGCTTACTATTGGCTTTTTAATCAGAGATTTCTTCTGGTGGTACTCTTGGAACTACATATGGTGCCTGTGATGATCAAACCCAGTTCAGCAGCATACAAGGCCTTCCTCGCTGTACCATCCTGGACAGCCAGTTTTTTATCCAAGGTTATAAGTTAGCTAGAGACCAACATTGAGGGTTGTGGATGGACACAGAACATAACTTGACCAGAAACAGAGGGCATAACTGATGAGGAGTGTTAAAAGTAAATAAAGATGGATCTGAGATTCTAATTTAAGATTCCTGTCCCCACCTTTAAAATATAGAACACTGGAAGAATAATTTGGATGTTTAAAAATAGTGTTTCAAGAGTGATGGCTTGAAAATAAATGATTTAAAACGTTAAAAATATGATGGGTGTTGTAAGTTGGATGCTATAGCTCGCTTACAGGAGGATTCTAAATCATTGTGCTCCAACATGTACATTTCTGATGCTATTTTTTTCCCTTAATGATACAATCACCCTGTTAAATTAGGTAAACCATTTATTAAGAAAGGTTGGACAAAGGGCTGGTGAGGGAGTACAGAGGATAATACACTTGCCTTGTACTCGTGGACTCTGGTTTGATCTCTGGTACCACATTATGGTACCCTGAACACTAGGCGTGTTTCTTGAGCACGGGGGCAGGATTATGCCCTGAGCACAACTGGGTGTTGTTTAAGAAAACAAAACAAAAAGGAGTTTGACAAAATTAGCCATATTTTCAAGATTAAGGAAATCTTAAAATCTTTCACTGTTTCTAGAATAGCTTTGATTCTAGTAAACTCAGTTTTCTGCTTGCTTTATATTCATGGTTATAAATGATAATATTCAAGGTTTTGAAGTAAATTGAATACAAAATTTACCAACTATTCACTATTTTCTTTTTGGTATGCTGGCCAAAGAAATTCAAGTTAAATAATTTTCTCTCTCATTGAGCAAAGAGAGTATTTGAAGAATAATAGATGAGATGGCAAAAGGTGTCAAAAATTAGCTGGGAAATGAACTGTAGCCAAAATGAATTTTCATTACAAGTAGATGAAGCTTCTTTTGGATAATGAGGCTTTGCCATCTGCATTTGACAGGGTCATGTTAAATGAAAAACTTTTAGAGGAAAGTGTTATCTTAAAAATTACTGATAATAAATATTAAAGGAATGTCTACATCTGAAATTCCAAAAAATTATTTCATGGGAAAGAATATGCCTCCCTCTTTTTGAGTCTGCTTCAAATGGAATTGCCAGAGAATGGGTATCGGTATGTGGTTCATTGTTAACTTTAAAGATTGCACCAAGTATTTGAGCAATTTGTTGCATTATTCATAAACCACATGTAAGGTAAGGTAAGGTAAAGGCCCTCCCGTTGATCGTCGATTTGCTCGAGCAGGCCCAGTAACGTCTCCATTGGAGACTTTGTTGTTACTGTGTCTGGCATATCGAATACTCTCGGTAACTTGCCGGGCTCTCCAAGAGGGGCGGAGGAATCGAACTCGGGTTGGCCATGTTGGCCGCTTGTAAGGCGAATGCCCTACCCGCTGTGCTATCGCTCCAGCCCTAAACCGCATGTAGTCCCTAAGAATAATTATGGAAACTCTACAAAAAAAATGCATGTTTTTAAAGGATACTAATTGTTAATCGATATGTGTGATTATTTTCTATAGCATACAGTTTAATTACTGAATGTCTTATCCTAGTTCAAAAGATGGTTTTTAAAGATCATAGATAAAAATGAATTGGTTACTATTTAATATTTTTCACTTCATCTACAAGGAGAAAAATAAATATTAAGATATAGATACTGTAAATGAACAAGGCAAATTTTCATGTATATATATTCACCTTGAATTGAAGAAATACTAAATCTATTTCATTAAAATGAAGATAAGTATTCATGGGATTTATCAACAAACATTATTTAACAATGACATTTTTGTTAAAGAATTTTCAAAATGTGTGACTTTGCAGTGCATCAGATATTTAAGATGTAAGTGGTACATAGATATGTTACTTTTTATAGTAAATATGACACAATGTTAGTTTTTAAATTCTGAACTATATAATACTAAATTGGGCAATTAATCCATTTGAAATGACAATACCATATTAGTTATGATAAACTAAATTTGTTAACTGGCCTAAGACATTTTTACCAAGATACCATTTCATTAATGCAATTAAAAATTGAGTCCATTTGAACATGTTTGCTACTCAATGCCTCTTTTGCAGACCACAACACCCAAAAGGAGAGAGAGAACACAGGGGATTGCCCTGCCACAGAGACAGGGGGGATGGGGGGATGGGGGTGGGAGGGATATTATCCATGGTGGTGGAAAATGGGCACTGGTGGAGGGATGGGTATCTGATCATTGTATAATTGAAACCAAAGCACAAAAAATTGTAAATCTACAACTGTAAAATAAATAAATAAATAAATAAAATAAAGGGGAAAAAAAAGTAGTGCTGTGCTTTTGAAGATTAAGTACAGCAAATGAATAAAGATACATATTATAACATAAAAAAATTGAGTCCATTTAAGATACTTAAAGTCAACTAATAAAAGTTATGTTTAAGTTACTTAAATTTATTTTTATTTATATTTTTATATTTATATTTTCCTTTTTTGTGGGCTACTGGCTGTTCAGTGCTTAGACATGCTTAGGGTTTTCCTGGTTCTGTGTGTCTTAGAGTGAACCCTGAAGGTGCCCTTGGGACCAAACATTATGCTGGAAATTTGAACCAGGCTCTGTCACAACCAGTGAATGTACATAAGTCCTGTATTATCCAGTCCCCTTTCTCTCATTTTTAAAGATATAAAGTGATTTCAAAATTTTAAGAATTCTAAGAGATCCCAGATTATACATTTTCTGCAAAAGAAGGAAAGCTATTTTTTTAAAAGAGACGGAATATAAAATATTAAAAATAAAAACAGTATTTTTGTCCTCTGGAGAAGTCTATCTTCTCCCTTCATTGTAGAAAATATATTCTCAATTTATACATATGTATGTATGTATATGTATATATATCTTTCTCTCCCCACAATTTTCTCTAAGTAACTTCCTTTAAATAAAACTATTTTACTTCACTAACATAGAAAGTATACAAAATTAATGGAACTATAATACTGCATTATTTTAAAACAACTTATACTTAGAGTTGACTATGATACAATACTGAGAAACCTCTGACATGAAAATTGCACATTTCATTTATTTAAATTGTTTATGAGATATTTTAATCCTCCTATGAAATTGTTCCCTGCTTATTTATCTTACAATTTCTATACAGCCTCTTTTAATGCTATTTTTATATCCAGCCCATCCCCATTTACCCTTCACTTAAGGAAATATGCTATATTTAAATTAGTTTTAAGTTTTCAAGACTCAATACATCTTTAAGGTTGCAGTTGAGTTCATAATAAGAAACACATTTCAAGTGAGTGGCACTTCATTTGCACTCTATTTTATGTCATAAGAGTGAATTGTTTGTGGAATTGCACTTATTAATAGTCTAGTTTATCCACTAGGATGTCAACTTTCATTGTATCTTTTAATATTGATAGACTGTAATTTACTTTGGCTTGCTATCTGTACTTCAATTAAATTTCCTCCCCCTGATGTTCTATTACCTTATGCAGAATAGACTAATCTATTATTAAGCATTTCTAACTTGATATTTCAATTTTCTTGACCATCTTGTGCGGATGATTTTTCCTCTTGCTCTTGTTGATCCAAACTTACTCATTAAGTAGAATGTACTAATAGAAATACAATATAGTAATAAAAATTTATTAAATCATGTATTATTCCATTATTATAATTTTAAAATAGTTTATTATCGTTGTATTTCACTGGCTATTTATAATAGTAGTAGAAGAAACATTCCTATTTGAAACTTATGGGTTTCTGCATAAAAGTTGTTATTGAAAGAGTGTTGAGTTTGAAGTAAAATGAATATAATTATTCAATATTAAGTATAGGGTTAATATTATCTTTGTTAGTTCTAATCTACATCTTTTCTGTACATCAAAAATATAATATACACTCTGTATGTTAGGTGCAGTAACGACTAAATTTAGTGACCCATTTTATAAACATGTTACGAAGAATCCTGTCTTTCCAAGTAAAATGATAAAATATTCCATAGGAGCTAATTTCCTTTCCACTGATTTGGAATGGAATAACCAATATTGTAAATTCTTTAAAAACTGTGACATAGAATTAAAACTTAATTTGTAGCAATCATATTTTCAGGACACACTTTAAATTAAAATATAGGCTATGATTTTATATATATGTATATATATTTCAGATTCCTTTTATAGTCACTTGTTTTGATGACCTTTTCATACTACAGCCCTTCGCTTAATTTTATTCAAAGTTAGAAAATATGGTAATTTTGAGCAACTTCTTGGTAATTCCACAAATGAAAAGAAAGTTTAAAAAATGCAGATTTTAAAAGATGAATCAATTTGATTCCAAAGTTGGTATTAACATATTTTAATGCAGAAATAAGAGCAAGAAGCATCTTAAGGTTATCAGGGTTTCGTCAAATTGACCTACATGAGCTCACAGAAGTTACATGTTTCCTAAGGCCAAGGAACTGTTTCATGACCTTGAAGGGTATATTAGTATTTCTATTTAAGTCATTACATTTTCAAACATTGGAACTGCTCAGATTTGGTTCACTGCACAAACCAATCACTTAGAATGTTAAAGAGCATGACTTTGGTCTCCTGGAGACAGCTCTTCTGTAATTGAGCTCTCGTTTGCATGGCCTGTCTACCTTCCCTGCTAATTTTTTTTCTTGGTATTCTTTTTTTCCCTTGTCAGCCTACATTATGAATGCAACTAATAGAGCAAACACCACACCTAACATTGGAAATTCTCTCTCCGGAACTCATTTAAAACACATGCTCGGGTTCTTAAATGGCAAGTTGTATAAAATGCCAAAGCAATTTAAAGTTGAAAGTGATTGTTGGGTGCATATGACAATCCCATGGGAGTTCAAGTAAATACAAATGCCTCACATTAGAAATTTTTTTCTTTTTTTCTTCCTCTCCTTCCTTCCTTCCTTCCTTCCTTCCTTCCTTCCTTCCTTCCTTCCTTCCTTCCTCCTTCCCTCCTTCTCTCCCTCCCTCCCCGCTCTCCCTCTCCCTCCCTCCCCCTTCCTTCCTTCCTTCCTTCCTTCCTTCCTTCCTTCCTTCCTTCCTTCCTTCCTTCCTTCCTTCCATCCTCCCTCCCCTCCTCTTTTTCTTCCTGTTCTTTTGTTTTCATAGGTGGGTTTTAGATATATTGTGTTCCAACAACAATTCTTCCCCACTATGTCTTCTTTCCCCAACTAGGATTTCCAGTTTCTTCCCACCCACTCTCCTTTCTTTAGCCTACCACTTCAACAGGTGCCTATTTAAGTTTGGTTGTTGTGTTTTGGATTTCTTGTTTTCAGCACTGTAGACTCTGTGGTTTGGATATTTAGCTATAGCACTCCTTTACATCACTGATGGACTCGTATCCCCTTGACCTCTGCTCCCCATTGCTTCCAGTCTATCTCAGCTCCACTCCCTCCTGCTTGGATTTTTTTCTTCTCTGTTCTCCATATAAATAAAATACACCTTAAGAAAATTTAATTTAACTTGTCTGGAGAATATTGAAACATCTATTAAACAAGTTAAACAAGGTATTCAGATCATTTTTACGTCCATTTAAGTTTGATAACCACCGATGAGACTGTGGTTATATTTAATCAGATATAGAAATTTATGGTGCTAGAGGATATCATGGGTGGTGCTAGAGGATATCATGTTAAAGAAAATAGGTCCAAATAACGAGGAAAATACCAGGAGATCTAACTTCACTGTTATAGTGTAATAGAACAAGGGAATGTAAGATATCAAAGAGACGATACCTAGATCATCCTTGACTCAGATTATAGAAATGAGAAGGACAGGAGAAGGAAGGTGATGGAGAAAGTTAGAAGCAGAGAAGAGGTAATAGAGGCATAAATTCAGGTGTCTTGGGCACATCTATGGTGCAAATATAGCAAAACTATAGGCATGAGATTAAACTCCATAACCATTCTTGAAAATGTTCCTGTCAAGGTAAAGATGGAGGGTGATGGGAGGGAGTCTGAAAACACTGGTGGAGGGAAATTGGCACTGGTAGTGGGATTAATGATGAAATTTTGTATGCATGAAACTCTATAAGATTAACTGAAAATTAAAGTTTCTTAATAATAAAAAGTAGAAATTTAATAAAGATTTGACATATCAAATTATAACAAGTATTTTTGTATTGACATATCAGGTATCATATGCATATTGACATATTAAGTCTACTTTATAATATCAATAAGATACTACAAAATTGAACCTACTCAGATTTCCTGACAATACACTGTTTGGAAACCTTTTTGGAGGGGTCAGACAGATAGTATAATGGACAGGGCATTTATCATGTACTCAACTGACTTTCTAGCACCACATACTGTTCCTCAAGCATGACAAAGAATGATCCCTGAATGCAGATCCAGGCAGAAGGAAGCCTTGAACACCAAGATGTAGCCTCAGACACCCCAATCCCTAAAACCCAAAAAAACAAAGAAACAAAAAAAACTCCTGAAGACATGTATTTTCTTCTTTTTTTAAAAAAAAATTTATTAGTGAAATACCATGAGGTACAGTTGTAGACTTACAAATTTTTGTGCTTGGGTTTCAACTATACAATGATCGAGTACCCATCTCTCCACCAGTGCCCATTATCCACCACCATGAATCCCAGTATCTCTCCCACCCCCCAACCCCCCTCATCCCATCCTGCTTCTGTGGCAGGGCATTCTTTTTGTTCTCTCTCTCCTTTTGGGTGTTGTGCTTTGCAAAAGAGGCATTGAGTGGCAATCATGTTTGGTCTATAGTCTACTTTCACCAGGCTTCTCCCATTCCTGGGAGGATCCTCCCAACACCCTTTATTTGGTGCTTCCTTCTCTATCTGAGCTGCCTTTTCCCTTAGCATGTATGGCTGACCTCAAAGCCATGGAGTGAACATCCTGGTACTTATCTTGACTATTCTTGGGTGTTAGTCTCCTATTTTGTTACTTTAGGCTATCCAGAAGAATGCAATCTTTCTATGTCTGTCCCTCTCTTTATGACTCATTTCGCTTAGCATGATACTTTCCATGAAGTACCACTTGTATGTAAATTTTATGACTTCATCTTTTCTAACAGCTACATAGTACTCCATTATGTAGATGTACCAAAGTTTCTTTAACCAGTTATCTGTTCTTGGGCACTCAGGTTTTTTCCAGATTCTGGCTATTGTAAACAGTGCTGCAATGAACAAACAAGTGCAGAAGTCCCTACAACTATACGTTTTTGCCTCCCTGGGATATATTCCCAGGAATGGTATTTCTGGGTCAAATGGGCACTCAATTTCTAATTTTTTGAGAATCAACCATACAGTTTTCCAAAAGGGCTGAACCAGTCGGCATTCCCACCATTAGGTCTGTTTCTTGCCACATCCACACCAGCATGTTTGCTTTTGATCTTTTGGATGCGGACCAGTCTCTGTGGTGTGAGATAATATCTCATTGTTTTAATCTGCAACTCCCTGATGATTAATGATGTAGAGCATTTTCTCATGTGCCTTTTTGCCATTCGGATTTCTTCTTTGGGAAATTTTCTGTTCCTATTGTCGCCCCATTTTTTTTTTATGGAGTTGGATGTTTTCTTTTTGTGGAGTTCAACCAATACTTTGTATATCCTCCATATCAACCCTTGTAGGATGTGTATTGGGCAAATATCCTTTCCCATTCTGTAGACTATCTTTGTATTTTGGTCACTGTTTCTTTTGAGGTGCAGAAGCTTCTTAGTTTAAGATAGTTCCAATGGTCATTCTCTGTTTTCCCTTGCTTGGCCAGTGCATGGCATCTTTGAAGATGGTATTAGCTTCAATGTTTGAAGTTAGGGAGGTTGATTCCTCCAATTTTCTTTTTCCCAAGAATTGCTTTAGCTATTCATGAGGGCTTATTGTTCCATATGAATTTCAGGAGTGTTTGCTCCATTTCTTTGAAGAATGTCATGGGTATACTTATAGGCATTGAATTTGTACAATGCTTTGGCAAGTATTGCCATTTTGACAATGTTAATTCTCCCAATTCATGAGGAGGGTATATCTTTCCATTTTCTCGTGTCCTCTTTTATTTCCTGAAGTAGCATTTTGCATTTTTCTTTTTACAGGTCCTTTACTTCTTTAGTTAAGCTGATTCCTAGCTACTTGATTTTCTGGGGCAGAATTGTGAATGAGATTGCTTTTTTCATGTCACTTTCTTCTCTCTCACTGTTTGCATATAAGAAATCCATGGACTTTTGGGTATTGATTTTGTAGCCTGCAACTTCACTATACAAGTCTATCACTTCTAGGAGTTTCTTGGTAAAGGTTATAGGGTTCTCTATGTATAGTATCATATCATTTGCGAATAGCGAGAGCTTGATTTCTTCCTTTCCTACCTGAATGAACCTTAATATCTTTTTTCTTGTCTAACCGCTGTTGCAAGTACTTCCAGTACCACATTGAACAGCAGTGGAGAGAGTGGGCATCCTTGTCTCGTCCCTGATCTTAGAGGGAAGTCTCTCAGTTTTTCCCCATTGAGGAGGATGCTTGCTGTAGGCTTGTGGTAGATAGCTTTAACTATATTGACGAAAGTCCCATCTATACCCATTTTGGTATCATAAAGGGGACTGGATCTTTTCAAATGCTTTCTCTGCATCTATTAATATGACCATATGCTTTTTATCTTTTCTTTTGTTGATAGATGAATTATGTTTATCAATTTCTGAATGTTAAACCATCCTTGCATCCCCAGGATGAATCCCACTAGGTTATGGTGTATGATCTTTTTGATGAGTTGTTGGATTCTATTTGCTAATAGTTTGTTGAGAATCTTTGCGGCTGTGTTCATCAGGGATAGCAGCCTGTAATTCTCTTTCTCGTGGTATCTCTGTCTGCTTTTGGTATCAGGGTGATGTTTGCTTCATAGAATCGAACTGTTTTGAAGTGTTTTTGATATTTAAATTTGTGGAAAAGCTTAAAAAGAATTGGCAGTAAGTCCGTTTTAAAGATTTGGAAGAACTGACTAATGAATCCATCTGGGCCAGGATTTTTGTGCTTGGGGAGAATTTTTATTACCGTTTCAATTTCCTTGATGGTGATTGGTCTGTTTAGGTATTCCATGTCTTCTTGGTTCAGCCTTGTTAGTCTATAGGAATCGAGGAATTTTTCCCTTCCCTCGAGGTTTTCATGCTCCGTGGCATAGAGCTTTCAAAGTTCTCCCTAATGATCCTTTGAATTTCTGTAGTTTCGGTTGTAATGACCCCCTTTTCATTTCTGATTAGGTTTATTAGGGTTTTCTCTCTCCTTTTCTTTGTGAGTTTTACTAGAGGCTTATTGATCTTGTTTATTTTCTCGAAGAACCAGTTCTTGGCTTCATTGATCTTTCGAATTGTTTTTTGGGTTTCCATCTCATTAATCTCTGCTCTGAGTTTTATTATTTCCTTCCTCCTGTTCAGATTGGGCTCCTTTTGTTGGTCCTTCTCCAAGCTCTTAAACTGTGAGCTGAGATTACTTATGTGGGCTCACTCTTCCTTCCTGAGGAATGCTTGTAGAGCTATAAACTTTCATCTTAACACAGCTTTTGCTGTGTCCCATAAATTTTGGTAACTTGTGCCCTCATTTTTGTTTGTTTCCAGGAATCTTTTGATTTCCTCTTTGATTTGCTTTCTAAGCCACTTATCCAATAGTGAACTGTTTAATTTCCAGGTGTTCAGTTTAGTTTTGTGTTTGTGTGTTTGATTTACTTCTAATTTCAGCGCATTATGGTCTGAGAAGATTGTTGGTACAATCTCTATCTTCTTAATTTTATGGAGGCATGTTTTGTGGCTCAGCATGTGGTCTATCTTGGAGAATGTTCCATGCATGCTTGAGAAGAATGTGTATTCAGCTTTTTGAGGATGAAGTGTCCTGTTTATATCTACTGAGTCCCTTTCTTCCATTGTTTCCCTCAAATGAAGTATGCCCTTGCTAAGCTTGAGTCTTGTTGATCTATCAAGAGGTGATAAAGCAGTGTTGAAGTCTCCTACTAGTATTGTGTTGCTATCAATGTCTTTCTCCAAGTCTATGAGTAGTCGTTTTAAGTACTTTTCTGGTCCCTCATTAGGTGCATATACACTTAGTATTGTAAGTTCTCCTGTTGTACAGATCCCTTGATCAATCAGAAATGGCCTTCACTGTCTCTTGTGACCTTCTTCAGTCTGAAATCAATGTGATCTGATACTAGGATGGCTACCCCAGCTATTTTATGGGAGTTGTTTGCCTGTATGATTGTTTTCCAGCCTTTGAGTCTGTGAATGTGTTTGCTTTGACTATTGAGATGTGCTTCTCTCAGGCAGCAGAATGTTGAGTTCAATTTTCTAATCTATCCTTCCACTCTGTGTCTTTTATTTGGTGTGTTTAGCCCATTAACAGTGAGAGAGATTATTGTTATGGGGTTTTGTCCCATTTTTCTGTTGAATTTGGTGTATTTGAGGGGCCTGTCTTGTCTTAAAGTAGCCCATTTAGTTGTTCTTGTAACCATGGTTTTGAGTCTATGAAGTTCCTGAGCTATTGTTTGTGAAACTGTGTGTTGTTCCTTCTGTTATGAATGAGAGTCTCGCTTGGTGAAGTATTTTTGGTGAGGCGTTTATTTCATTGAGTTTTTTTTTTTCACTATATCCCACTACTCTTTTCAGACCATGAGGGTTTCATCAGACAAATCAGCTGTGAATTTTAAGGATGCTCCTTTATAGGAAATTTCTTTCCTTGATCTTGCTACTTTCAGAATTTTGTCTCTATCTAAGGTTTTGGTCATTTTGATTAGAATGTGTCTTGGTTTATTTTTATTTGCATTTCTTCAAACTGGTACCCTTCGGGCCTTCTGAATGTGGTTGTATGTTTTCTTCAGCTCTGGAAACATAGCAATGATGTCTTTGACAGTTTCTTTTTCATCAATGTTTTCTTCCTGTCCCTCTTGGACTCCTTAATTTTTATGTTACTCCTCTTGGCTTCATCACAATCTTCTCTTGCCATCTGTTCCTGAAATTGTAAGTCTGTTTTCCATTTTCTGCTCTTTTCTGGAGAGCCTCTGAACTTCATCTTCAAGCTCACCAATTCTCTCCTCAGCAACTGTTACTCTGCTGCTGAGACTTTCCACTGAGTTTTTCAATTCGCCTACCAGGTTTTTCAGGTCTTACTTTTCTGTTTGCATTTTTCTCATTTATACCTTCAAATCCTCTTGTCTTTTATAGGCATTGCTTTCTATTGTTTCTTTTAGTTCCCTAAACATCTTCAGTAGCTCCCTTCTAAATTCCTTGTCATAGAGGTTGTCTAGCACTTCATTACTGTTGGTGTCTTCTGGGTTAGCCTCTTCAGTTAGTAAGGTTGGTGGGCTTCTGTGTTGCTTTACCATTGTGACCTATGTGGTTTAGACCTTCACACTCACTGTTACTATTCTGCTTGAGATGCAGAATGAATTGTGATGGGCTTAATGAATTATCGTCTAATGTGTATTGGGTGGTTAAGCTAACCTAGTAAAAATTTCATCCAAGAGGGTAATTTATGGTTCCTATGGGATATGTAGGGGGACAATAACTCCAGGAAGGGACCCTACCACTAGGCGGGTACCTGGGTGAATGAGGAGAGGGTGCCTGGAACAGTTCAGCTTTGGTTTCATGTGATGTGCCTCAATTTCTGTCCCCTGCAGAACAAGGGTGAAAACCAGCCATTCTCAGGGGATCTAGTTAGATGCACAGCCCCAGGAAAAGGCCCTGCCACCAGGCGGGTACCTGGATGAATGAGGAGAGGGTGCCTGGAACGGTTCAGCTTTTGAACCATATATTTTCATACAATCTTTTGATATTATTGGTCATGTGCTTAAGTTACTGAAAATAGACACATAACTTAATATTTTATATTTGATTGAAGATTTGTGATTTACAAAATTATTGATAGATGAGCCTTAGGCATAAAGTATTCTATCACCAATCCTACCACCAGTGTCAACTTCCTTCAATCAATGTCCCCATGCTTCCTCTTGCACCTCCAATTAGCCCCCCACCTGATGCTTTGGCAGACATATTTAAAATTTTTGTGGTTTTAGTTTAGATCTCATGTTTTCATGAGGTTTTGTTACCTCCTGATATCTTCCATTTCTAATCAGGTTAGAGGAAATTATATTTCTTTATTTCCTTAAGATGCCTAGTGTTTCATTGAGTATTGTGTCACACAGACACAGACACCCCACACACAGACACCCCACATTTTTATGATCCATTCATCAGTTGTTGGACACCTAGGTTGATTCCATATCTTTACTATTGTACTAAATGCTGCAATGAAAATGGTGTGTGTACATCTTTTCAAATTAATTTTCTTTTTTGTCTTCAGGGTAGATGCCCAAAAGTGGAATTGCTAGGTCATATGGCATCCTAACTGTAAATTTACTGAGAATTCGCCATACTATTTTCCAGAGAAGCTGAACCAGAGAACATTCTTCCCCAGCAGTTTCTTAATTTTCAATAGAAGAGCTGAGAATATGAAATGGAGTAAAGAATCTCATCAACAAATTGTGCTAGGAAAACTGGAAGATATTTACATGTTAAAAACTAGTGCTAGATTCATATCTCACACCTCACACAAAGTGATTCAAATACCTTGAGGCTTGGACAAAGTTATAAAGCACACTGGGAAAAATAAAGATAAAAGGGTCCAATATTTGGACTTCAAAGTCTTCTTCAGTGCTCTGATATCATTGGTAAAAGCTACAGAGTCAAATAAGAAAATAGGAGTAAATCAAAACTAAATGACAGCTAATTGAATGGGGGAAAATACTTGCATAAAACATGTCAGATATAGAATTCACATCCTGGATATATAAAATACATACAAGGATTAAAAAATATTCAAAGTCCCTATCAAAAATGGAGAGCAGAAGTAAACAGACATTTCTTGGAGAAAGACAAACAGATGGACAGTGGGCACATGAAAATGTACTTAAACTCATTTATCATTATGGGATTCCAGATAAAGGCAATGAGATAACAAATCACACCGTATTTGTTACGTATGAATGTAACATATCATAAACACCTATTCTAAAAATCAATTTTACTAATTATCATGTTATACACTGAAGGACAGTCATATTAAAAATGTGTTCTATATTTCCTGTAAAAAATTAAGGAGACTCTAATTTGTATTGACTTGTAAAGCATAAATGCGGTGGTAGTCAAAGAATTTCCAAAATCATAAAGAGTGGATATAACCAGTAAAGTGTGCACTGTTGTTTAACACTTTTTGGACATAGCAAATATATCTTGTTAAGGATTTTCACCAAAACAATTTCTCATTGTACTATTGATAACACACCTTTATTGTTGATTGTGCAGATGAAATTTGTCTCAAATTTTCAATGAATCATATGCTTTCAGAGTGATAAAATATTGGACAGCAACAGAAAAAAATACCAAATGCCAAAATGTTTTAAATATGGTATTTGTCAGTTGTTTAAAGAATTCATTAATGATAGTGTCACTGTCACTGTCACCGTTCTCCCATTGTTCATCGATCTTCTTGAAGGGGCACCAGTAACATCTCTGTTGTGAGACTTCCTGTTACTGTTTTTGGCATATAGAATACGTCATGGGTAGCTTGCCAAGCTTTGCCTTGCGGGTGGAATACTCTTGGTAGCGGTAGCTTGCCGGGCTCTCTGAGAGGGGTGGAGGAATCGAACTCAGATCAAGGCAAACGCCCTACCCACTATAGGTTTTTTTAATTTATTTTTCATCTAGGTCTCAGACTGACAGTAGTTAGCAGCAATAGTAATCATTTAAAATCAGTTAAACTTTTGCAGTTTTAAAATTTTTCTTTCCTGTTTGTGTTCGTAATCTTGCAAATCCTGCCGTTGACAATATTTTGTCTTTCATATTTTTCTAATAATGCTTTGGTCAGAGAAAAGGTATATTAACCTTCTATAAATATATCCTGTGTGAAATTATATTTGGGACAATTGTTTTATGAAAAACGCTTTAGTTTTCTTTCAAATGAAATATTTTATTTGCAACTTCTCTTTCGTGATCATATAGGAAACAATGGATAAGTTGAATTATCTTGAAATGGGTGAATGTACAGGTTTTTGAATTGCAAAACTATGCTCAACTTGAATGCTTGGCATATTGTTGCTTTGAATCTCTCTTTTTTAATGATAATGTGATTTACAAAATTGTTCATAATAAAGCTGTTTCAAGCATATAACATTCCAACACTGGTCTGACATTCCTTCTACCAACCTCATAGTTTCTGTCTCACACCCTAAATCTGACCCCTTAGCAGACATGTAACAAATTTGTGTTATTTACTTGGCAACAAGAAAATGGCAAATAGAATGATCAGAAAATAGGACAAAAGAGTCAATGCGTGATGGTTGATTGTTATATCTCACAATGGTGTTCTTAAAGCTATTGTGTATTTGCTGACATGGTTGGTGCTAGTTGAAAGTCTCGCAAATTTGTATATAAAGAATAAATTACAAAGAAAGGGGGTAAGACTGAACTATTTTATCTCCTGATGAGAAAACTTCATGAGTAGTTAATAGTAGAAGGGCATAAGCACGTAAGGGTGGAAAATTCTATAAAAAGGAAATAATGATTACATGAAATGAAAATGATTTTGTAAACATTTCTAAAATTAATGACTAGTAAAAAGAAGTTATTCTTTCAACAACAAAATGTTTTAAATTGTAATCAAAGTTGTAAAAACAAAAGTTATGATATGCAGCATCATTAATTTCAGTCTTTTTAAGCAAAGGAATGTGAAGAAAGATTAATGATGCTGAGTTTGGAGCTTTCCAAATAAATTTATAAAATTTACAATATGGTGTTGTAATTTGAATTTTCATAACACCAGTCCAACTCCTTTATTCCTTTTTCAAATTTCTTTTTATTCTTGTTAAAGAGTCATGATTTACCAAGTTGCTGACAGTTGTTTTCACACAATAATTCAACATCAATCCCTCCAGCAGTGTCAACTTCCTTCTAACAGTGTGACAAGATTCCCTCCCCACCTCAACCCCACCCCATCCTCACCTACCAACTTTGACACACACATTACAAAATTTCAGTGTTTGCCATTGCCGCTGCTTAGCTTTTTGGTGGTGTTGAATCTGTGGTTTGGGTATACAGATATCCCTCAGTCCTATCACTTGTATGTATAACTGAAGCCCTGATATCTTTAACCATTATTTCTTTTTCTCTTCCCCAACTCCCTTAATTTCTTTTCTTCTCTCTCTGTTTCCTTGCACTGTTTCCAACATCCATCACAGGATGATCTAAGCAACCCCCTTTTACTCATCCAGTAGTCTGTATACCACAGATAAGTAAGATCATTTGTTTGTCTAAAACGGACTCTTTAAATGTGAAATAGAATGTGATGTCTGAATATCGTACAAAACATAATAGTGAGGAATTGAAAATTAATGATAAATATTCTGAGCATTTTAAGTAGAAGTTCATTTTAAGAATGCAAGAGGATATATAAGAAAAGTTATGCTTTTTTGTACTTATTTCTTATCTTTTTTGCTCTTGGACTGCATCTGCTGGTGTCCAGGCTTACTCCTGACTTTGTACTCAGGGGTCACTCCTGGCAAGGCTCTGGGAATCAAAGCTAGGTCAGTCACTGTCAGGACAATACCCTCTGTAGTATAATTCTATCCCAGATATGTTTTTACTTACAGAAAAGGTTGTAAATCACATCACTCACTTTAGATGCTAGAAGACATTCATTAAGAGGAAACTAAACCTTGGTGTTAAAAAAGACATAGGAGATAGTCATTTGTTATACTATCTGATTCAAAATAATAGCACGAGTAAAATATATACTTCTCACTCAAAGTGAAGGGAAATATTTAACTTGTTGGAAATATGCTAAATGTTTTGTTAACAAGGAACAATTTCTTTTTACTTTTTAGGGGTGCTAGTTTGGTCATTTTATTTATTTATTTTATTGGTGAAACACCATGAGGTACCACTTTGTAGTAATTTGTAGACTTACAAATTTCCGTGCTTGGGTCTCAGTTATACAATGATCAAGTACCCATCCTCCACCAGTGACCATTCTCCACCACCAATGATTCCAGTAGCCCTCCCACCCTCAACCCATCTCTTGACCCCACCCCCCTCTGTGTCAGGACATTCCCTTTTGCTCACTTTTTCCTTTAGGGTGTCGTAGTTTGCAATAGAGGTATTGAGTGACCATTGTGTTCAGTCTATAGTCTTCTTTCAGCACACATCTCGCATCCCGAGAAAGTCATGAGGAACAATTTCTTTGAACTAAGAGGAGATTTGAAAGTCACCTACCCAATCAACTAACCAATAATTAATAGTAATACTTAAGCAGCAAGTTCTTTCAATATGTTGAATAAATTCTCTTGATATGTCCTGGTTTTAATAAATATAGAGAATATTACTTAAAAGCATCACTTTCTCTTCTGGGACTTCTGCTTCCAAAATCAGATTCTTTTGCCCTTTGAAGATTTTAGAAGAACATTGTAATAAAAATGCTTTTCTTCTTGACTATAAATTTTTCAAGGGTTAAAATCAAATTTTATTTTATTATGTATTCTCTACTGTACTGAGCAATTAGCAAAAGGTAGGTTTTCAACAAAGATTTTAATGGTGAATAAAAGAATAAACAGAAAAATTACCACCTTTATCCCCAGACTGCATTTACAGATGATAATGATATCTTTTCATTTGTAATTTATTAATCCCTTATTCACGTTCTTTCCTGTCCAAACAGACTCAATAGCTACTTGGTTTGAATGATTTATATGGATAATTTTATTGTTATTTTCTGTAGTTTTAGATTTGAGAAGAAGGATAGTAAAAGAAGAGGTGCAATCATCTATGAATTTTGGAAGAAAGTTAAGGCTTTTCCTCATTACTTCACTTAGACTCTGGATTTTCTTGAAAATCTCTCTCTTTTTCAAAACAGAATATTTTGCAAAGAAAGAAAAGCTGAGTGCTCTTGATGAAGGAAGGCCACATTTGAAAAATAGTGGCTTAAGATATGCTTAATTTTTGTTTTAATTTTATATAAGGAATATTCCTAGCAGTGTCAGAGAGAGTTCTTGGGATATCAGGAATAAATTCAAATCCCAGAATAAGAGAGACTTATGCTCTACTACTTAAGCCATAAGTCTGACATCCAAATCAGGCTTGTTACACGTTTAATATTTGAAATTATTTTTATGATAATCCCTATGCTTGTCATAAGAACAATCATTAACTTTTAGTTTCAATTAATAACTTATTGTTTAATACCCACATCTTTTTATTCTGAATTTCTTTGCCCAGTTTTGGTCTCATCTATTCACCCATCTGTTGTGTATTTCTTTTCAGGTGTCTGGCATCTCAGTTTGTTAATTTTCAAAACCAATAAACTCATTGGATGCATAATGAAAAATTTCTGATCTGCTCATAATTTATTCTTTGATTGGTTCAATTTCAACTGCCTTATTTAAGCAAACTGGAAACTAGTTTCTGAATATAAAATCTTCCTACAACCTCTAATCACTAAAATAGGATTTATCTTCTAAGTATATTTCTAAACTTCATCCTCCTCTCCGAGTTAAATTCCACAGCTCTCATTGCTTTACTCATTTTTTAAATTACAGTCACACTCAACAATGCTTATCAGACACTGATGTTTGAACTAATGCAGTCAGCCTGTAGGTTTGGCATTTGAATTTGGCAATATTTGGGGGCCACAGAGCCACAATCACAATCAGAAGTGCTGGGGTGGAAGACATGTGATAGACAGGGATACAAAATCATGGCTTTGTACATGCTAGACATGTTTTGAGTTATGTCCCTTACCTGTCTGTTTCACTCTTTGATCACAGTATCCTTTAAACTGCTGTGCTAAAGAGTGCCTCTCTTTTGGTATGATATTTTTCAAGTTTACTATGATTCTATGATATAATTGAAATATAAAGTAATGAATATCAGTCTTGTAAGAATATGTCATTCTTATAAAATTGAAATAATGTCAATGATACATAATTTTAAAGAATAAGAATTATATAAAGAATATATTTTTTAAAATTT
This sequence comes from Sorex fumeus, assembly GCF_029834395.1. Classification (NCBI taxonomy): domain Eukaryota; kingdom Metazoa; phylum Chordata; class Mammalia; order Eulipotyphla; family Soricidae; genus Sorex; species Sorex fumeus. Next base: position 8,992,337 of record NW_026606111.1, read on the forward strand.
ATTTATCGAATCACCGTGAGAAAAGTTACAAAGCTTTCACGTTTAAATCTCAGTCACACAATGATCAAACACCCCTCCCATCATCAGTAATTATTTTTCATCACCAAGAACCCCAATATAGCCCCTCCCTCCAACCCCTCCCAATGCCCATGAGGCAGATGATTTTTAGTTAACTCTCTCTCTCTACTTTGATTACATTCATTATTTCTACAAAAGATACACCATTGTTGTTTGGAATTTCCCCCAGCAATCAGAACTGCTGAAAAGGCATTGTGAAATAATTTGTTTTCTATTGCTTGTTATGAAAACCATATGATGTTGCGCAGGCACGATAGCGACCGCACGATTTTGGATTTCTGATATTTTACTAATTAAGTTTGGAGGGATTTCTGCCAAGAGCTGGATAATTATGAGATTGGTTTCTGTGCATCTGGTACTATGGCCATGCTGGAGAGCCACTCATCAGGGGCAACTCATGGCCTCAGTTGGGCATGAAGGACAAGCCAGTTCCGCCCCCCTGCCCATGAGGCTGCAGTTGTTCCATCACCGCCAGCTCATATCTGGCTTTCCAATAAGCTCTGAGGCAGCGGCCACTGTGCTGCCCGGGGGCAGGGTGGGGAGGAAGAGACAGACACCCTTTCCCTCCTGGGGGAGCATGGTGCCGTAGTTTAATGCATAGTCCATTCACATTTCTGTTGCAAGCTGCTGGGCTCTGGATTAAGTCTGTATGCTTCTGATGCCATGGCTGTGCCAAAGAGCCGCTCGTGGGGGTGGGGGGCAACTCATGATCTTGGTTGGGCGTGAAGCAAGAATATTATTTTATACAATGTGTTCTGTAGTTCAGTGGCAAACTGCAGCTATCTTGAAAATGTTCTGCTCCCATACCAATAATTTTAATTTTTCTTTTATTACAATATTTGTTTATTAAACATATTCAAATTAAATGTCACTATACAAGCTTTCCTTTAGATGTTGACAAACAACAACAAAAGAAGTTCTTGATGACTAAGCCGATACAACAAGATGCATGTGATTGTCTCATTTTAATCATAGATTGTTTCCCTTGTCTTGAGTAATTGCTTATGTTCTCTTATAGTACAGTAAAGTTCTTTAAAAAGAGGATTCTAACCTTTTGATAAGCTATGTATAGAAATTATGTTTAGTTGCTAAAATTTAATTTTGTTCCTTGATATTTTCCTTTCCTTGCAACCTAGAAACTATGTTTACATACTTAAAAATTACCTCCCAACTTTGAAGACTGATTTTGAGAAAGAAAAAATCTCCAACAGCAGAGCTGGCTAGAAATTTTGGAGTTATATCAAACATTTTCACTGAACTTGTCCATCCCACTCCCCTTATTCTCTCTTGGGTAAGTAGAGGATTATTTGAGACTGTTTCACCTGTTTTGGGATTAGTTGGGGCTGTGCTCTGCTGGCTCGGGGAAGATATATATTCAGGTAATGTGAATCCCATTATACCTTTGTACTTGAATTTTTGCTTCTACATTAATTTTTTTGATCAGCTGGAAAATCCTAACTTTCAACCTTACATAGGAGGTCCCATAAAGGTATTTTATTCCATATATAGTTGCCAAGTTGGTATTTTCATGAGAGAATTCAGACTAACTTAAAATTCTATTATTATTAATGATGCAAGGTAATATTGAGTTCTCACAAAATCATAGTCCTTACAAGTAAATGGATAAATATTATTTACTCTCAAAAAAACTTAAGAAATATCCAAGAATTTGTCTTTTCTCTATTCTGTTCCTAAATGATTATTTCTAAATATTTCTTAATTCTAAATATCTTATATTGATAATAATCTCTTTCTAATCACAAAAATAACCAAAGATCTGTATTACTTAACAATTTACAAACAATTTTATATATAGTATATTTGCATTGCTGGATTTTGGGATGATGGATTTTATGAAAGCAAATACTTCGTGTTATTCAACAAATATCTAGTTTCTAGAAGAATGCATTACATATAGTATATCTCAATGGATATCTGTTGAATGAATTTTAAAAATGGATGGATTTAAAAGTCAAGTAATTTCTCATGGATTTATAATTAGCGTAGTAATAGTGTAGTGCATTTGTTTCTTATGTTCAGAATTATTAATTGTAGTAAAAACATTCTATATTCATTTTTACCAGAGACAGCTATATAATCCTCTAGGAAGAGAATCCTTGCCTTACTAAAAGACACAAACATGGGCATAGAAAGGCTCCAACCTCTCTCTCCAACAGAAATACTACCTCAGATCACTTCTCGGCCTTTTGACTAAGACCAAGTGTAGAAATGCTACCTCAAAGTAGAAGCATTAACCTATCACAAAACTGGAAAACCTAAAAGAAAGTCGCCTTTCTTTGGTAGAATTGCTAAACCACACTTATTATAGAACTGACATCCCCATTCTCACCTATTTTCACAAAACTGTTTACCAACTAGTGTGTGTGTGTGTGTGAGTGTGTGTGTGTGTGTGTGTGTGTGTTAGATCCAACTTCCCTTGTATTTAGATTTTCAACTTTTTCTTAGTCTGTACATATAGTTTCATTATGGTATTGGTACTCTGTCAAAAAATTTGCCATGAGTTTTACATAAAAAAGATATGAGTGGAGAAATTGATTCTAGGTAAAAGGATTGAGTCTTCCAGAAATGGCCACCTATCTTTGACCACCCTTAAATTCAGGTAATCTATCTCTTTATTACAAAAGTTAATGAAACCAACACCCTATATCCACTTGAGAGAGTCTGGTCTTCACTTGGCCACTCCTAGTCCTACAGAGTTTATTTTCTTCTCCAGTCAGTAAACTCAGAGATGTCTGTTGCGTCAATAAATTCCTCTGTATTCACATTAAGAGCTGATTCTTGCACCAAACAACCCATTGTTTACTAGTTATTAAAATGCATTTATGTTTTTTAGCACCTCTGCTTTCTCTTCATTTGGAATTTATTATTCTTACTCTGACATACTTTTTCTAAGAGTATACTTAGCAAGTGATTCTGAGACCAAAACCTAAGGTCTTCTATGAAAAGTAATGAGATCCATTTTCAATTCTTATTTTCCTTCTCACAAATAATAAAGGAAAGCTGCAAACTGATTAAAATATTTCTGCATGTTGCATAAGTTATGTTAGGCAGCGTCTAGTTATGATTAAATCCCTGTGTAAAATCATAATTGGGAAAGATTACTTGAAATAATTAGTGTTAGTTTTAAGTAAATGAAATTATAATTTCTAAAGGAAAATAGCATAATGAACTTATTCAAATAATTTGTTAAAAATGTGTAATTTTTTTCTTTTAGCTGTTTACTATAAAACATCACTATGTAACAAAATGCATGCACACACACAAACTCATTTAAAGAAAAACTCATGAGATTGTACAATGACAGGCCTTCTAGCTTTGATTTCAGCCTGCTTCGTTTGACTGTTGTTACAAACACTGTGTCATGACTGTAATACCTATCTGATGACGTCCTCTGTACTGACTCCTACCATCAGTTTACAATATCAATTAAAGCAAGCCCACTTAATTATGACCAAGAAATTAGAATATTTTCCTACTAGGTCTTAAAAACTTCTGCTAGCACCAGAAAAACTAGAGCTTTATTAAAGCATGGACTCTCTAACTTTTTATATCAAGCATTTATGTAGCATTTTATGGTCTTCATGGTATTTTATATCCCCTTTACCATTTCTTTCCCTAACCCAGGCCCTTTAGGCAGTAATCACAGTGTTGTCATTCTCAGTTTTACAAACCTCAGAACGGATGCTGAGGAGGTGAAGTGACTAGCAGAAGGTCAGATTATAAGTTAATTGTCAAAAGTATTAGAGGTTATGATCTTTGAATTGCCAGTTTATTTCCTGGCCTACAGTGTTATACTGATTCTTGCCTAGCCCCTTTGCTGATTTTTCTGTGAAATATTCTTTTGAATATTAGAAAAGTATGACTTTTTAAAGAGATAGAACTCCCCCCATGAGCGGCTCTCTGGCACGGCCACGGCCCCGGAGGCACAAGGACTTAGCACAGAGAACCAGCCGCTTGGAGCAGAAAAGCAAATGGACTATGTGTTAAACCGCGCCACCAAGCCTGCCCGGAGGGGAAAGGGTGTTGTCCCGCTCGCCCGCTCCTCTCTGGAAAGAAAGATGGTGGCCGCACGGGAGCCTTGTGGACAGCAGGTTTGAGCGGGGGGCTGGGGGCAGCAGGGGCCTCATGGGAAGGGGTGCGTTCTGGGCCGTCCTTCACGCCTGACCGAGGTCACCAGCTGCCCCCCACGAGCGGCTCTCCGGCACGGCCACGACTCCAGAGCACAGAAACCAATCTCTTAACTATCTAACTTTTAATAGAAATACTTCCAGGGTTAATAAGTGAAACAGCAGAAATCCAAAACCGTGTGGCCGGACATCATTTTATTCTTAAACCAAGCTGTAGAAAGCAAATCATTTCATAACACTGTTTCAGCATATCTGATTGGCGGGGGGGGGGGGGGGGTCGTAAACTCTTAACAATAATTGTGCATCTTCTATCGAAACAATGTATCTAGTCAAAGTAGATAGAGTATTAACTAGAACTCATCTGCCTCACAGGAATTGGGAGGGGTGGGAGGTGGGGTTCTATTGGGGTTCACGGTTAAAAATAAAAGGGAAAAGTGTTTGATACTTACATGACTGAGACCTAAACCCGAAAGCTCTGTAACTTTTCCCACAGTGATTCAATAAAGAAATAAACTATAAAAAAAATAAAGAGATAGAACATAGCATATTAAAGAACACAGCTATAATACTATAATTATAGTCAAAATTGTTATTGGATAGATGGTTGATGTAGAGAATAGTATTATATTCCAACACATATAAATTGATTGTATACTCTTCAATTTGTGTGCCAAAAATGAATTTGGAATTAAGTCTGAATAATCTAATAGTAGTACTTCATTGACTATTCTTTGCTGTTACAAAAAACAAAACTGTGACTCTTGGAACAAAATGGATAGGTTTTGAAGTGATTATGCTAAGCTAAATAAGTAAGAAAATGAAAGACAATTATAAAATAGTTTACCTCATATGGAATATATAAACTACAAAAACAAATGAATCATTGAGAAATAATTAAAAAATGCCTAATATCAGTGAAAATTATGATGCCTACCAGAGGGTAAAGGGAGGCAGAATACGAGAATCAAGAATATATCTTTTTTTGGTGATAAAATAGCATTGGAATTTTTGAGATGACAATGACATACATACATAGGTATAAAACTAGACTCCTAAAAATGAAAGCCCACACATTATTAACGATACATTATTAGTTTATTTGTATATGATAATAGTAATCCAATTAATAACTTTAAAAGTAAACAAAATCCTAAGAGATCAGATTGTCAATGCCATCAGATTGCTCCTAATCATGGTCAGAATTTCTATATTAATTTTTTAGGAAAAAGAGGTGAAAATCAGAAAAAATTTCTATGATCAAAACTTACATTATTAGTAAAAGGAAAATTAAATTTTAAATGAATGATCTTTAAGAAATATAAATTTAGTGTTTATCAAATAGTGGTGTTCATATAGAAATTATGGAAAATACTGGGAACAATCTCTGTTTTGTGGATATAGTGTAAAAGGAACTCTTAACCACTGCTGATGGAGATATTGTTTGGTCCAACCTCTATACAAAACAGTATAGATGGTTCGCAGTATGGCCCAGCATTTCCACTTGGGGTATTTATACCCAGGACAAAAAAAATCATTTAATCGAAAGAACATATGCATACCATTTTTTATTGCAGCACTCAATACAATGGCTAGGATTTGAAATAAATGTAGATGTCCAATGACAGATAAGTGGATTATGAAAATGTGGTATAAGTGAACAACAGAATATTACACAGCTGTAAGGAATGATGGAATCATGCAATTTGTGGCAACATAGACAGAATCGTTCAGGGCTGGAGCGATAGCACAGCGGTAGGGCGTTCGCCTTACAAGCGGCCAACATGGCCGACCCGAGTTCGATTCCTCAGCCCCTCTTGGAGAGCCTGGCAAGCTACTGAGAGTATTCGATATGCCAGATACAATAACAACAAAGTCTCCAATGGAGACGTTACTGGGCCCGCTTGAGCAAATTGACGATCAACGGGAGGGCCTTTACCTTTACCTTTATAGACAGAACTGAAAGATACTATGTTAGATGAAGTTAGCCAAAAAAAGGATCAACACAGAGTGATATCATTTATATGTGGTAGTTAGAATAACTAGATGAGGCGTGCAGTGGTTTAAAGGGTGTTTGTCTAGATCACCCTCTACCCCAAAGTATGGGGAGGAAAAGGAAAGAAAAAAATGAATGGGAGAAGACACAGATGAGAAGCAATGGGGAGCAAGATTCAAGAATTTGGGTACATGGAGGTATTAAGGAATGATAGAACTAAATATCCAAACCACAGAGTCAACAGCACTGAAACCATGAGACCCAAATTTCAACAGCAAAACTTAAGATGCCTGACAAGGTGGTAGACAGGTTGTGGGTTGGGGGAAGGGAGTTGTGAAAGAACCTGAGAACACTGGATAGAAGTTGACACTTGTAGGAATGGGTGCTGGAACATTGTATGTCTAAAACTCAATTATGAATCTATTTGTAAACCATGGTAAGATAGTAAAAATTAAAAAAAAATAAGTTTGACTATAAAAGTGCTCATTTAAATTATTGTTCATTAGTAGTTTTGAAGACTAGTATTTGCATGGAATTCTTTTTTCAGTAAAATATCCGTCGGAGCCACAATGTAAATCAGAGAAAGCTGCTCCAGATGTTTTCAGTGATTCTCCTTTTTATAAGGTATTTTTTAAGTAAATAAAAAGAGAAGCTGCCCCAGATGTTTTTGGCAATATGTATGAAAATCTGTGTATATATTCAGTGGATGAGCCACATTTGTTCCTGGGCTCAATATTCAACTAATGAATGTCATTCAGGTATTATATGCCTATGGATTGGCGTTTGATCAAATTTCAAATCCTGTACTTGAATGAATAGCACCGTAAGAAGAATTTATTTTTGAATTTCATTTAACTGAGGCTGTTTCTACTTGAATTTCTATTCACTTTAAATACATTTTCTAACTTTTCTTTTGAATATATAAAAGCCTCTCTAATAAAATTTCTATTCCTTTCTGGCATCTGACTTTGCATATGCGTGTGCAAATATTTGTATGGTTGTGGGTCTTTGAGAGGCAAAACTAAAAGCTGCAAAAAAGTTAATTACAAGAAAGCCGTCTATTACTAAATTTATTCTGAAACCATAAAGAAAATAGCATGCATCATCTTTGCTTACATATTGGTTGTGCAAATGCATTAATACATTTGCAAGACATTGTTCTGGGGAGTATACTTGCCATGTCTTCTCAGTTTTTAATATTGTCATCTTTAATCAACTTCTAAAGATAAATGAAGGTAATAAAAGCTAAAAAACATCAAACGTTATCTATGAAACTTTACAAAGAATTTTCATATTTAATTTTTCAAGATCTTTATTCAAAGATTGCATTATATCTCACATTCTATATATTTCACTCCAAATCTCTGGATTTTTTTTTATTTCTTAAAAAAGAAAAAAGAGACAGAGGCCCAGCTCTGGGCAACAAAGCTGAACGGTTCCAATTCCAACAGGTACAGCCTGCCCCCAAGGGCCTGGGTCCCTCTCTGGGCACGCGCAGCTAGAAACAGCCCCTAGACAGCCGGTTTTCAACCCATGATCTGCGTGGGACGGGCACAGAGGCCCAGCTCTGGGCAACAAAGCTGAACGGCTCCAATTCCAACAGGTACAGCCCGCCCCCAAAGGCCTGGGTCCCTCTCTGGGCACGCGCAGCTAGAAACAGCCCCTAGACAGCCGGTTTTCAACCCCTGAGCTGCGTGGGACGGGCACGGAGGCCCAGCTCTGGGCAACAAAGCTGAACGGCTCCAATTCCAACAGGTACAGCCCGCCCCCAAGGGCCTGGGTCCCTCTCTGGGCACGCGCAGCTAGAAACAGCTCCTAGACAGCCGGTTTTCAACCCCTGATCTGCGTGGGACGGGCACAGAGGTCCAGCTCTGGGCAACAAAGCTGAACGGCTCCAATTCCAAACAGGAGACGTTCCCAACTCCTCGCCCAGTGCCAGGGACTCTTTCCGGAGCCGCGGACGCATCAGCGGCCGCGAAATATTTTCCCACTACATATGCCATAGGAACCATAAGCTAACTTCTTAGATGGAAACTTCTCTATTTTATCTCAGCCACTAGAAACACAGTAGCCAATAACTCATAAGCCTATCTTAACTCACACTGCATATCAAGCAGAATAGTAACAGTGAACGTGAAGGACTAAACCACACCTCTCACAATGGTAAAGCAACGCAAAAGCCCACCAAACTTTCATATTGAAGAGTCTAGCCCAGATGACACCAACAGTACTGTACTGTTAGACAACCTCTCTGACAAGGAATTCAGAAGGGAGCTACTTAGGATGCTTAGGGAATTAAAAAAAACAATGGAAACCAATGCCAATAGAAGACAAGAGGATCTGAAGGCAGAAATGAGGAAAATGCAATCAGAAATGTCAGACCTGAAAAATCTCGTAGGCGAATTGAAAAGCTCAGTGGAAGGCCTCAGCAGCAGAGTAACAGCGGCTGAGAACAGAATCAGTGAGCTCGAAGATGAAGTTCAGAGACTCTCCAGTAAAGAGCAGAAAATGGAAAAGAGACTCACAATTCGGGAACAGATGGCAAGAGAAGATCGTGATGAAGCCAAGAGGGGTAACATAAGAATTATTGGAGTCCCAGAGGGACAGGAAGAAAACCTCGATGAAGAAGAAACTGTCAAAGAAATCATTGCTACAACATTTCCAGAGCTGAAGAAAACTTGTGACCACATTCAGGAGGCCCGAAGGGTACCAGCTAGAAGAAATCCGAATAAAAATACCCCAAGACACATTGTGATCAAAATGACCAAAACCTTAGACAGAGACAAAATTCTGAAAGCAGCAAGATCGAAGAAAGAAATCTCTTACAAAGGAGCATCCTTAAAATTCACAGCTGATTTTTCTGATGAAACCCTCATGGCCCGAAAACAGTGGTGGGACATAGTAAAAAAACTCAATGAAATAAATGCCTCCCCAAAAATACTTTTCCCAGCAAGACTCTCATTCATAATAGAAGGAACAACACACAGTTTCACAGACAAACAACAGCTCAGGAACTTCATAGACTCAAAACCATGGTTACAAAAACAACTAAATGGGCTACTTTAAGGCAAGAAAGGCCCCTCAAATACACCAAATTTTAACAGAACAATGGGACAAAATCCCATAACAATAATCTCTCTCAATGTCAATGGGCTAAACGCACCAATTAAAAGACATAGAGTGGCAGGATGGATTAGAAAATTGAACCCAACATTCTGCTGCCTGCAAGAAACGCATCTCAATAGTCAAAGCAAACACAGACTCAGAGTCAAAGGCTGGAAAACAATCCTATAGGCAAACAGCTCCCATAAAAAAGCTGGGGTAGCCATCCTTATATCAGACCACATCGATTTCAGAGTGAGGAAGGTCATAAGAGACAGTGAAGGCCATTTCTTATTGATCAGAGGATCTATACAACAGGAAGAACTTACAATAATAAATGTATATGCACCTAATGAGAGACCAGCAAAGTACTTAAAACAACTACTCATAGATTTGGAAAAAGACATCAATAGCAACACAATACTAGTGGGAGACTTCAACACTGCTTTGTCACCTCTTGATAGATCAACCAGACTCAAGCTTAGCAAGGACATACTTCATTTGAAGGAAACAATGGAAGAAAGGGACTTAGTAGATATATACAGGACACTTCATCCACAAAAAGCTGAATACACATTCTTCTCAAGCGTACATGGAACATTCTCCAAGATACACCACATGCTGAGCCACAAAACATGCCTCCATAAAATTAAGAAGGTAGAGACTGTATCAACAATCTTCTCAGACCATAATGCGCTGAAATTAGAAGTAAATCACACACAAAAACAGAAAACTAAATCAAACACCTGGAAATTAAACAGTGCACTATTGAACAACGAGTGGATTAGACAGGGAATCAAAGAGGAAATCAAAAGATTCCTAGAAACGAATGAAAATGAGAACACGAGTTACCAAAACTTATGGGACACAGCAAAGGCTGTGTTAAGAGGAAATTTTATAGCTCTACAAGCATTCCTCAGGAAGGAGGAGCGAGCACACATAAGTAACCTAACCTCACAGCTTAAGAGCTTGGAGAAGGACCAACAAAAGGAGCACAACCCGAACAGGAGAAAGGAAATAATAAAACTCAGAGCAGAGATTAATGAGATGGAAACCCAAAAAACAATCTGAAAGATCAATGAAACCAAAAGCTGGTTCTTCGAGAAAATTAACAAGATCGATAAGCCTCTAGCAAAACTCACAAAGAAAGGGAGAGAGAAAACCCTAATAAACCGAATCAGAAATGAAAAGGGGGTCATTACAACAGAAACCACAGAAATTCAGAGGATCCTCAGGGAGTACTTTGAGAAGCTTTATGCCACGGAACATCAAAACCTCGAGGAAATGGATAAATTCCTAGACTCCTACAGACTCCCAAGGCTGAACCAAGAAGACCTGGAATACCTGAACAGACCTATCACCATCAAGGAAATTGAAATGGTAATAAAAATTCTCCCCAAGCACAAAAGTCCTGGCCCGGATGGATTCACTAGTGAATTCTTCCAAGTCTTTAAAGAGGACTTACTCCCGATGCTCTTTAAGCTTTTCCACGAAATTGAAATATCAAAAACACTTCCGAACAGTTTCTACGAAGCAAATATCACACTGATACCAAAAGCAGACAGAGATACCACAAAGAAAGAGAATTACAGGCCGATATCCCTGATGAACACAGATGCAAAGATCCTCAACAAACTACTAGCAAATAGAATCCAACTACTCATCAAAAAGATCATACACCATGACCAAGTAGGATTCATCCCAGGGATGCAAGGATGGTTTAACATTCGGAAATCAATCAACATAATCCATCATATCAACAAAAGAAAAGATAAAAAGCATATGATCATATCAATAGATGCAGAGAAAGCATTTGACAAGATCCAGCACCCTTTATGATGAAAACCCTAGCCAAAATGGGTATAGAGGGGACTTTCCTCAACATAGTTAAAGCCATATACCACAAGCCTACAGCAAGCATCCTCCTCAATGGGGAAAAACTGAGAGCCTTCCGTCTAAGATCTGGGACGAGACAAGGATGCCCACTCTCTCTACTGCTGCTCAATATAGTACTGGAAATACTTGCAATAGCGATTAGGCAAGAAAAAGATATTATGGCATTCAGGTATGAAAGGAAGAAATCAAGCTCTCACTATTCACAGATGATGGGATACTATACTAGAGAACCCAATAACCTCCACCAAAAAACTCCTAGAAACAATAGACTCGTATACTAAAGTTGCAGGTTATAAAATCAATACCCAAAAGTCCATGGCTTTCCTATACGCACACAGTGAGAGAGAAGAAAGCAACATGAAAAAAACAATCCCGTTCAAAATTGTGCCCCAGAAAATCAAGTACCTAGGAATCAGCTTAACTAAGGAAGTAAAGGACCTGTACAAAGAAAACTACAAAACGCTACTTCAGGAAATAAAAGAGGACATGAGGAAATGGAAAGATATCCCCTGCTCATGGGTCGGGAGACTTAACATTGTCAAAATGGCAATACTACCGAAAGCATTGTATAAATTCAATGCAATCCCTATAAGGATACCCATAACATTCTTCAAAGAAATGGAGCAAACACTCTTGAAATTTATATGGAACAATAAGCCCCCACGAATAGCTAAAGCAATTCTTGGGAAAAAGAAAATGGGAGGAATCAACCTCCCGAACTTCAAACTGTACTACAAAGCAGTAATAATTAAAACAGCATGGTACTGGAACAAAGGCAGAACTGCAGACCAATGGAACAGGGTTGAATACACTGACATCTCTCCTCAATCATATGCTCATCTAATCTTTGATAAAGGTGCAAGTAATGTGAAGTGGAGTAAGGAAAGCCTCTTTAATAAATTGTGTTGGCATCACTGGACGGCTACATGCAAAAAAATAGGCTCAGAACTCTGCCTAACACCATGTACAAAAGTAAGATTAAAATGGATTAAAGACCTCAACATCAGACCAGAAACCATAAGGTACATTGAAGATAAAGTTGGCAAAACCCTCCATGACATTGAAGCTAATGGTATCTTCAAAGATGCCACGCCACTGGCCGAGCAAGTGAAAACAGAGATAGATAAATGGGACTATCTTAAACTAAGAAGCTTCTGCACCTCCAAAGAAACAGTGACCAAAATACAAAGACAGTCTACAGAATGGGAAAGGATATTCACCGAATACACATCTGACAAGGGGTTGATATCCAGGATATACAAAATACTGGTTAAACTCCACAAGAAGAAAACATCCAACCCCATCCAAAAATGGGGCAATGAAATGAACAGAAACTTTCTCAAAGAAGAAATCCGAGTGGCAAAAAAGCACATGAGAAAATGCTCTACATCATTAATCATCAGAGAGATGCAGATCAAAACCACAAAGAGATACCATCTCACACCTCAGAGACTGGCCCACATTCAAAAGAACAAAAGCAACCGATGCTGGCGTGGATGTGGCGAGAAAGGGACACTCCTTCACTGTTGGTGGGAATGTCCACTGGTTCAGCCCTTCTGGAAAACAGTATGGACGATTCTCAAAAAATTAGAAATTGAGCTCCCATTTGACCCAGCAATACCACTCCTGGGAATATATCCCAGAGAGGCAAAAATGTATAGTCGAAGTGACATCTGCACTTGTTTGTTCATTGCAGCACTCTTTACAATAGCCAGAAACTGGAAGAAACCTGAATGCCCAAGAACAGATGACTGGTTAAAGAAACTTTGGTACATCTACACAATGGAGTACTATGTAGCTCTTAGAAAAGATGAAGTCATGAAATTTACATACAAGTGGTACAATATGGAAAGTATCATGCTAAGCGAAATGAGTCAGAAAGAGAGGGATAGACATAGAAAGATTGCATTCATCTGGGGAATATAAAGTAACAAAGTATGAGATTAATACCCAAGAATAGCTGAGATCAGCACCAGGAGGATTACTCCATAACTTAGAGGCCATCCGGGTATCCTAGAGGAAAGCGGAGTTCAGATAGAGAAGGGAGCACCAAATAAAGGATGTTTGGAGGATCCTCCCAGGAGGGGAGATGCATGTCGAAAGTAGACTATGGACTGAACATGTTTGCCACTCAATGCCTCTTTGGCAGACCACAACACCCAAAAGGAGAGAGAGAACACAGGGGATTGCCCTGCCACAGATACAGGGGGGATGGGGGGATGGGGGTGCGAGGGATATTATCCATGGTGGTGGAAAATGGGCACTGGTGGAGGGATGGGTATCTGATCATTGTATAATTGAAACCAAAGCACAAAAAATTGTAAATCTACAACTTTAAAAAAAATAAAATAAAATAAAGGAAAAAAAAAAAAGAAAAAAGGAGCAGAGCAAGGAGAAACTCTTGAGCATTTCCAGGTGTGGCTATAAAACAGAACAACAACAAAAAAGGAGCTAATAGTCTACTGTGATAATTCCCAAGTTTTGAGCATCATGATAGTTTTAGTCATATCTGTGTATGATATGTACAATCACTAAATCAATATTTTTATTTAGAAAAATTAATTTCTCTTATATACCCCCCATACACAGACACACACACACACACACACACACACACACACACACAGGATTCTTTATGTTTACAATGGACTGAATATCTGTGTCTGTGAAATTCTGGCCATGTAACCTAAACCTCACATAATGCTATTCAAGGTGAAGCATTTAAAACGTCAGGGTCCTTGTGAACTGCATATTTGCCCTCATAAAAGGGACTCTATGGAATCTTGCCTTTTTTTCCAAAATTATGTGAGAATCACTATCACTGTCACTATCACTATCAATATCACTATCATCCCTTTATTCATCGATTTGTTCAAGCAGGTGCCAATAACGTCTCCATTAGTTCTAGCCCTGAGATTTTAGCAACCTCTCCTTACTTGTCCCTCCCAATGATGACACATTGGAGGCTCTTTCAGCGTCAGGGGAATGAGACCCAGTATTGTTACTGTGTTTGGCATACTGAATACGCCACAGGGAGCTTGCCAGGCTCTGCCGTGTGGGCAGAATACTCTTGGTAGCTTGCCGGGTTCTCTGAGAGGGAGAACTAGACGTAAGAGGTCACACAGCTGTGCACGCTTCCACGAGCTCGGTTTTACAATCTCTGGATCTTGGCCGTAGATGGCATTCCATGGCACCAGAGGCAGTTTGTGGGTGTGACTGCCTAGCTACTGGAAGATGGGGGGCCTGGGTGGAGGAGGCCCAGTCCTGATTCGAGCATTCTTGGAGATCTCAGCCCTGGATCCCACACATCTGGGTTCCTCTGCCAGTTCTTTCATGTGTGAGGCTCATCAGAGCATGTGGAGAGTGTTTTTGAACATGGCTATGTCTGAGTTCTGGAGGTCTTCAGCTGCTGGAGCTCTGCTTGGAGTGGGGAGGGAAACTCAACCCACTCCCCTCCGAGGGGCCCAGATGAAGACAGTCAGGCTCTGGGGTAGGAGACTCTGCCTAAGTGAGGATAAAATGAGAAGTGAACAATCTGAAACTCAAAAAAAAAAAATTCTTACTACTACCTAAACACATTGACACCTTGATCTCATATATTTTTATTCTCTGAAGCCTTAGTAAAAACAAAAAAAATCAAAAGAATATCACTTTTAGCTGTGTGTTTCCACACGTCCTCACTGGAGTGAACACTTTTAATGGAGGCACACAAGTGATCATTGTGATGCTTAAGGCTAGTTGAAGTACTCGCATAAATGCTTGTTAACGGTAGCAATATCTGGTGAAGGCGCTCATACTTCTTAGTGTGGGGCTTTTTGATGGTTGGATCCATTTTTTTTATTTTTGTGGTGCTTACACACACCTAGTTTCAGGGTGTCTGGAAACCGTTTGTGTTGACAGGTATCACAGAAAACACAGCTGCCAGGCTCAAGTAACAGGCTATGCTTTGTACACCTGGGGGACTGGGAATTTGAACCCATGACTTTATCTTTGCTAGAAAAATTCTATAAGCTATTTGGCTATTTATGCAGGTCTTCATTTCTACTATTTTTGCTTCTGATTATCATAAACTGAAATTGAAGTCCTGGAACAATAATACAGTGTAAGGGCACTTGACTTGTACTTGGCCAACCTGGGTTTGATTCCTGGTACCATACATAGTCCCTAAAGTTCTTCCACTTGTGATACCTGAGAACAGAGCCAAGAGTAAGCCCTGAGAACTACTGAGTTTGTCACTAACAGCAATACCAACAATGACAAATATAAAAAAGAACTCCGAGGTTCAGAGAAAACTAAGGTTCAAGTCTATAGTCAGAAACATAGGGAAATGATCCAGAAGTGACGAAAACCTTTGACAGAATTGAAAGTCTCAGTTTAAATCCTTATTCTCCATTTAATAAAACTTATTTTATACAGAGAAAATAATCAAATGACATATTTTTAAATCTTAAAAAGCATATACCCATAACCATGTGAACATAAATAATTACCCACAGAATATGTCATGTAATAAATTCATTGGTTTCTTCATTGACTGTCTCTTTTATAGCCTTGGGAGAACCTTTTTTTTCTGAGGATTGCCATAGCAATATTCTTCATTTTACAAGTCCTTGTTTTATCAAATTTTATTTTATTTTATTTTATGGCTTTTGACCACATCTGTCTCTGTCTGGGAGTTACTTTGGTTCTGTTGTCTAGGGGTCAGCATTGTGTTGGAGATTGTACCATATGAAAAGCATGTGCTGAGCCCATTGAACTATTGCTTCGGTCACAAGCTCTTTAATGGATACTGCCTCTCTTCTATTAATAAAAGCTGGATCCTCTTGTGCTTGAATGTAGATATGTAGACAATTGCTTCCAAAAGGTAATCTGCTTAAATGGATGTTGCATGTCTTCATATATAGTGTGTAGAAAAAAATACATTTTGGGGAGATGGGGGATGGAAATCACATCCAGCGATGTTCAGGAACTACTCTTGGCAGTGCTTGGGAGACCTTGTGAGATGCTGGGGATTGAACCCGGGTAGGCCACATGAAAGGCAAACACCCTACCAACTGTACTATCGCTCTGGCTCCAAAATCCATTTTTTAAAAGATTTTTTCGAGATTGGGCTGGAGCGATAGCACAGCGGGTAGGGCGTTCGCCTTACAAGCGGCCAACATGGCCGACCCGAGTTCGATTCCTCCACCCCTCTCAGAGAGCCCGGCAAGCTACTGAGAGTATTCGATATGCCAGACACAGTAACAACAAAGTCTCCAATGGAGATGTTACTGGGCCCGCTCGAGCAAATCGACGATCAACGGGAGGGCCTTTACCTTACCTTATTAAAGTAGGGGGGCAGAAGAAATAAAGATGGACAGGATTTATAGCCAGAAATTAGAGTAGGGAAAAAAATAAAGCTGCAAAATAGAACTTATATTAAAAGAAGTTTTACTAATGGCAAATTAAGGAGTAAAATATCAAGAGTAAGAAAATTTTGTGATACTGACTTAGCAAGATTTTTTGCAAATACTGAGAGTATCTTGCCCGCATGGCAGAGCCTGGCAAGTTCCCCGTGACGTATTCGATATGCCAAACACAGTAACAACAAAGTTTCCAATGGAGATGTTACTGGGCCTGCTCGAGCAAATTGATGATCAACGGGAGGGCCTTTACTTTACTTTTACTTTACTAGTTTTTGTAGGACAAAGATAGGAGTGGTGCATCTGAAGTGGTGTCTTGATTATTCAAATGTATAGTAAACTCAGAAGTACAGTCAAAGTTTGAACAATGAGGCAGTCTTTGTAACTTTGTAAAGATTATGCAGTTTAGGTCATAGAGATAGTACAGGGATTAAGAATTTGCCTCACATGCAATTGACCCTGATTCTATTTCCAACAACTCATATGGTCCTTATCACCACCAGCAATGTCCCCTTAGCACAGAACCAAGTGTAAGCCCAACATTTAAAAAAAAAAAGTTACTCAGCTTTGTTGAAACATTCAGTCATACAAACCAGCCAACATACTGTGAAGAAGTGCCCAACACATAAAATTAAAACAATGGTTTCAGCTGAAAGTCACCATTACTCATCAGATATCTGAGTGATTAAACTTTCAGGTGCTACCAACCCCACCTGCTGAATAATTCTTTCCAGCTAAACTCTCACACATCAACAAATTGAGGTGAGTCTTAGGGCTTTATCTATCCAAGGTCCTGATACAGAGAATGCATAATTAAATGGCATTTATCTCATGTCCCTACATTTTAAATGGCTTGTTTTGGTGATATCTGAGTATGAGATGTACTATCTCATATAGCAACAGCAACTCAATGAGAACTCTTGTTGTTATATTGATTTCAGCATCATCTTTCTCTTGCAATTCATCTTTTAGCAGTTCTGCATGTTGTTCTCTGAAGATATTCTCTCTATCTTGCAGCTCAAGTTCACTGAGAAGTCTTCAAAAAATCTTCTATAACTCTGCAACCTTCACAGATTGAGAGGTGAAATCCCACATGGCTTTGCCTGATCTGTTGCCCATGTTTCTGTCCTTCATCTCCTTCTACTCTTCTTGATTCCCCGAGTGCCAGTCACAGTCTTGACTGTGTGTGTCCTTGAACACATCTAACATACTTCTTCCTCAGGCATATGCCTTTGTCCTCTGTGTTTAAATGGGCTTTCCCCAGAAACCTGAATTCCTATATCTTTTGTTCCATACATGACTTTGATTAAATGTCAAGTTATAGGAAGGCTTTCACCTAAACTTTATAAAATAGCTTTCCAACATATCTCCCTTTTATTTTTCCCCAAGCACTTACGACCAAGTACTTATTTTCTCTCTTTCCTCCTCAAATGACTTGAAGTCTTATTTGGATCTTATATAGGTCTAGTTCCAGGAGGGAATTTGTTTTGTCTGTAGTTGTAATCCCAGTGCGTAAAATATATCTGGGTTAATGGAGCTTATATTATTGTTGATAATAAATTTTAAATTTTAATTTTTTTATATTTCAAGAATAGCATTTTTTTATTCTTGGATATAATTTGAAATTAGGTAGAATTTCTTAGTTTTGGAGTTTGAATGCAATATACTGTAATGTTTGGGAGCTATAGCCATTATTAGGGAATACTGTTTAGGCTCACAGCAGTTATCACAGCGGGTAGGGCGTTAGCCTTACAAGCGGCCAACATGGCCGACCTGAGTTCGATTCCTCCGCCCCTCTCGGAGAGCCCGGCAAGCTACCGAGAGTATTCGATATGCCAGACACAGTAACAACAAAGTCTCCAATGGAGACGTTACTGGGCCCGCTCGAGCAAATCGACGATCAACGGGAGGGCCTTTACCTTTACCTTTTTAGGGTATTTGGTGGTGTTGGAGATTAAATCAAGGTTGGTTTCATGTAAGGCATACTATTACTATTTATGTGACCATTAAAATTAAAATTTTAATTTTATTCCATGTCTAATGGTACCTTCCATAAATTTATAGTTTTTTAGATTAAAAGTTGCAGCCTAGTTAGAGAAAAATATGCTAAAGGACTCATCAGATCATTAAGAAAAATGTTGGTAAATTTTTATAATTACTCTGCAAAGGCTGTGAGATATAGATTTCTGAATAAGAAAACTAAATGCTTACTTAAAATGTCTGGTTATTTTTAATGGAGGCAAATGACGCTTTAAATTGACTTATTAAAATTAGGTACTTGATCTGCATAGTTATTCAGAACATTTGTCCTTAAGTTTCTTGTATAATAATTTTATTGAATGTGTAAAAGGAATAGTGTTTTTGGTAAAACTAATTGCGGTAGTATATATTTTTTTCATTTTAGTTACTCAATATTAGCCAGGAGAAATTGCTATTTCAATACTGACCATAGTTATATTGTGAGATGCGATCTTTAAGATAAAGTCATATTTTCTCAAATTACTGTAAATTTAATTTAAAAAATTTCATTGAGATACTAATTTATTGTATATGTTTTAGAAGTACTTTTTCACCACTACCACCACCAGAGTTTCAATATTACTCTCAACTGGTTCTTTGTTGCTATAGTCCCTCACCTAACCTGACCCTCCTTTATTCATGCCACTCATTGAGACTGACCTGAGTCATAGAGTTTCGCTGAAGTGATTGTTATTAAAAAAAACCTTTCTGCTTCTAGTAAAAAAAAAATTCTAAGTTTTTCCGGTGAGTGGTCTGAAGAATGTTCAATATAAGGAAGATGAAAAAGAAGCTCTCTAGGTTATGGAAGTGAGGAAAAGATGAGAGCATGAGAGACAGGGCAAGGCAAGCAGTCAAGAGAATCATGGTCTCCTTTCTTTAAAATGAAAGAAGAAACATATTGAATAAAGTAAGAGGTATACCTGACAGGGAAATGCTACTCTTCTTTCTTCCTTTCAAATTCTAGAAGGAAACTAACACCACATTCAACTGACTTTAATTAATAGGTGGAACGTTGTGGTCAAACTGAGACATCATCTCACTGAAATTTCCCTGGCTTCCCAGATCATGTGATGAATTTCCTCTGTTTGGAAAACGCTGGAGCTTACCAGGTGCCTAAAACTAAGCCTGCAGGGGGTGGTCCAGAGAACATGATGGCAGTACAGAGCAGTAAGGCAGAAGCACGTGATCATGGACTGAAGATTGTCAAAGGGAGTTTAGATTATTCCAGAATGACAGACTAGTTCTAAATAAAGGATGATTCATGGAATTTCCACAGACAACACAAACTGAAGATTATTGAACAAGTGGTTAAGAAGCACTGACATGAAACAATGCCTGTAGTTATTATTATATCAAACAACTAGTGTTTACCCAAGAAATAGATATAGACCAAACAGCACAAATTCAGAATATTCAGTCACACATTTCTGCTCTGATGTTTTATCTTAGAAGAAACAGAAGAAACAGCAACACTGAAAGACCAAACACTTAGCCAACTAAGAAACAGACCATAAATAAGGGGATTATCTCATCATACCAGATTAAATACAAATAATTTAATTTTTATGCTAACTGGTAGAGGTTCTCCCAATTGTGTATGTCTAAATTGTCTCTTTCCACAAGATTTCTCATGATTTTTCATCATTATTCAAGTTGAGACATTTTCAAATAAAGCATACAACACTTAGTAGTTACTTACTGCTAACAAAATGGAGTTAGAATACTGTTTTTCAACGTACAGCAGCATATATGAGGGTGAATAACTCAATAATAACCAGGAGGGACCAGAGTGATAGAACCAAGTTTTGATCCCCTATACCATATATGATCCCCGAAGCCCATGAGAAGTTATATCTGAGTGTGGAGCCAGGAGTAAGCCTTTAACACCAATGAGTGTGGCCCTCAAAAGAAATAATAGCCAAGGATTTAATAGTAAAACTCTTTACTTGTATTGTATTGGATAGTGCTCCTGCCTTCAAGGAAGCCCAAATTATTTTCTTACTCTGTTGTATTTCTCCTTCACATGCTTGTGGCATTTTAAAAACAAACACAACCAAACTAGATGAGAAGTATGGGAAGTCTTCAGCTTTAAACATCACTTGAAGATACTATTTTTGTTTTTTATTTATCCCAGATACTTACCTTCTTGTACTGATAAATAATATAAATGAGTTTAAATAAGTGTTTTAGATCAGTGCTTAGGAATGATGTTTTGTTAATGTTGTGCAAGACATTTTAAAAATCAACAGCTTGTTACACCATTCAATTGACTTCTATATTGTAGTTAAAATATAGAGAAACTATTCAGCTAAAAGTAATTAAACCCATGACAACAAAGGCAAAGCTCTTTAAAACATATGCACTGAAACTGCTAAATCTTTCACAACTCATTAATCTCAATAACAATTTGTTGAGAAAGTAAAAATATGTGCCCATTTTATACATGATGAAACTGAGATGCAGAAACCTGGATCATACATTTTAAGGTCACACATCTATTAATCAGCACTGGACTTCAATTTTAAGCAATGTGACTTTGTAATCATCATTCTTAACCATCATGTGATAATGATGTGATGGCTTGTTGAGGGAAATGGGCTCTGTATATTTTGTAATAGAGAATGATGCCAGCTTACTCTAAGTAAAAATATACATTTTAAGATTTATTTCTTTGGTTGGGGGCCACACCTGGCAGTTCTGGGATCAAATTCATGCTAGATACATTCAAGACAAGCTCCCTGCCTGCTGTACAATCATTCTGATCCCACACTTTCTGCTTTTAACAAGAGCACTTATAAAATATCCTACAGATAAGGCTTCAACAGAATCATTTTAATTCATCATTTTGAAGAAAGTATATCATGAAAAGAATTTTTGGTATGGGTATTTGAAATAGGATTTGATAAAAATTTAACAAAGTTATCTGTGCTTTACAAATCACACACATCAGGAGAGATTGCAGATATTGTTCCATTTATTTAAGTGGACCAATTCTTTATGAAGAGAATTTGAAAGTGTATTTTTTCCTATAGTGTCAACATATAAAATTTGATTCCTTTATTAAAGTTGATTTGGCAAAATGAGCAAGATTCAAAGTTATAAGAAATTCAAAGTTGTAAGAACATTCAAATATGCTGATACATTTTTAAATTGAGAGCACATTTTTGAATGCTTGAAGCAGTTTATAGAAAAAAATGTATGGTTTCAACAGAAGCAATAAAATCATTATAGAGTGGAACACAATATTCATAAGGAAATTATTTTATGAAATTCAGAAAGTAAATTAAGTAAAATATATCAAAGCAAATTTTCCTCTTAATATAATGATTCTAAATTTATTTTTATCATTAGAATACTTGGACATTAAAAAAAATCAGAGGTCAAGGATATTACACAAGTTGTAGAGCAAAAACTTAGCATCTAACAAGCCCTGTATTCCATTCCTGGCGCCTCATGGCACTAAGAGCCAATGGAGTAGTAAGCACTTCTGGGATTGGTCTCATCTTCTTCCTCAGCACCATGGGTTGCTTCCTTATGGAAAACTTAAAAAAAATGATTAAAAATAATCACAATTTAGGGGTGTGCCAAATTTCAACTCTATTAAATCCCCTCTACCAAATCCTTTCCAAAAACAAAATCCTTCAACTCCATGCATCCCACCTTTGTTATCAATCAATACATATGAGACACAGATGACTAAGTTATACATGTATAGACATCATCTGATATTATTTTTCTGGCTCTCCTATTGTCCAACTTAATTTCTAGCTTCACTTTACTAATTATTTTGCATATATTTTCTAATTTTCACAGATTTACCACTTACTGAATATTATTTTTCAAGAATAAAGATTAATTTTGTCCATTTGTACAGAATATAAATATAACCATTTGAAATATGTTATCTATTATTTATAAAGAATATTCTGTGTTTGAAATCATAAATTTCCCCCACAGAGATGTAATTTGTCTTAATTAGGTCATTTAAATGTCAATTATTTATGTTGACTAGAGCAATTCCTAATTTCAGGATTTCACAGGCCTTTATTCTTGCCTAGTACTCTGGGAATCTTCTCTGTTTTGCATAATCTTAATTATATTACTTTGTTGAAGAGATGCAAGAAAAATGACATTCTTCTAGAGTGATTTCTCAATTAAATCAAAGAGATATGATAAGATTAAAGAAAATGCTGGCAAAGCACTGAGTGGCAAGAAAGAGAGACTATCCATGTTAAGTGAGTTAGGTACCAGAAATAAAAGGCAGAATGATATCAGGACACTGTTCACTTAGCATAATTAGTAGTTTTTGTTACTAACATGCTAAATGATTTATTAGCTGTCAATGATAAGTTGATGTGCTATAGTAATTATTCAAAATATCATTTCTTGATTTATGCAGCAAGTGTGTTTCTTAAACACTTTAACTCTATAAACTCTGACCATTGAATAAATAAAAGTAAGGATTGCAACTCCAAATATAAAGATGGATGAAATTATGCAAAAACTAAGTGAGGAAAACTACTAAAACAGTGGGAATAATTTTTTTGTCATTTGTTTCTGACTTTGTGTGTGTGTGTGTGTGTGTGTGTGTGTGTGTGTGAAGCAAGAACAGTTTTACTAAAACTTTATTTAGAAAGATAAAGGGGGAAACAAAGGGATAAGTACATGTGTGAGAGTGAACCAGGCTCCTCCATTATGGAAAAAGCAAGCAATTAAAAAGAGATAAGCAAGGGAGAAGAGAGGCTTGAAAAGCAAATGATAATACAGTTTTTAAGCTTATAAATTTACACCTTCTTGTCCTTTAATATCTCAAGTCATGTTCTACATAGAGAGAGCTTTTTAAGGAAAGAATGAAGAATCTAAAAAAAATGGGAGAGATCCAAACTAAAACTGCATCATTTTATATGAAGAGTAGGAAAATGTGGCATTGTCCATTAGTTCGGCTATGCATAAAAGAGAAAATTAAATGTTTACCCTCAGATATTCAAATTACTTAAATTTCCTAAGCTATGTGTAAATGAATACTTAAATAACTTTCCATTAATGAATCTTGTCATATAAAGAAATCATGTGTGAGCTCAAGTTTGTGGATACTTTTTGACTGTTACAACATTAAATGATGTAAACTTTGACAGGTACCTAGTTTCTCCATGTCAAGTTTTGTTTATTAGGCATAGGCCATGGAATAAATGACTGATTGCTGAGTGAATATATGGGGTTAATGTCTGTGATGAAGTGTGGTAAGGGGAACATTAAAAAAATAGGTAAGAGCTACCTTTGCTATTAGAAAGTCATCTGTGATTGATTTCTAGCTTTTGAATGCCTGTGGTATGTACTGTGGCATGAATGCCAGTAAAGTCAACCAATTCTAGCCCTTTGTACTTGAGGTAAACCTATGCATGACTCAGCTGGATGTGAAAGGCTTAAGTGTCCTTTATGAATTAGCTCCTTATACTTCCTTATAACAGACATTAAAAAATGCCATTGATGCAAATTAGACCTGAGTTTTCTTAAATATGAGTGGATTTTGGTTAAATATAACAAGGTCATAGAATTCAGATCTTAGTCTGACTCTAATTTCTGATACAAAGTCATGCCATGTGATACTAAATATTACTATATAAATGTCCCCCTCTAAAGACAGACACTAAGGAATCTATAGCATTTTAAACGCCCTGCCTTATAAAGTTAAACTCAGAGTTCGCTTGAGAATTTTGATTAACAACTAAATACCAAGTTCCTCTATTTTTTTATGTCCTAGAAAACACCAAATTAATTTATTTATAATTTTAGGTTATCTGTTTATAAAGTTAGGATTCTAGGTGAGGTTTGAAAAAGTCTGTCTCACAGACTATCATGAGTTTTTGTTAGATATTGAATATTTTCACATAAATGTGGCACAAGAAAAATATTGCTTTCAGTATTTCACTTGATCACTTGACAGTCCATTACTCATCAATTTGCTCAAGTAGGTGCCAGTAAAATCTCCATTTGTCCCTGTCACGTGCTAGTGTAGACCAATGACACCTGCTCACTCCAGTAACACAAAGAACCTCAAACTGTTGGTTCAGGTTCTTGACGAAGAAGTCTGACCATCTCGTAGGTGGGCAGCCACATGATCTTTTGACGTCCTATGGAATCCAGTTGGTAACGGCTTTAGTCCAGTGGTCGTCTTCAAATCTCATTAGTGTCCAGCCCATCTGATTTTCGACACTTTGACATATGAGGCAGTGTCCCTGATTCTTGATCATCAATGGAAGTTGGAACTCCAGATTCCTTCTCTCACTTGAATAAAGCATGATACTCCAAGCATAGCTCTTTCAATTTCTCTTTGGGAGACCCAAATAACATTCTCATCTTATTTTCGTAGGGCCCAGGTCTCTGAGGTGTATGTTAATGCCAGAAGAATGGTAGAGTTGAAGAGATGTGCACGGAGCTGGAGTTTCTTTGTCCTCTCAACAACTTTTTGAAGTTCTTAAAGGCATTCCACACCGCTTTCTTCCTCCTGTACAGCTCAGGTGCCAGTTTGTTCATCATGTTGAGTTCTTGACCAAGGTACACATAACTGCTGCATTTGGAGATGTTTGTTCTACTGAGTGTGAAGAGCTGAGTCAGTGTTGATGAGTACTGACTGCAGATTCTTCAGATGTTCGGGTCTGACCCAGTATATAACTACAATTCAATTATTTATTAATTTCATAGATTCAATGCCCTCTTAGAATTGTCTAATCTTCAGTGTTTCAAGAAACTAAGTACAGTTTTAGGTTTGTAGACAATTTGACCTAAAGATAGCTTTTTTGTAGTATTTCCAGGAGCTTCCAGGTATTTTCTTTTTCTATTAATATTCTGCCTTGCATGCGGCCAACATGGCCGACCCGAGTTTGATTCCTCCGCCCCTCTCGGAGAGCCCGGCAAGCTACCGAGAGTATTCGATATGCCAGACACAGTAACAACAAAGTCTCCAATGGAGACGTTACTGGGCATGCTCGAGCAAATCGACGATCAACGGGATGGCCTTTACCTTTACCTTATTAATATTCCTTACAGTGCTGCAGAGAGTGATAAAGAGTTTATTAGAGTATGGTTTCTTAAATCTTCTCACTTGCAATTCTGTTTTTCCTGAGAATGTGTAACATGACCCCAGGTATTAAGATATATAAAAGAGCTGTACAAATCAAACATGTTTTGAAAATAATTCATAAAACACTATAAAACAAGTGTTGAAAAGCTACATGGTCCTATTTTGGGTCATGATTTACAGATTATGAAGCTAGGAATCTAAAGATGCTGTCAGTTCAATTTTATTTAATTTAGTTCTCTATAGATATATTGAAGAAGAAATCCTGGGGCAAAATTATCTTTAACAGTGTGTTTTTCTTAAAGTCCACCACATTTTGACTTCAAAATACTTTAAGCATCTTCCAAAAGTAAGAACTTGCAAGGCGTTTGACTTCTACGTTTATTCATGACACAATAAATATTTGGAAGAATAGAAGTTGTTTTATGTTTATCTAATTCTATTAACATATATGAAAGTTTATCTTATGAACCTTGGTATCTCCCCTTCAAAAGAGTCTTTCACTATGAATATATTCCATGTGTTTCTATTTCTTTAAATATTCTCATTTTGAAAACCTGTAGATTACAAATTTAGATGTTTGATGCTGTTAGTCTCTGTGTGTAAGTATATACTCTCTATTTTTTCCCAAATTCAGTACAGATGAGAAAGCAGAAAGCTCAAAATTAGTTTGCCTCAATAAATTCATGAGTTGTCTAGTCAAATTAATCAAAAGAAGTAAAATTTAACAAAATCAAGGGAAAACTTTGTAGGGAATTAGAAATGACTCCTTATTTTAAAGTGTTTTAAGGTCACATTGGGTAGAATGGCAATACTCGGTAATTTTTTTTTTTTTTTTTACTTTTGCTCTGTTCTGTTTTGCTGTTGGCTATGCTCAGGCCTTGAACCTGACCCTGTACTCAGGGATCACTCCTGGCAGGCTCAGAGGACCTTTGGGATGCCAGGAATTAAACTTTGGTCAACATGTGCAAGGGAAATGGCTTACTCTTTGTCCTCTTGCTCTCGTCCCCACTTGTATCACTGAAGTATAGAAAAGGAAACTACTTACCTACACACAATACATCTTGATGTGGCAAAATTTTAGTGAATAAAAAAAATCAAACTAATTCTCAAATTAACTTTTCTTATTTTGAATGGTTGCTTTAAGTTTCATTTACATAATCACCTCTTCACTATAAAAATAGGCAGAGGACCTTGTCCCAGAAGAACTATTTAGAAGTTCGTGTCTAAACTCTACACATAGGAAATAAAAGTTATTTAAAGTGTCTTTGAGTCCTGAGATTCTAGAAACATTCTCAGGAGAAGTAGAAGATATATTTCTTTTTTTGAAATAAACATTTCTTTTGATCGAGAACTTGATGTCTATTATGATAATTCTATATCAAAATGTATGCAGATTTTTCATGGATGGACATTCTTTTTTTCCCTATTTGCTCATGTGTAGCTCTTCATCTGTGTTCTACAGGTTATCACTGGCAGAGACCAAACAAAGATAAGGACCTAGATTCAGTATATTTTTGTCATAAGTGTACTAAGGGCTCCAAATCCACAAAGATATGCAATTGTTGAATATATTATTTTATAATATTTATTGTTTTGGCTTTTGGGCTACACCCAGCAGTGGTGCTTGGGGATTACTTTGGGCTCTATGCTCAGGAAACAGTCATAGTGGTGTTCAGACTGGGACCATTTGTTCCAGTTTGAACCCAGATTGGACACATGAAAAGCAAGTAACTTATCTACCCTACTGTCGCTATAGCCCATTGTTAAAATAAAATTTATTTACAATGCAAAAATGTCACTATTCATAGGCAGCAACTTCAAAATTTACTGAGTTAAATATTCATATAATTAAACTACTAAAAGTTAAGGCACATATTTCTACTCATCTATTTTATTAAATAGGGATAAGATAATCATAACACAGTCACTTTTCTAAGTTTAGTGTATTACTAAAAAGTCATTTCACTGAATATTCTTCAAAATCATTACTTTTATTACTGCAAATTTATTTTTCATATTTTTTCAAATATTGATAGGACAGCGGGTAGAGCGTTTGCCTTGCACATAACCCACACAGCTGACTCTAGTTCGATTCCTCCACCCCTGTCGGAGACCCTGGCAAGCTACCAAGAGTATCTCATCTGCACAGCAAGCTTGGCAAGCTACCAGTGACGTATTCGATATGCCAAACACAATAACAAGTCTCACAATGTTACTGGGCCCGCTCAAGCAAAATCTATAAACAACGGGAGGATAGTGACAGTGAAATTGATGTTCTATAAAGGATATATGTGCTATTATCTTTCACTCAATAGATTTTCAATTTCAACACCATTTTTTAAGATTTTACCATTAATTGTGATATTTACTATATTTTATTACTTTTTAGTATATAGTATAATATATGTTGGGTTTATTTTTGCTTTTTCAGATTAAGGAGTTTTTTTTCATCATGGGTTTGTTAATAATTTTATAACAAACTGATATTCTTATTTTTTATGTATCTATTTATAACTATATAGCTTCAAACTTTGGTTTCAGTGGAGAGTCATATTGATCAGTTGATTAGCTAAAAAGTATCAAAGAAATATTAATGGCAGTTTATAAATCTCTAATTTCAGTTTATTACTTTATTTGGGATTTGCATTCATGAAGGTTATCGAGCTTTCATTATCTTTTATTAGAAAGGATTATCAAATTTTGATATTAAAAAAGTCACTTTTTATTTTCTCTTTTGGTACTATTTTTGTATAGTTGTTATTGTTCTTCCTCAAATGAATAATGTCAGCTGTAAGACCATATAGCCATGGTGCTTAATTTGATTTTGTATGTTTTGTTTGGGGGACCATACCCAGACGGGCTCAGGGCTCACTTCTAATACTGTACTCAAGCATCACTGCTGACAAGTGGGTTCTGGGAGCCATCTGGGGTGCCAAGGATCAAATCCAGGTTGGCCACATGCAAGACAAGCACCCTACCCACTGTATAATCTCTACAGCTCCCATGGTGCTTATTTTGTGGAAATGTTTTTATTTATAAAAGTAGTTTCTTAATAGGTGCAGGATTATATTCAAGTTCTGGTCTTATGTCTATTCTCTTAGTTGTTGATCAAAGATGTCCAACTTATCTAAATTTGTAAGCATGTTTTTATAAAAATTGTTAATGAAATTCTCTTTTCATATTTACAATGGTTGCTAAGAATGAACATCTTCTTTAATATAGGATGTTGTTTATTATGCCATCTCTATTTTTATTTAGGACTGGAGCAATAGCACAGCGATAGTGCGTTTGCCTTGCGCATGGCTGGACTGGCCTAGCCAGGTTCAATTCCTCTGTTCCTGTCAGAGAGCCTTGCAAGCTACCGAGAGTATCTCGCTTGCACAGCAAAGCCTGGCAAGCTACCCATGATGTATTCAACATGCCAAACACAGTAATGAGAAGTCTCCCAATGGAGACGTTGCTGGGACTGCTCGAGCAAATCGATGAACAATGGGAGGACAGTGCTACAGCGCTATTTTTATTTAACTATTTATATCATTATCTTAAATTGGCTATCTTACAAGCAGATTTTAAGACCAGTATTTTTGTGAAGGTGATTTATAAGAACCCTTTAGAAATAAATATGTAAGATGAGAATTAAAAGTTAACTGAGGATGAGTTCAAGTGAAGTTAGGCATCAGATAAATCTTGTTGGAAGTCTGGGCATAAGTCAAAGAGCAAACTATGTCAGTTCTTTCACATATTCCTTTAGGATGAAAAAGTGAAATGTCCCTGGGGCTTTTCTACTTCCTTAAACCAGTCAGTCATTGGCTATGATCCTTTTTGAGGGGAGGAGTGAATTACTTTCTGGCAATTTTAATGAGGTTATATTACTACAAAGAAGTTTGTAAGTGTTATCAGTTAGCACTAATGGTAAATGGGCAAGTCAATATGATGGAAAGAATCAGAGTACAGTGGGTAGAATTATTATTTTGCATGTATCCGATCTAAATTCAATCCTTGTCTATCCCATATAGTCTCTGAAGCCCAACCAGCAGCAGTGATTCCTCTGTTCATAGCCAGGAGTAAGCCCCACAGGGCATGGTCTATAAAACGAAAATAAAGTTAAATAATTTAAGTATATTTGAATAAACCACCAATAGACTCTGCCATAGTGCATGCTATATATTACTCAAATGTGCTTGTTTCTCACGTTAAATCCTGTCACTTTAAAGCTTTTCCAAGAGTCTTATTTATTTTTCTGAGAAACTTTAAAAGAACACTGGGCAAATGTCTGTCAGTGCATTTGGCCTCAATGTAATAACTGATGCACATAATCTTTCTTTACTAGTGTCTTTTTAACATTTTAGATTTCTTTTCTCCAGTATCTTATTTGGCCCTTTGTATCCTGGATGCCTTCAATTGGAATTTCCACTCCCTCTCTCTTTCTTCTCTCACTCCCACAAACTCATTCTCTATATATTTATATCTTACCATCTCTTCATCCCTTATTCCTCTCACTTGTTATTCTCCTTCCTTCTCTCTCTTTTTTCTCTTTAAATCTCATCATTATGGTTACTGGGAAGGTTGCTTTGACTTCAAATACTCCATCACAGCAAAAAAAAAAAAAAAAACCTGACCTATTTTCTGGTTTTTAAAACTTACATAGGTATTTGAGCATTATACGCCTGAAACTCAATCATAAATATCTTTGTAACTTTGTAATTCACGGTGATTCAATAAAAAAATTGCATAAGAGTAAGAAAGTGGTTTTGGTTTTACGCTGACAACATTAAATGCTAACGAGGATGTGGAACAAGAACTCTCATTTATAGCTGGTGTAAATGTAAAACTTGTACAGTCTTTTTGAAAGACAGTTTAATGGATTCTTAAAAAACTAAACATATTGTCAGCAGAAGACATACTTTTTTAGTATTTACCCAAATGAGATGAACATTTATGTCTACACAAAAGTCTGCACACAGAAGTTTATAGCAGCACTGTGAATAATTACCCAAACTTGAAACCACCAAAATTTCCTTTAAGTAAATGTGTAAATAGGTTATAGGACATTATAACAATAAAATCTTATTCTGTGCTAAATAGTCACTGTCCTCCCGTTGTTCATCGATTTGCTCTAACGGGACCATTAACGTCTCCATTGTGGCAATTGTTAGCATGATTGGCATATCAAATACGTCATGGGTAGCTTGCCAGGCTTTGCAGTGCGGGCGAGATACTCTCGGTAGCTTGCCGAGCTCTCCAAGAGGGGCTGAGGAATTGAACTCGGGTTGGCCATGTTGGCCACTTGCAAGGCAAATGCCCTACCCGCTGTGCTATCGCTCCAGCCCCACCCGCTGTGCTATTGCTCCAGATCTGTGCTAAAAACACCAAATAAATTCTTAAGCATGGAGAGGCATGAAGTCACCTTAAATATTTATTATTAACTAAATCTTGAATGATACATATTTCTGGATATATGTAGTATGATTCTGTTATAACCAAATTACAGCCATTTTCGGCATGATCCAAACTGCAGCCATTTTAGTTGCTAGTAGCCATTTTGCCATTCCATATGATAATGTTACTGATAGCTAAGCTGGACATAAACCGCATGCAGACCAAATCTTGGGAAAAAGAACAGAATGTACAAAATTGGTAATGCTTGCAGATGGTGCCAGTCAGTCAGTAAAAAGAAGGAACCTAGTGGTCGGCCAGGCATGGAAAGAACAGGACAAAGGGGCATCCACAGTTGGCACTAACTAGTAAGCTTACAGGTCAGTTATGGAGAAAGAACAGTGTGGTTTTAGGATACTTACACCCTTCCCCGTAGTTGATAGAGGTCATACCCCATTCGTATTTTCTGTGGGGTGCGGCCCTGGCCGATCTGTCTCTAACAACTCCCTTTAATAAAATCTTTGAATTTCTTATGGATATCTTCTGTTCTAATCGTGGTACCTAACCATCCAAATTATAAAGCATTTGAAAGACAAAACCGTACAGAAAATGAAAAGATCAGTGATTTCCATGGAATGAAGAAAGGTATAAATGAGTACAGATGATTTTTGTAAAAGTAGCACTATAACACTGTACTGTCCTCCCACTGTTCATTGATTTGCTCTAGCGGTCACCAGCAACATCTCCATTGTGAGACTTGTTGTTACTATTTTTTCAATATTGAATATGCCACAGGGGGCTTTCTAGGCTCTGCTGTGCAGGCAGAATACTCTCAGTAGCTTGCTGGGATCTGCGAGAGGGATGGAGGAATTGAACCCTGGTCAGCTGTGTAAAAGGCAAATGCCCTACCCTCTGTGCTATGGCTCCTGCCATTATGGAAGTACAAAATAATTTTATGGAAGTAAATTTTAATGATAGTTATATATTACTTTGTATTTTATTCATATCATAGAAACTACAACATGAAGAATGAACTTTAATCTTGCAAACTATGGGCTTTAATGATGATTATTTGATGACCATAAATATATTACTCTGGTGCTGGAGGATGTTGGTAATTAAAGAGGCTATGGATGGGATGTGAGGGTCAGGGCATACATAAAAATTTTTGTAACTTTGCCTTAATTTTGTAATTTTTAAACTATCTTGTTAAAATTTTTTTTAGAGATGGGAAATGGTGATACCTAAGTGGTTAGTAGATAATCCAGCAATGACTTTAATGGTTGGGAATGAAGATAATGTGCTTTGAGGTCCTATGATGCCATGGATCTTGAAAGCCACCTTGGTTGTGATTGTGGCTTGTGAGAGCATCAGACCTTGTGACATTTGTGATGCTTGGGGTGTCCATGTTGTGGTAAGCATTGAACTGGGTTCTGTGAATGCAAGATACACACCCTACACCCATACCATCTTCCTAACACCAATAAGTTTTAATAAAATGAAAAGAAGAAAAAAAAGAATCACACAGATATAATAATTTTTATATATAGATTTGAGAATCTATTATTGTCTAGTTCTCGCTCTCAGAGAACCTGGCAAGTTACCAAGAGTATCTTGCCCACATATATGCTTGACTGGGGACACCTATAAAGGTGATTAGAGGCTGCCCCAAAAGCCTCCATCCCTCTTGGAGAGCCCAGCAAGCTACCAAGAGTATCCCACTCACACAGCAGAGACTGGCAAGCTACCCATGGCATACTTGATATGCCAAAACTAGAACAATGATGGTCCTTATTCCCCTGACCCTGAAAGAGCCCCCAGTATGCCATCGGTCTACATTAGCACATGACAGGGATGAATAGAGACATTACTGGCATCCCCTCAAGCAAATCAATGAACAAGGGGATGATAATGATAGTGCTAGTGAGAGATTTGAGAAATAATTCATTTAGGGAAAGAGAGTTTTATATATATAGTATTTAGTAAATAGAGTTAAAAGAAAAATTATTTCTTACATAAATTATTTTTCATGAAATATATAGGAGAAATGTCTATCTGTATGAGACAGTATAAGTTTGACACCAATTCCAGAAAAAATAAGACAAAAATAATAGATCAATGAAAATCCATCTATAAGACCAAAAGCACTAACTGCATCTAAAATAATGGACTGGAGCAATAGCACAGTGGGTAGGGCATTTGCCTTGCATGTGGCCAACCTGAGCTCAATTCCCAGCATCCCATATGGTCTCCTGAGCACCGCCAGGAGTAATTCCTGAGTGCATTATCCAGGAGTAACATTTGTGGCACTGCTGGGTGTGATGCAAAAAAAGCAAAAAATGAAAAAGAAATATATAAAATAAAATAAAATAAATATCATCTGTACTTTATAACTAAAATAAGTGTAAAATAAAACATCAGAACATGAAAGATTGCCCAGCTATGCAGAGTTTAATATTAAAACTATGTTCACTCAATTCACCATTGCAAATTATTGAGAATATATTCAACTTATTAAGAAGAAAATAATATAAGCATCCAGAGAGAAACATAAAAAATTTATAAAATTCATCAGTGATCTGTGATTTACAGAAAGCCTAGCATATTATTTGGAATAAGGAAGGCAATTTACATAATAAGATAAATACTTGCATTCAGCATCATGTAACATCATAACCATTTCTTTAAAATCTGGTTAGAGAGGCTGGAGCAGTAGTAAAGCTGGCGGAGCATTTTTCTTGCATGTGGCTGACTAGGGTTTGATCCTTGACCACCCATACGGTTCTCTGAGGCTACCAAGGGTGGTTCCTAAGTCCAGAACCAGGAGTTAAGCCCTGAGCACCATTGGGTATGGCCCCAGAACCAAAACAAAACACACACACAAAACAAACAAAAAAGCCTCCAAAACAACTGAATCTTGATCAAGCTTCAACATACAACTCTGGTTTATTTGGACAAAATGATAATTAATAAAACATCTGGGGACTGCACTCATTTGTGGAATACAAAGTAACAGAATGGAAGACTAACACCCAAGGATAGTGGATATAAGGACTAGGAGGATTGTTCCATGGCTTGGAAGCCGGCCTCATATGCTGGGGGAAAAGGCAGCTCAGATAGAGAAGGGACCACCAAGTAAAAGGTGCTGGGAGGGTCCGCTCAGTATGGGAGAGGCATGCTGAAAGTAGATTATAGACTGAACATGATGGCCACTTAATACCTGCATTGCAAACCACAACACCCTAAAGGAGAGAGAGAGAGAGAGAGAGAGAGAGAGAGAGAGAGAGAGAGAGAGAGAGAGAGAGAGAGAGAGAGAGAGAGTGAAAGGGAATGCACCTGCCACAGTGGCAAGGGTGGGGAGGGTTTGGGAGGGAGGGATACTGGTATCATTGGTGGTGGAGAATGGGCACTGGTGGAGGGATGGGTACTCGATAATTGTATGACTGAAAAGTAAGCACAAAGGTTTGGAAGTCTGTAGCTGTACCTCACGGTGATTCTAAAAAAAAATTAATGAATTTTAATTTTAAAAAAATTGGGAAAAGTCACTAGCACCGTGGTTAGATGACAAATGATTCTAGTTTGTGTAGTTAACATTTGTGCCACAGGAACTAAATCATAGTAGATCTCCTGCTACCTGCAGCTCTTACTTTTGTAGGCCAAACTTGATCTTGCTGCTATTTTCATGACTTTCTAGTGCTAGAGTAGGAATAATAGGAGTTTAAAAAAATCATCATTATGTTCTGCATGTATACTGGAGTATACAAGTAGAGTGAGTGAAGGTTTGGTTTAATAGAAGGATGAGCAATTAAAGTCTTATTGCAAATAATTTTGAAAGATTAATTAAACCAGACTAGGTGTAAATGGGCTGGAGTGATAGCACAGCGGGTAGGGTGTATGCCTTGCGTGTCTGACCCAGCCAACCCAGATTTGATTCCTCTGCCCCTTTCGGAAAGCCTGGCAAGCTACTGAGAGTATCTCGCCCACAAAATTTAGCAAGGCCTGACAAACTACCCATGATGTATTTGATATGTCAAACACAGTAACAAGTATCACAATGGAGACGATACTGGGCCCACACAAGCAAATCGATGAAAAACAGGACAGTGACAGTGACAGGTGTAAGTATTTTTTGTTCATTACCACCATACACCAAATTCTAACTAGTGTTTGAAAATTGTGACACTGAAGAGATAGTACAGGGGTTATGTGCTTGCATTGCATAATTCCTCTGAGTACTGCCAGGAGTGATCCTTGAGCTTATAGCCAGGAATAAGCACTGATTACTTATTGGTATGTACCAAAATGCAAAAATTAGATATGAAATAACACAAATATTGTACATACCATTGCATAGTCTGCTCTCTTAGTATGATGACTATTGAGCTATTCTTTTCCATTTCTGAAAGATTTTAGTTCTTGGCTAATTATGAGTCTCTCCTTGATGACTTCTGCATTAAATTTTTGTAACTTTATTCTTCAAGAGAACAATTTTTCAATGTACTGGCTTCTCAGTTGGACTTTTATTATTATGCTCAGGGAAAGAACTAAAATAAGTTTGTTTCTAATTCCTGTATCTTTTTTATTAAATTTATTTTATTCATTTTAGTTCCTTCTCTCTCTTCATTCTTTCGTCCAACTTCTGTAGCTCCCAAAACAATTTCTCAGTGAAAGGTCATGTGTGATGTCCTTGGTACTCAATCCAATGGTCAATTCTCAGTCTTCATTTTCTTGATTTACTCAGAGGGCAGCTATTTAATCATTCCCTGTTCTCTCAAGAGCCTAATTCAGCAGGACTCTGGTGCAATGCAGACTTCATCCTTCTGGTGGTGGCAGCTTGAGCAATTATTTATTCTGGTCTCAATGCCAAAGAGTAATCAACTTTGTCTCACTAGAATGCAGAGATTTAAGGATGAGAACTATTTCCTTCCAGTCGCTACTATCACTGCTTTCTCTCACTTCTAAACAGTTGCTTTGTCTCATTTCTAAAGAGTTGGGATTTTACCACCATTGTATCAGATCCTTACAATTTTACTAGTTTTGGAAACTTTATTGAAAAATTCATGTTACCTAAGGGCGTATGTGTGGTATATGTAAAGATACATAACACCAACATATCACACATCCAGCAGCACTGGCAGACCCTGAGTCACTCCAGTCAGAGTTCAGGACACCATGACCAGCAAAACTTAGGCTGCTGTATTTAGGGACACCATGCCTAGAGGCCATATGGTGCCATGAATCAATGACAATTGCCAGGCCTGTGCTCCACCACTTGTTCTACATTTGTAGGGAGTGTTTATATTATTTTCTATTTTAATATTTATTCTATTATTTTTTTCTGAACACTTCAATCCCCTCAATTAGGATCCTGAGAAGAAGCTAACATTCCAAATTAATTTGTAATAGGAGATTTTGAAATAAATGGTTAGTTAACTCCGGTCGTGGCTTGCTGGAACCCTATGCTTTCTTCTAAAATGCTTGTTTTCAGTTAAACGAGCCTTGGTTTACCTCTGTTGATATAAGCTCTGAGTCTGGAGTATGCTTTCTGATAAGAGTGTTTGAAATGTAAGGCCTTGGGTCATACTATATTTTTTTGAATAAATGATTTATGCAAACAGTGACTTAATGGTGAATGGTTGTTTCTGTGTGGACATTTTCATTCACATTTATCACTTTGAACTCTGGTGATCTGAGCTGGAGACTGAATAGTTAATAGTACTTGCTCAGGTATTGCAATTCTGAACAACTAGCCAAAGGGAAAAAAACATTACTTCTCATGTGGGATCTTACATTATTATTTGGACAACAAATAACAATAATGTGTTTTAAATGTGTCCTGATGAACTCTACTACTAAGGGCAATTAAGAAAGACCTTTCTGAACTTTGTCTATGTGTCTTTTACCTTCACTGGTTTGTTTTTTTGATTGCTTATTTTCAGGGAAACCCAATAGTTTTTATTGAAAATTAGAGAGATATATGAAGAAAGAGAGAGAAATATATATTTAAGACAATAAAATATATCACGTCTTCCAGAAGAGCAATATAGAAGAATATCCATGACTTCTACTCTGATCTCTTTGATAGCCATGTCTACCTGCCCACATATCAAATTCTGCAGGATGGACATGACGTTCCCAACATTCTCCCTTTCAAAATCCAACACGCCATTTCATCAGTAAAGAAGCGAAGAGCACCTGGACCAGACAAGGTCAGACCTGAACACCTGAAGAGCACTGGCTCGGCTTTTCACATGCTACCTGTCTGAATGCAAGGTTCCATTCCAATGGAAAACCAGCAGGACTGTACTACTGTACAAAAAAGGAGACATCCACGACACTGGCAACTATTGCCCAATCTGCTGTTGTCTGTCATCTATAAGCTGTTCACTAGACTCATCCTGAATAGGATTGGCAGAACACTAGATGAAGGACAATCATGAGAGCAAGCCAGGTTCCGAAAAGGAGTCAGCATGATCGACCATATCCATATGGTAACCAAGCTCATTGAGGTTTCTCAGGAGTTCAAGATGATGCTCTGTCTAACATTCATTGATTTAAAGAAGGCCTTTGATTCTGTTGAGACAGAAGCAATCATCGAAGCCCTAGGCAAACAGGGTGTTCAAACTCACTACATCAGGATCCTCTGTCAGCTGTATTATGGATTCACTACCAGGATCTCACTGTTCTACAAGGAAGTGATCATCAAATCAAGTGAGGGGTTTTGTAGGGTGATATACCATTTCACCGAAACTCTCCAGTGCTACCATTGAGAACGTCATGCAATGACTAGAATGGGGAGGAATGAGAGTGAAGGTAGACGGTTGGCAACTACACCACTTCTGCTTGACTGATGACATTGTTCTAATAACACCAAATAATAGCCAAGCGGCACAAATGCTGGCCAACTTCGACCGTGAGTGTGGAAAGATCGGACTACAGCTGAATCTCATGAAGACAATGTTTATGAGAAATGGTCTTGTTCCTGATGTTCCATTTGCTCTCATCAGAATGAACATCTCCGAATGCAACAGTTATGTGTACCTAGGTTGAGAAGTCAACATGACGAAAGACCTGGCACCTGAGTTGCACAGGAGGAAGAGAGCAGCTTGAAAAACCTTCAAGAGCATTAAAGAAATAGTTAAGAAGATGAAGAATCTCTGGCTTTGGGCACATCTCTTCGATTTCACTGCTCTTCCTGCATTAACGTACGCTTCAGAGACCTGGACCATTCAAAAACACTATTAGGATCTCCCAAAGAAAAATTGAAAGAGCTATGCTTGGAGTATCATGCTTCATTCAAGTGAGAGAAAAAACCCAGAGTTCCAACCTCCATTGACAATCAAGAATCTGGGACACTGTCTCATTTGCCAAGGCATCGAAAATCAGACGGGGTGGACACGTAATGAGATTTGGAGACGACCGCTGGACAAGAGCCATTACCAACTGTGTTCCACAGGACATCAAAAATTTAAGTCTGTACTTTTTGTGGTTAAGATTAAACCAGAACACTTAATAGGATTACAGGGGTTTTCATTGAGACAGAAGGGACTTTTCCTTTCGCGTGGCTACCTACCTACCAGATGGTCAGACTTCTTCATCAAGACCCTGAATGATTGGTTTGAGGATCTTCATGTTCCTAGAAGAAGCAGTTGCCATTGGTCTACACTAGTACACGACAGGGATGAATGGAGACGTTATTGGTGCCCACTCGAGCAAATCGATGAATAATGGAATGTGAAGTGATCAAGACAATATGAAACCATATTGTTTTCAAAGGCAAACAAGCGAACATATGTGTTTAAGGGAGAAAAAATCCTCTCCACTGACTTAAACTGTACCTTATTGGCAATAAAGCCATGGATATAATTTTCAGTTTTTTATGTGAATCCTGAAACCTACAGTGGTGGTGGAGAGTTCACCACAAAACTAACAATGGTTGGAACACAAAAGGCATAAGATTTTGAAAGGTAGGATAAAGTAGATTTGGAAAAGAAGGTGAGAAAGTGCTTGGCAACATTTGTGTTGCTACTCCTACTGACCTCAAGTCTAGTTAAGAGTAAGCCAGGATTCCTAAGAGAGTTTAATATGCGTATCATATAGTGTAGCCATTTCAGAGTTGTATGTTTGACTCCAACATAGGAGATACATGCTTTTAAGTTGCACTGGAGGTAGAATTTATGTTGGAAATATCAAACTTGTCAGACACACACATGCATACACACACTCAGTGGGTATTAGTATGGAATTTTCTTAGTTTTTATTAAGATACCTTTACATGGAGACCAAGAGAACTTAGCAAAAAATGTTTTACACAGTTCAGTTAGATGAACTGATGAAACAGATTTAAATGTTCAAAGGGATTTTGGGAAAGAGATCTCTTAAATCCCCATAAAATTCAGTCACTACACACAAAATCAGCTACCTAACACACAATATATGCCTGATATCAGGAGCACAAAATCTGTTTAAAAAATATTCATTAGCCTGTTTAAAAAAAATTCATCAAATAAGAAATTTTCCTGCCTTTGCCTTTGTCATTTCATATTTCCATGCCTAACGAGTGGTGATTTGACATGTTTATCAGTAAGATGAGGAAAGGAATGAAATTTTAAGTTAGGAAAACAAAATAGCACAGTTTTCTTACTTGACCTTTTGCTTAAACTTTTTTCTGGTAGAAGGAAAGATGGAAATTCAAAGAATATTTGGATTTTTGAATCATTTTAAAGCTCTGCATTTTCAATAGCTATATTGAGATTAAATTGTGATTAAAGTCTGTACTTTCTGTGGTTAAGATTAAACCAAAACACTTAATAGGATTACAGGGGTTTTCATCAAGAGAAAAGGGACTTTCCCTTATAAATATATTTTAAAGAGATGTTGAGAGAAGGAAAAAGTAAAGAAAAAGCTCACCATCATGTCACACTTAAACCCAGGAGTCTAGTTTGTTTAATATATCAGGAACACATACATTGTACATGTTTGTAAGAGCATGGTTCAGGTTTTCACTTCCAATCTCTCCCTTCCCCTGTGTATTAATATAAACTTTTCAAGAGAGTGACTAAAGGAAAAAATGTTCTTTTTGCGTTTGGAGTAATATTTTTGTTTTCTTTCAACTTTCATTTGTTGATTCATTGTCCCAATGGATACAGCAGCATCAAGTAGGAAAAATTTAAAAAAAAAAAAACAAACAAAATAAACCAGACCAGTTCAGTTTGTTTAGTTCCTTTTCAACGTATTCCTATTGTGTAATTGACATATCTGTTCCTAGTTTACATTGGATACACTGACATGACCCCAAGGATCAAGTTTGCAGAATTCTGGACCATGTCAGGAAAGGAATAGTCATAAGAGAGTCTCCTCTGAAACC
Organism: Sorex fumeus; assembly: GCF_029834395.1. Taxonomy (NCBI): domain Eukaryota; kingdom Metazoa; phylum Chordata; class Mammalia; order Eulipotyphla; family Soricidae; genus Sorex; species Sorex fumeus. The sequence goes on from NW_026606111.1 coordinate 9,032,799, forward strand.
CCTTATTCGACTCTGAAACCCCTTATTCTTATGATTATATGCTTTTGGGAAGAAAAGTAACCAACCTGAGTAGACGAGTTAGGTAATCATGATCTCCAGGATAATGAAGTGGGGAGGGAAGCTGAGAAAGGAATTTGACAGTGTATAACACATTAACTCATAGCAACTAGGAGTTTTCAATGCATCTTTGCAGAATTAAGCAACATTCTGAAAGCTAGGAGCTGCAAAGTTTTATAATCTGCTGGAAGTGAGTGTAGTCCTTACCTGCTGCAAGAGGTGAATAGGGCCTCTATCAGCAGAGTAAATTACATGAATAATCCAAGCAGTAGGAAATAGTTAGAAGAGGAGAGTGACAAAGAGGAGGCTACTAATAAATATACTAGTTCTCTTACAGGGAGAAGGTGGATCTCCTTGTTCTTTGTTGGATAAACTACAAGTATAAAGTATATACCTATATAAGTATATACTATATAAAATAAACTATACAAGATTCCTTTAATTGAATATTTATTTAAGTAAAGACATTTTGAAGAGGAGATAATGTCATGGAGACTATGTGACCTCCAATCCAATATCAATTCTTTCATTTATAAGTGGCAGGTGTGGCAACAAACACAATTTGATCTTAGGTTTGATTATAGAAATACAGCCACAAGTATCATGTCTACATTTCCAGGCTGACAGTTGATGGGTTTTTCTTATATTAACCATTTAAGTAAGATAATTATTTGTCATTCTATGACATTCAACTATAATGCTATGACTGATCTACAAAATTCGAAGGGAAAAAATGCCTTATGTGTCACTTAAGATTTGTATGAACACATTTAAACTAGAGAAAAGATTGCTTGGAAAAATGCAGAGGAGGCTCCCAAGAGCTCTGATTACCTTCTGTATCAAGATCATTTTTTAAAAATCACTTGTATTATTGCAGCATAATTTCAAGGTGACCACCTGTCAAAGAGCTTCTGGGAGAAAAAGTAAAACATCACTGTCTTATTTCTGCATTTATATTAATAAACATTTATAATTTTCCTGAGGGTACTATAGGCTAAAATTTTAATGGGATTGTAATAGTTAGCAATGTGTAAATAACAGGAATTCTCAGTTGACGTAAATTTCATGCCAGGTTTGAATGATGGAGGTAAAAACTATCAAGGAGACTGGAGACACATTTATTAGCAGATGCTTGTTGTGCAGAAGAGGTACACATGAATAACAAATCTTGTTGCGTTTGTATTGAGAGCTTTCAATTTCTTCTTTTCCCAGGAAGTGCATTGTACTCTGGACTGAGCTAGTCATAATTAAGCTGTACTAAGAAAACATTCAAGTGACAATGATTTGCAAATGATCAAATTATTGTGGGCTTAGCTTAGGGCTTCACCAGCTGGAGAGATTTCTCTATTATAGCCATATGTCTGTTAATAAATGTGACTCAAATGTAAAACAATTACAGATATTTCAGAGACTGGGCAGAACAATTAAAAACAAATAAGTTTGTTCTTGTGTCTTGATCTTAAAATCAAGAAACTACAGTGATGTTACAAGAGATGAAATAGTAGTTCACAAGTTTAGGCCTTTATTTTCACAGGTAATGTGTGTAGACACATCATATAGGATGTTTCAATGAAGTAGAACTTAAAAATATTTTCAATCTTATGTAGTTTGCAAAGAAATTTCCAGCTGTCTTCCTGAGGTTCCTTTGTAGATGCTTCAATTAAAGTGATAGCAAAAGATTAAGAGTGATGTTGAATTCAATTATACTATATTTGGAGGTTAATACTGTACTTGAAGTTGTATTGTAAAGGTAAAAATAAATGAAGGAGCTTTATAGGGTTATCTATTCAAAATAGACAAGCTCTTTGAAGAAAAAGGCTTCGTCTTTCCAGAATATGCCAATGTCCCCCTTTCTTATATTTTCTCTTCTGTGATTTTAATAATCCACTAATCTGTAATGTCTCACTATCTCTTATCCCAGACGCTTGTTTAAATTTTCAGGGAAAGTTGGCTTCAGTTCTGTCCCATCTTTATAAATTCATGATCTTACTAAAAAGGCTGTTATTGAAACTGCTGACCTCTCCCCTCTTCATGTCCTACAACAACACTCTCTTGACAGCTGTATTAGCAAAATTGTAAATCTAGCAGAGAAAATATTAATATGGAAAGATCAGTACATGTCAGAAATGGTAAAGTGTGGATAACTGATAGGAAATTACAAATTGGAACCTGCTTTGAAGAAGACAAAGGCACATTGACTGGTTTGATACACTTAAACTTTTAAAACTATGTTTAATGACTTGAATCATTGCGAATCTTTTGAAAATTGATCAAATCATTTATTTTTCCTCAAGCCAGTCTTTCTAGCTTGTTCTCTTTTCTTTCTCACATACTGCTTTTTTCTTCGTCAAAATTCTATTGCATCAAAAGCTTCTTGTTTCCTATTTTTAGATAAAGACAAGAATTTCAGAAGAAATGGTTTCAATTCAACCAAATGTTACATTTTCATTTTCTTTTTCTGTGTTGTTGATGCCATCTTTGTTGATGAAAAATGAGGATTTCACACTTCTGGAACCGGGGAATCAAATCAGAAATTCCAGTGGCACCACAAATACTCAGAGACGTAGGTATTGCTGGGCAGAAAATATGTGGTGTAAAGCCCGAAAGACAGGTCACCTACCACTAAGACATATGACCCCAAACTGAAAATTTTTCAGTGAAAATTAAACATCCGAGGGAAGGATCATTTTGTAAATAATTTTTTAAAAAATATAGCATTCTCTTTTTAAAAACTGTTATTTATAGCTATTAAAATATGTTTTTTTAAATAGCTATTTACCAGAGGAGCAGTGAAAATAGTATTTGATGATTGTTTTTGCACAAAATATTATTTAATTTAGAAACTAAAGGCAAGAATGAAAGTGTACTTCTCTGTGTGCAATAAATGACTACTACCTATTCCAAGAATAAACACTGTGATGCTCTTGTTTTGTATTCTTGATATTTGATAGAAACCTACTAATAAATTTGAAATTTTAGACGCTCATAATTTTCAAATAGAAACCTGTTATCCTCTGGGGAAAAACCTCTAGATTCTACAAACTAATTAGAATGTAACTGTGCATGGATGTCATTGCATTTTAGGTGAATTTTCTCACTTTTCCTTGAAATAATGGTTAAAAAAGGATTATAAAGCAAAATTGTCATAGTTATTTTTTACTCATAAACAAAATGAGACTCTGAACTAAAAATATTTGTCATGTTAATTTAACTAGTAGTTAAAAAGTCTGAACTGAAACAAAGGTTTTTGATGCCTTATTCAAGACTCCCTTATACAAGAAATGCCAGAGACTGAAGAAATGTGGATTGTCACAAAGGACTTCTATAAATCCTTAGATGTCAGACCCCTACCAGATTAGTAAAGGTCAACAGGTGTTTTCAATACATATCTCCTGCTTCCTCAGGCTAATGTCATAGAGGGTAGCCTTGCAATCTCCTATAAAACCTTTTGCTGTCATTGTTACAAACAGAGTCCTGGACTACAGACCCATCTGCCTGTCCCAGTGGGTCATTTCTCAAGTTCTTATCTTTTGGCAACAGAAGCATATTGCTACGGAGTGTGAAGAGGAAGTTAACTTTAATCTTAATTACCTGCATATCAGTATTTTGTAAATGGTATCACTCTGTAAAATGGTAAAGCCCTACCACCATCATAGAAGTCAGGGATCTTCGAGCCCAGCAAAGCTTGTTAGAACAGAAAAGAAAAGCTTGCATTTGCACTTCTCCTGTTCCACCTTTTGCCATCAGACTACAGAGGCAACTCCAAGTAGACCACTGCCAGATTACAGAAGGCAGTCTCTGTTCCTGATCAACTTGTGTGCCAGCACAAGTCTAGTATTTATCTAAATAAATATGTATTCATAGATTTTTTCTTGAGCTTAGAATGCTCTTTTAAAATCACTATTCAATTAATCTGTGAGAACAGCTTCATACGGATTAAGAGTGCAATGAATGTAACTTCTCTTATGATTTACAGATATTTTTTGTCATTCAGTACTTTGGGCGGGGTGCCGCCAAACTAGTGTTCAGAGTTTTTGTGGTGCCCCGGTGATATTTGACTGATTAGACTGATGGTTAAGTGCCAGACTCGGAGGATAAAGAAATGTTTGTGATGCTTGGGGGCTCAAAGGCTACACTCACTGATACTAAGGGGGCACAAGTCACTGGGAAATCAGCCAGGTTAACTTAACTTCTATTTTACCTCATATCCCATAATCAACATTCTAATTTTCTGTCAATTTAACAATAATTAAGACAGTTACTTTAACTTGTTAGGTAGTTTTCAATACTACAAAATCAAAATAGCGATCAAAAATCTACATAGCCTCTGATTGAAAGTATTACTAAGCTAGTATTTTTGTTAGTCACTGTAAGGTAAATATAATCCAACTCCATTAGATTGTATTTAGGATAATTATAGGTGAAATTATTCCTAATGTAATAAGATAACATGTTATAATTCTGACTTGTACAATAACTTATGGCACCACACCATAAAAAAGAAAGTATAGACATAGTGCTGATGATAGTTTTATGGGCTAGAGTGTGTCTACATGACATGCATAGGACCAAAGTTTGATCTCTGGCACTATGTTTTCTTTTAGTCACCACCATGTATAGCACCATGGGTCCCCAACTCTGCTGGGGGTACTTCCTCCAATAATAAATACCTATAGAACTTTATATTAAAGTATATTTATTTTCTAATGTTATGTAGAGGTAAATGGTATGAAACATCTTTCTGAGTTGGATTTTAACCTTATTTACAATGGTAACTGCTTCCAACTCTGAACAGAAAGTCTAAGAATAGGTCGATGCAGAGCCCTTGCTCTACAACCTTCACATAAAACCTTCACATAAGCCTAGCACACCTAAGAGTATCACAGCAATTAGCCTCAGATTGGTGGAGCATTGCTAACTAGGCTTACCCCTGCCATCCTCAAATAAGACTCATGCAGACTCCCTCAGATTTTGGCCTGACACCATCCACCAAGGACTTATACACAGTCCCCTAAGTTGGGAAGGCGACTGCATAAACAGATCTGATAAATAAGTGAGGGAATTTATCTGCAGAAATGCACAGTGCAAAACCTTGGTAAGTTCCCGAGCACAGAGGATCTCTCTAATATTGTGAATGGACATTTCAAATTCATGATTGTGTCACTAACTGAATTAAATAAAACAATAAAGAAAACTCCAATAAGGAAAGATAAAATATGAGAATAGTTCAATTAGAAATCAATGATGTAAAGAATATGGGAGAAAAATTAAAAATATTGAAAGAATAAGCAGTAACATGATGGAAGAAGAAGAAAAAATCTGTATACTAAAAGACAAAGTACATAAAATCACTAAAAAAAGAATGACAAATAAAATGAAGAAAATATCAAAGATATATGGAACAGTTTGAAGAAAAACTAGGAGTTTTAAAGATTCCAGAAAAAGAGGAAAGAAATTCAGGAGATTTGGGAGAAATTATAGAAAAAAATATACCCAAGTTGAGGACAAAATTAGACTTCCACATACAGGTAGCTTGAAGAGTAGAAATCATAATAAACTCAAATGGAAAAATACCGAAAGAGATGGTAATTTAAATGGTGAGCCAAAGATAAATATACATTCGGAGATCATCAAGAGCACACCCAAAAATTATCTATAAGGGCTCCCCCTCACAGAAAAAAGCACAAGATATTCTTTGAATGAAACCCAACTGATTAAAAAGGAACCATGTCTTATATACAACATACCAAATGAAATAGGCATCCAAGTAAGAATACTTTATCTAGTTAGGCTATAATTCAAATTTGATTGTATAATACAAAATTTACTTACAAAGAACAGCTAAAGTTCTTTGTGACAAAACTGGCAGTGCACAATGCAGTGAATTTTGTAACATAAAAGCCAAAAGAAACTAAATAAAGAATCAACCAGAACCTATCCAAAAAAAAGTACATTAAATGCCTTTATTTCAATAATTTTGTTTAATGTCAATGGTCCGAGCTCACTGATTATGTACAGAGAGTGGTGATGAATCAGAAACTGAAATTACTTTTCTGCTTACAAGAAACTCAGTTGGTGGCTGGAAAAATAGTATGCCAAGTACTGCATGTGCCTTAAACAACAAAATTAAGAAGTAGCTACATTATCAATACTTGAAAATCTATCACCTTTCTGTGTGGAAATAACTGGAAGAGACAGAAAATTTTAAAACTCTGTTTACAATTGTGTGACTAATCATAAAGTGATAAAAATAAATGCAACAAAGGATATGGTAGTGTTAACATAGAAAACGACAAAGTCGCTATTCAAATAATATTAAAAAACACAATAAAAGAGGAAAATATCCACATTTATAGAAGAATTAATATCATGAAATAGCCATCTTATATAGATTCAGTAAAATATCTATAAAATTATCAGTAGCATTCCTTGCTGTCATAGAAAAAACATTCTACAAATTTGTATGGAACAATAAAAATTCATAATAATCAAATAAATCCTAAGAATAAAGATGAGATATCATTTGCCCTGACTTTGTGTACCCTACAAATCTGTATTAATCATAGAAGTGCTTACCATATGAAAGTAGATTCCCAGATGAAAAGAAAAGGATTCGAGTATTTTTTCCTTTGGATTTGATTTTAGGACCACATACTGCAGTTCTCAGCAATTACTCTTAATTCTGCTCAGGGATCACTAATGATAATGCTCAGGGGACCATGAGGGGTTCTGGGGATTGACACAGGTCAACTACATGCAAGGCAAATGTTCTTCCCACCATACTATCTCTCTATACTCTAAAAGAATAAAATTGAAAGCCCATACATAGCCCCTCAAGTGTAAAATAAATAAGCAAGCAACAACAAAACACAAACAGGACTACATCAAACTAAAAAACCTCTGCACTATAAAAGCAATGATCTCACTTAAACTTAACTTCCCGTTAGTCATCGATTTGCTCGAGCGGGCGCCAGTAATGTCTCCATTTGTCCCTGTCGCGTGCTAGTGTAGCCCAATGGCATCTCTTCGCTCCGGGAACATGGAGGGCCTCAAACCGATCGTTCATGACCTTGACAAAGAAGTCTGACCATCTGGTAGGTGGGCGGCCACGCGGTCTCTTGACATCCCGTGGAATCCAATCAGTAACAGCTCTAGTCCAACGGTCGTCTTTAAATCTCATTACGTGACCAGCCCATCTGATTTTCGACACCTTGGCAAATGAGACAGCGTCCCTGATCCTTGATCGTCGACGGATGTCAGAACTCCGGATTCGTTCTCTCATTTGAGTGAAACGTGATATTCCAAGCATAGCTCTTTCTATTCTTCTTTGGGAGACCTGAATGGCGTTCTCATCTTGTTTGCGTAGGGCCCAGGTCTCTGAGGCATATGTTAATGCAGGAAGAACAGTGGAATCAAAGAGATGTGCCCGGAGCCAGAGGTTCTTCGTCCTCTTAGCTATTTCTTCGACTTTCTTGAAGGCGTTCCAAGCCGCTCTCTTCCTCCTGCGCAGCTCGGGTGCCAGGTCATTTGTCATGTTGACCTCTCGACCTAGGTACACATAGCTGTTGCATTCGGAGATGGTTGTTCCATTGAGAGCGAATGGGGCGTCAGGAACAAGGCTGTTTCTCATAAACATTGTCTTCGTTAAGATTCAGCTGTAGTCCTACCTTTCCACACTCACGGTCAAAGTCGGCCAGCATTTGTGCCGCTTGGCTGATGTTTGGTGTTATTAAAACAATGTCATCAGCAAAGCGGAGGTGGTGTAGTTGCCGTCCATCTATCTTCACTCCCATTCCTTCCCATTCCAGTCGTCGCATGATGTTCTCGAGGGTGGCACTGAAGAGTTTTGGTGAAATGGTATCACCCTGCCGCACCCCTCTCTTGACATCAACGATCACTTCTTTGTAGAATGGTGAGATCCTGGTAGTGAATCCGCAATACAGCTCACGGAGGATCCTGATGTATTGGGCTTGAATGCCCTGATTGGCTAGGGCTTCAATGACCGCTTCCGTCTCAACAGAATCAAAGGCCTTCTTTAAATCAATGAACGTTAAGCAGAGCGGCATCTTGAACTCCCGAGAAACCTCAATGAGTTTGGTTATTGTGTGGATATGGTCGATGGTGCTGAATCCTTTGCGGAACCCTGCTTGCTCACATGGTTGTCCTTCATCTAGTGTTCTGCAATGATCACGAAATATAAAGATACCTCTCCAACAGGGAGAATAGATTTGCTCACCACATTTTTAGTAGCTAATACCTAAGATGTAAAAAGAAGTACTCTTAGTATTCAACAACAACCAAAGACTCAAAAATCTCAATAGAAAATGAATGCATAATTCCTTGAACATGACATAAAGTTGCCATCAGACATATATAAAAAACAAAGATCATCACTGATTATCAAGGCAATACAAATCAAAATGGCAATAAGATATTTCCTTATCAGAAGAATTTGCTCGAGCGGGCCCAATAACATCTCCATTGGAGACTTTGTTGTTACTGTGTTTGGCATACCGAATATGTCACAGGGAGCTTGCCAGGCTCTGCCGTGCGGGCGAGATACTCTCGGTAGCTTGCCGGGCTCTCCGAGAGGGGCAGAGGAATCGAACTCGGTTCGTCCATGTTGGCCGCGTGCAAGGCAAATGCCCTACTGCTGTGCTTTCGCTCCAGCCCATCAAAAGAATAATCTGTATCAAAAAGTACAGAGAATAAAATTTCTTCACGAATATGGCAAAAAAGTACCCTTTATCATTGTTTGTGTGGTCATTGCTAAGTTCTGTTTGGGGACTTCCAAAGTAATTTGGAGGAGAGTTTTCATATGACCCTAGGATTCCTCTCCTGAGCATCTACTCTTAAAACATAAAAATACTGATCCCTAGGGTGTATGTGTGCAGCTCAACAATACATGAGTACACACACAAAAAAATTGTGGGCAGCGGAATACTACTCAGCTATGAGAAAAGATGAATCTTGCACTACACTTCAGTTTGGGTGAATTGGAAGAAGTCATGATAAAAGAAGTGAGTGAGAAAGGAAGATAGAGACACCAAATGATTTCACTCACAGGCAGAGTTTAAAAAAAGCAAAGAATTAGACAATACCTATTAGAAACAGATCTAAAATATAGTCAATCAATCTGTAATTTGAAGATACTAAGAAGTAGGGGAACCTTGGGATAGTGTTGGAGGAATCTGTCATGCTGGCATTCTGCATGGTGCAGTAAGTCTGCAATTTAAAGGCAATATAATAACATGGGCATTTTTGTAGAAATTAAGAAATGAAAAATATAGAAGAAAGAATCTATAAAACAAAGACTGAATTTTTCAAATTCCAGGTAATTGGTAAATTTTAATCACTTTCTACAACTTTTCAATGGAATAGCTATTTTTCCGACTTATAATTATTTCTGGTACATTTAATACTAGCAGAAAAAGGTAATCAAGTATATAAATTCCATAACATGTCAAGTCTATTCATACAAATATTCCAGTGTATACATGTGTGAGAGCCAGAAAATTTGGATTTGAGCCCTTGCTAGTATTTTTGCTTATTTGTCTTGTCAGCTTGGACAAGTTATTTTAGAGCTTATGTTCTTTGTTCCTTTTTATCTGAAATATATGGAAATAAAATCTGATTTGATACACA